>NW_028276064.1:641027-962091 GCF_052056855.1 Sturnus vulgaris
TCGAGCACTCGACTCAGTGCAATGCACCCGGAAGGACGCTCTCGCTCGTCTTTCAAGGAGCGATTCCTAACAGCAGAAGCAGCAGAGGCACAAACTGCATGACGAGAAGGGACAACGTAGAACACGTCTCTGTCCTGGCACATTTTCGTGTGCGAAACTTCCCTCCGGGTCTTCGGGCCTTGCGAAGCCCTGTGTACTGCGAGCGCTGCTACTCGCAGCTGAGAAGGACCGTGGAGCTAGCGGCGAATTCGGAGAGCTCTTCGCTGCACTGCGCCGCTCGCAAGCGGCTTCGTTCTTCGCCTTCTGCCGTCCGGCGAGAGCTGAACTCCAGCGGTCAGTTGCAGCTCTGCCCAACAGCGTGTTCTCAGTTCTGCGGGCAAGCACGCCCTCTTGCCTTGGCCCCGAGAGCAAAGTCCCGAGCGAGCACTCGACTCAGTGCAATGCACCCGGAAGGACGCTCTCGCTCGCCTTTCAAGGAGCGATTCCTAACAGCAGAAGCAGCAGAGGCACAAACTGCATGACGAGAAGGGACAACGTAGAACACGTCTCTGTCCTGGCACATTTTCGTGTGCGATACTTCCCTCCGGGTCTTCGGGCCTTGCGAAGCCCTGTGTACTGCGAGCGCTGCTACTCGCAGCTGAGAAGGACCGTGGAGCTAGCGGCGAATTCGGAGAGCTCTTCGCTGCACTGCGCCGCTCGCAAGCGGCTTCGTTCTTCGCCTTCTGCCGTCCGGCGAGAGCTGAACTCCAGCGGTCAGTTGCAGCTCTGCCCAACAGCGTGTTCTCAGTTCTGCGGGCAAGCACGCCCTCTTGCCTTGGCCCCGAGAGCAAAGTCCCGAGCGAGCACTCGACTCAGTGCAATGCACCCGGAAGGACGCTCTCGCTCGTCTTTCAAGGAGCGATTCCTAACAGCAGAAGCAGCAGAGGCACAAACTGCATGACGAGAAGGGACAACGTAGAACACGTCTCTGTCCTGGCACATTTCCGTGTGCCATACTTCCCTCCGGGTCTTCGGGCCTTGCGAAGCTCTGTGTACTGCGAGCGCTGCTACTCGCAGCTGAGAAGGACCGTGGAGCTAGCGGCGAATTCGGAGAGCTCTTCGCTGCACTGCGCCGCTCGCAAGCGGCTTCGTTCTTCGCCTTCTGCCGTCCGGCGAGAGCTGAACTCCAGCGGTCAGTTGCAGCTCTGCCCAACAGCGTGTTCTCAGTTCTGCGGGCAAGCACGCCCTCTTGCCTTGGCCCCGAGAGCAAAGTCCCGAGCGAGCACTCGACTCAGTGCAATGCACCCGGAAGGACGCTCTCGCTCGTCTTTCAAGGAGCGATTACCTACAGCAAAAGCAGCAGAGGCACAAACTGCATGACGAGAAGGGACAACGTAGAACACGTCTCTGTCCTGGCACATTTTCGTGTGCGATACTTCCCTCCGGGTCTTCGGGCCTTGCG
Organism: Sturnus vulgaris; assembly: GCF_052056855.1. NCBI lineage: Eukaryota > Metazoa > Chordata > Aves > Passeriformes > Sturnidae > Sturnus > Sturnus vulgaris. The sequence goes on from NW_028276064.1 coordinate 642,469, forward strand.
AAGCTCTGTGTACTGCGAGCGCTGCTACTCGCAGCTGAGAAGGACCGTGGAGCTAGCGGCGAATTCGGAGAGCTCTTCGCTGCACTGCGCCGCTCGCAAGCGGCTTCGTTCTTCGCCTTCTGCCGTCCGGCGAGAGCTGAACTCCAGCGGTCAGTTGCAGCTCTGCCCAACAGCGTGTTCTCAGTTCTGCGGGCAAGCACGCCCTCTTGCCTTGGCCCCGAGTGCAAAGTCCCGAGCGAGCACTCGACTCAGTGCAATGCACCCGGAAGGACGCTCTCGCTCGTCTTTCAAGGAGCGATTCCTAACAGCAGAAGCAGCAGAGGCACAAACTGCATGACGAGAAGGGACAACGTAGAACACGTCTCTGTCCTGGCGCATTTTCGTGTGCGATACTTCCCTCCGGGTCTTCGGGCCTTGCGAAGCTCTGTGTACTGCGAGCGCTGCTACTCGCAGCTGAGAAGGACCGTGGAGCTAGCGGCGAATTCGGAGAGCTCTTCGCTGCACTGCGCCGCTCGCAAGCGGCTTCGTTCTTCGCCTTCTGCCGTCCGGCGAGAGCTGAACTCCAGCGGTCAGTTGCAGCTCTGCCCAACAGCGTGTTCTCAGTTCTGCGGGCAAGCACGCCCTCTTGCCTTGGCCCCGAGTGCAAAGTCCCGAGCGAGCACTCGACTCAGTGCAATGCACCCGGAAGGACGCTCTCGCTCGTCTTTCAAGGAGCGATTCCTAACAGCAGAAGCAGCAGAGGCACAAACTGCATGACGAGAAGGGACAACGTAGAACACGTCTCTGTCCTGGCACATTTTCGTGTGCGATACTTCCCTCCGGGTCTTCGGGCCTTGCGAAGCTCTGTGTACTGCGAGCGCTGCTACTCGCAGCTGAGAAGGACCGTGGAGCTAGCGGCGAATTCGGAGAGCTCTTCGCTGCACTGCGCCGCTCGCAAGCGGCTTCGTTCTTCGCCTTCTGCCGTCCGGCGAGAGCTGAACTCCAGCGGTCAGTTGCAGCTCTGCCCAACAGCGTGTTCTCAGTTCTGCGGGCAAGCACGCCCTCTTGCCTTGGCCCCGAGTGCAAAGTCCCGAGCGAGCACTCGACTCAGTGCAATGCACCGGAAGGACGCTCTCGCTCGTCTTTCAAGGAGCGATTCCTAACAGCAGAAGCAGCAGAGGCACAAACTGCATGACGAGAAGGGACAACGTAGAACACGTCTCTGTCCTGGCACATTTTCGTGTGCGATACTTCCCTCCGGGTCTTCGGGCCTTGCGAAGCTCTGTGTACTGCGAGCGCTGCTACTCGCAGCTGAGAAGGACCGTGGAGCTAGCGGCGAATTCGGAGAGCTCTTCGCTGCACTGCGCCGCTCGCAAGCGGCTTCGTTCTTCGCCTTCTGCCGTCCGGCGAGAGCTGAACTCCAGCGGTCAGTTGCAGCTCTGCCCAACAGCGTGTTCTCAGTTCTGCGGGCAAGCACGCCCTCTTGCCTTGGCCCCGAGAGCAAAGTCCCGAGCGAGCACTCGACTCAGTGCAATGCACCCGGAAGGACGCTCTCGCTCGTCTTTCAAGGAGCGATTCCTAACAGCAGAAGCAGCAGAGGCACAAACTGCATGACGAGAAGGGACAACGTAGAACACGTCTCTGTCCTGGCACATTTTCGTGTGCGAAACTTCCCTCCGGGTCTTCGGGCCTTGCGAAGCCCTGTGTACTGCGAGCGCTGCTACTCGCAGCTGAGAAGGACCGTGGAGCTAGCGGCGAATTCGGAGAGCTCTTCGCTGCACTGCGCCGCTCGCAAGCGGCTTCGTTCTTCGCCTTCTGCCGTCCGGCGAGAGCTGAACTCCAGCGGTCAGTTGCAGCTCTGCCCAACAGCGTGTTCTCAGTTCTGCGGGCAAGCACGCCCTCTTGCCTTGGCCCCGAGAGCAAAGTCCCGAGCGAGCACTCGACTCAGTGCAATGCACCCGGAAGGACGCTCTCGCTCGCCTTTCAAGGAGCGATTCCTAACAGCAGAAGCAGCAGAGGCACAAACTGCATGACGAGAAGGGACAACGTAGAACACGTCTCTGTCCTGGCACATTTTCGTGTGCGATACTTCCCTCCGGGTCTTCGGGCCTTGCGAAGCCCTGTGTACTGCGAGCGCTGCTACTCGCAGCTGAGAAGGACCGTGGAGCTAGCGGCGAATTCGGAGAGCTCTTCGCTGCACTGCGCCGCTCGCAAGCGGCTTCGTTCTTCGCCTTCTGCCGTCCGGCGAGAGCTGAACTCCAGCGGTCAGTTGCAGCTCTGCCCAACAGCGTGTTCTCAGTTCTGCGGGCAAGCACGCCCTCTTGCCTTGGCCCCGAGAGCAAAGTCCCGAGCGAGCACTCGACTCAGTGCAATGCACCCGGAAGGACGCTCTCGCTCGTCTTTCAAGGAGCGATTCCTAACAGCAGAAGCAGCAGAGGCACAAACTGCATGACGAGAAGGGACAACGTAGAACACGTCTCTGTCCTGGCACATTTCCGTGTGCCATACTTCCCTCCGGGTCTTCGGGCCTTGCGAAGCTCTGTGTACTGCGAGCGCTGCTACTCGCAGCTGAGAAGGACCGTGGAGCTAGCGGCGAATTCGGAGAGCTCTTCGCTGCACTGCGCCGCTCGCAAGCGGCTTCGTTCTTCGCCTTCTGCCGTCCGGCGAGAGCTGAACTCCAGCGGTCAGTTGCAGCTCTGCCCAACAGCGTGTTCTCAGTTCTGCGGGCAAGCACGCCCTCTTGCCTTGGCCCCGAGAGCAAAGTCCCGAGCGAGCACTCGACTCAGTGCAATGCACCCGGAAGGACGCTCTCGCTCGTCTTTCAAGGAGCGATTACCTACAGCAAAAGCAGCAGAGGCACAAACTGCATGACGAGAAGGGACAACGTAGAACACGTCTCTGTCCTGGCACATTTTCGTGTGCGATACTTCCCTCCGGGTCTTCGGGCCTTGCGAAGCTCTGTGTACTGCGAGCGCTGCTACTCGCAGCTGAGAAGGACCGTGGAGCTAGCGGCGAATTCGGAGAGCTCTTCGCTGCACTGCGCCGCTCGCAAGCGGCTTCGTTCTTCGCCTTCTGCCGTCCGGCGAGAGCTGAACTCCAGCGGTCAGTTGCAGCTCTGCCCAACAGCGTGTTCTCAGTTCTGCGGGCAAGCACGCCCTCTTGCCTTGGCCCCGAGTGCAAAGTCCCGAGCGAGCACTCGACTCAGTGCAATGCACCCGGAAGGACGCTCTCGCTCGTCTTTCAAGGAGCGATTCCTAACAGCAGAAGCAGCAGAGGCACAAACTGCATGACGAGAAGGGACAACGTAGAACACGTCTCTGTCCTGGCGCATTTTCGTGTGCGATACTTCCCTCCGGGTCTTCGGGCCTTGCGAAGCTCTGTGTACTGCGAGCGCTGCTACTCGCAGCTGAGAAGGACCGTGGAGCTAGCGGCGAATTCGGAGAGCTCTTCGCTGCACTGCGCCGCTCGCAAGCGGCTTCGTTCTTCGCCTTCTGCCGTCCGGCGAGAGCTGAACTCCAGCGGTCAGTTGCAGCTCTGCCCAACAGCGTGTTCTCAGTTCTGCGGGCAAGCACGCCCTCTTGCCTTGGCCCCGAGTGCAAAGTCCCGAGCGAGCACTCGACTCAGTGCAATGCACCCGGAAGGACGCTCTCGCTCGTCTTTCAAGGAGCGATTCCTAACAGCAGAAGCAGCAGAGGCACAAACTGCATGACGAGAAGGGACAACGTAGAACACGTCTCTGTCCTGGCACATTTTCGTGTGCGATACTTCCCTCCGGGTCTTCGGGCCTTGCGAAGCTCTGTGTACTGCGAGCGCTGCTACTCGCAGCTGAGAAGGACCGTGGAGCTAGCGGCGAATTCGGAGAGCTCTTCGCTGCACTGCGCCGCTCGCAAGCGGCTTCGTTCTTCGCCTTCTGCCGTCCGGCGAGAGCTGAACTCCAGCGGTCAGTTGCAGCTCTGCCCAACAGCGTGTTCTCAGTTCTGCGGGCAAGCACGCCCTCTTGCCTTGGCCCCGAGTGCAAAGTCCCGAGCGAGCACTCGACTCAGTGCAATGCACCCGGAAGGACGCTCTCGCTCGTCTTTCAAGGAGCGATTCCTAACAGCAGAAGCAGCAGAGGCACAAACTGCATGACGAGAAGGGACAACGTAGAACACGTCTCTGTCCTGGCACATTTTCGTGTGCGATACTTCCCTCCGGGTCTTCGGGCCTTGCGAAGCTCTGTGTACTGCGAGCGCTGCTACTCGCAGCTGAGAAGGACCGTGGAGCTAGCGGCGAATTCGGAGAGCTCTTCGCTGCACTGCGCCGCTCGCAAGCGGCTTCGTTCTTCGCCTTCTGCCGTCCGGCGAGAGCTGAACTCCAGCGGTCAGTTGCAGCTCTGCCCAACAGCGTGTTCTCAGTTCTGCGGGCAAGCACGCCCTCTTGCCTTGGCCCCGAGTGCAAAGTCCCGAGCGAGCACTCGACTCAGTGCAATGCACCCGGAAGGACGCTCTCGCTCGTCTTTCAAGGAGCGATTCCTAACAGCAGAAGCAGCAGAGGCACAAACTGCATGACGAGAAGGGACAACGTAGAACACGTCTCTGTCCTGGCACATTTTCGTGTGCGATACTTCCCTCCGGGTCTTCGGGCCTTGCGAAGCTCTGTGTACTGCGAGCGCTGCTACTCGCAGCTGAGAAGGACCGTGGAGCTAGCGGCGAATTCGGAGAGCTCTTCGCTGCACTGCGCCGCTCGCAAGCGGCTTCGTTCTTCGCCTTTTGCCGTCCGGCGAGAGCTGAACTCCAGCGGTCAGTTGCAGCTCTGCCCAACAGCGTGTTCTCAGTTCTGCGGGCAAGCACGCCCTCTTGCCTTGGCCCCGAGTGCAAAGTCCCGAGCGAGCACTCGACTCAGTGCAATGCACCCGGAAGGACGCTCTCGCTCGTCTTTCAAGGAGCGATTACCTACAGCAGAAGCAGCAGAGGCACAAACTGCATGACGAGAAGGGACAACGTAGAACACGTCTCTGTCCTGGCACATTTTCGTGTGCGATACTTCCCTCCGGGTCTTCGGGCCTTGCGAAGCCCTGTGTACTGCGAGCGCTGCTACTCGCAGCTGAGAAGGACCGTGGAGCTAGCGGCGAATTCGGAGAGCTCTTCGCTGCACTGCGCCGCTCGCAAGCGGCTTCGTTCTTCGCCTTCTGCCGTCCGGCGAGAGCTGAACTCCAGCGGTCAGTTGCAGCTCTGCCCAACAGCGTGTTCTCAGTTCTGCGGGCAAGCACGCCCTCTTGCCTTGGCCCCGAGAGCAAAGTCCCGAGCGAGCACTCGACTCAGTGCAATGCACCCGGAAGGACGCTCTCGCTCGTCTTTCAAGGAGCGATTCCTAACAGCAGAAGCAGCAGAGGCACAAACTGCATGACGAGAAGGGACAACGTAGAACACGTCTCTGTCCTGGCACATTTTCGTGTGCGATACTTCCCTCCGGGTCTTCGGGCCTTGCGAAGCTCTGTGTACTGCGAGCGCTGCTACTCGCAGCTGAGAAGGACCGTGGAGCTAGCGGCGAATTCGGAGAGCTCTTCGCTGCACTGCGCCGCTCGCAAGCGGCTTCGTTCTTCGCCTTCTGCCGTCCGGCGAGAGCTGAACTCCAGCGGTCAGTTGCAGCTCTGCCCAACAGCGTGTTCTCAGTTCTGCGGGCAAGCACGCCCTCTTGCCTTGGCCCCGAGAGCAAAGTCCCGAGCGAGCACTCGACTCAGTGCAATGCACCCGGAAGGACGCTCTCGCTCGTCTTTCAAGGAGCGATTCCTAACAGCAGAAGCAGCAGAGGCACAAACTGCATGACGAGAAGGGACAACGTAGAACACGTCTCTGTCCTGGCACATTTTCGTGTGCGATACTTCCCTCCGGGTCTTCGGGCCTTGCGAAGCTCTGTGTACTGCGAGCGCTGCTACTCGCAGCTGAGAAGGACCGTGGAGCTAGCGGCGAATTCGGAGAGCTCTTCGCTGCACTGCGCCGCTCGCAAGCGGCTTCGTTCTTCGCCTTCTGCCGTCCGGCGAGAGCTGAACTCCAGCGGTCAGTTGCAGCTCTGCCCAACAGCGTGTTCTCAGTTCTGCGGGCAAGCACGCCCTCTTGCCTTGGCCCCGAGTGCAAAGTCCCGAGCGAGCACTCGACTCAGTGCAATGCACCCGGAAGGACGCTCTCGCTCGCCTTTCAAGGAGCGATTCCTAACAGCAGAAGCAGCAGAGGCACAAACTGCATGACGAGAAGGGACAACGTAGAACACGTCTCTGTCCTGGCACATTTCCGTGTGCCATACTTCCCTCCGGGTCTTCGGGCCTTGCGAAGCTCTGTGTACTGCGAGCGCTGCTACTCGCAGCTGAGAAGGACCGTGGAGCTAGCGGCGAATTCGGAGAGCTCTTCGCTGCACTGCGCCGCTCGCAAGCGGCTTCGTTCTTCGCCTTCTGCCGTCCGGCGAGAGCTGAACTCCAGCGGTCAGTTGCAGCTCTGCCCAACAGCGTGTTCTCAGTTCTGCGGGCAAGCACGCCCTCTTGCCTTGGCCCCGAGTGCAAAGTCCCGAGCGAGCACTCGACTCAGTGCAATGCACCCGGAAGGACGCTCTCGCTCGTCTTTCAAGGAGCGATTCCTAACAGCAGAAGCAGCAGAGGCACAAACTGCATGACGAGAAGGGACAACGTAGAACACGTCTCTGTCCTGGCACATTTTCGTGTGCGATACTTCCCTCCGGGTCTTCGGGCCTTGCGAAGCCCTGTGTACTGCGAGCGCTGCTACTCGCAGCTGAGAAGGACCGTGGAGCTAGCGGCGAATTCGGAGAGCTCTTCGCTGCACTGCGCCGCACGCAAGCGGCTTCGTTCTTCGCCTTTTGCCGTCCGGCGAGAGCTGAACTCCAGCGGTCAGTTGCAGCTCTGCCCAACAGCGTGTTCTCAGTTCTGCGGGCAAGCACGCCCTCTTGCCTTGGCCCCGAGTGCAAAGTCCCGAGCGAGCACTCGACTCAGTGCAATGCACCCGGAAGGACGCTCTCGCTCGTCTTTCAAGGAGCGATTACCTACAGCAGAAGCAGCAGAGGCACAAACTGCATGACGAGAAGGGACAACGTAGAACACGTCTCTGTCCTGGCACATTTTCGTGTGCGATACTTCCCTCCGGGTCTTCGGGCCTTGCGAAGCCCTGTGTACTGCGAGCGCTGCTACTCGCAGCTGAGAAGGACCGTGGAGCTAGCGGCGAATTCGGAGAGCTCTTCGCTGCACTGCGCCGCTCGCAAGCGGCTTCGTTCTTCGCCTTCTGCCGTCCGGCGAGAGCTGAACTCCAGCGGTCAGTTGCAGCTCTGCCCAACAGCGTGTTCTCAGTTCTGCGGGCAAGCACGCCCTCTTGCCTTGGCCCCGAGAGCAAAGTCCCGAGCGAGCACTCGACTCAGTGCAATGCACCCGGAAGGACGCTCTCGCTCGTCTTTCAAGGAGCGATTCCTAACAGCAGAAGCAGCAGAGGCACAAACTGCATGACGAGAAGGGACAACGTAGAACACGTCTCTGTCCTGGCACATTTTCGTGTGCGAAACTTCCCTCCGGGTCTTCGGGCCTTGCGAAGCCCTGTGTACTGCGAGCGCTGCTACTCGCAGCTGAGAAGGACCGTGGAGCTAGCGGCGAATTCGGAGAGCTCTTCGCTGCACTGCGCCGCTCGCAAGCGGCTTCGTTCTTCGCCTTCTGCCGTCCGGCGAGAGCTGAACTCCAGCGGTAAGTTTCAGCTCTGCCCAACAGCGTGTTCTCAGTTCTGCGGGCAAGCACGCCCTCTTGCCTTGGCCCCGAGTGCAAAGTCCCGAGCGAGCACTCGACTCAGTGCAATGCACCCGGAAGGACGCTCTCGCTCGCCTTTCAAGGAGCGATTCCTAACAGCAGAAGCAGCAGAGGCACAAACTGCATGACGAGAAGGGACAACGTAGAACACGTCTCTGTCCTGGCACATTTTCGTGTGCGATACTTCCCTCCGGGTCTTCGGGCCTTGCGAAGCCCTGTGTACTGCGAGCGCTGCTACTCGCAGCTGAGAAGGACCGTGGAGCTAGCGGCGAATTCGGAGAGCTCTTCGCTGCACTGCGCCGCTCGCAAGCGGCTTCGTTCTTCGCCTTCTGCCGTCCGGCGAGAGCTGAACTCCAGCGGTCAGTTGCAGCTCTGCCCAACAGCGTGTTCTCAGTTCTGCGGGCAAGCACGCCCTCTTGCCTTGGCCCCGAGAGCAAAGTCCCGAGCGAGCATTCGACTTAGTGCAATGCACCCAGAAGGACGCTCTCGCTCGTCTTTCAAGGAGCGATTCCTAACAGCAGAAGCAGCAGAGGCACAAACTGCATGACGAGAAGGGACAACGTAGAACACGTCTCTGTCCTGGCACATTTTCGTGTGCGATACTTCCCTCCGGGTCTTCGGGCCTTGCGAAGCCCTGTGTACTGCGAGCGCTGCTACTCGCAGCTGAGAAGGACCGTGGAGCTAGCGGCGAATTCGGAGAGCTCTTCGCTGCACTGCGCCGCTCGCAAGCGGCTTCGTTCTTCGCCTTCTGCCGTCCGGCGAGAGCTGAACTCCAGCGGTCAGTTGCAGCTCTGCCCAACAGCGTGTTCTCAGTTCTGCGGGCAAGCACGCCCTCTTGCCTTGGCCCCGAGAGCAAAGTCCCGAGCGAGCACTCGACTCAGTGCAATGCACCCGGAAGGACGCTCTCGCTCGCCTTTCAAGGAGCGATTCCTAACAGCAGAAGCAGCAGAGGCACAAACTGCATGACGAGAAGGGACAACGTAGAACACGTCTCTGTCCTGGCACATTTCCGTGTGCCATACTTCCCTCCGGGTCTTCGGGCCTTGCGAAGCTCTGTGTACTGCGAGCGCTGCTACTCGCAGCTGAGAAGGACCGTGGAGCTAGCGGCGAATTCGGAGAGCTCTTCGCTGCACTGCGCCGCTCGCAAGCGGCTTCGTTCTTCGCCTTCTGCCGTCCGGCGAGAGCTGAACTCCAGCGGTCAGTTGCAGCTCTGCCCAACAGCGTGTTCTCAGTTCTGCGGGCAAGCACGCCCTCTTGCCTTGGCCCCGAGAGCAAAGTCCCGAGCGAGCACTCGACTCAGTGCAATGCACCCGGAAGGACGCTCTCGCTCGTCTTTCAAGGAGCGATTACCTACAGCAAAAGCAGCAGAGGCACAAACTGCATGACGAGAAGGGACAACGTAGAACACGTCTCTGTCCTGGCACATTTTCGTGTGCGATACTTCCCTCCGGGTCTTCGGGCCTTGCGAAGCTCTGTGTACTGCGAGCGCTGCTACTCGCAGCTGAGAAGGACCGTGGAGCTAGCGGCGAATTCGGAGAGCTCTTCGCTGCACTGCGCCGCTCGCAAGCGGCTTCGTTCTTCGCCTTCTGCCGTCCGGCGAGAGCTGAACTCCAGCGGTCAGTTGCAGCTCTGCCCAACAGCGTGTTCTCAGTTCTGCGGGCAAGCACGCCCTCTTGCCTTGGCCCCGAGTGCAAAGTCCCGAGCGAGCACTCGACTCAGTGCAATGCACCCGGAAGGACGCTCTCGCTCGTCTTTCAAGGAGCGATTCCTAACAGCAGAAGCAGCAGAGGCACAAACTGCATGACGAGAAGGGACAACGTAGAACACGTCTCTGTCCTGGCACATTTTCGTGTGCGATACTTCCCTCCGGGTCTTCGGGCCTTGCGAAGCTCTGTGTACTGCGAGCGCTGCTACTCGCAGCTGAGAAGGACCGTGGAGCTAGCGGCGAATTCGGAGAGCTCTTCGCTGCACTGCGCCGCTCGCAAGCGGCTTCGTTCTTCGCCTTCTGCCGTCCGGCGAGAGCTGAACTCCAGCGGTCAGTTGCAGCTCTGCCCAACAGCGTGTTCTCAGTTCTGCGGGCAAGCACGCCCTCTTGCCTTGGCCCCGAGTGCAAAGTCCCGAGCGAGCACTCGACTCAGTGCAATGCACCCGGAAGGACGCTCTCGCTCGTCTTTCAAGGAGCGATTCCTAACAGCAGAAGCAGCAGAGGCACAAACTGCATGACGAGAAGGGACAACGTAGAACACGTCTCTGTCCTGGCACATTTTCGTGTGCGATACTTCCCTCCGGGTCTTCGGGCCTTGCGAAGCCCTGTGTACTGCGAGCGCTGCTACTCGCAGCTGAGAAGGACCGTGGAGCTAGCGGCGAATTCGGAGAGCTCTTCGCTGCACTGCGCCGCTCGCAAGCGGCTTCGTTCTTCGCCTTCTGCCGTCCGGCGAGAGCTGAACTCCAGCGGTCAGTTGCAGCTCTGCCCAACAGCGTGTTCTCAGTTCTGCGGGCAAGCACGCCCTCTTGCCTTGGCCCCGAGTGCAAAGTCCCGAGCGAGCACTCGACTCAGTGCAATGCACCCGGAAGGACGCTCTCGCTCGTCTTTCAAGGAGCGATTCCTAACAGCAGAAGCAGCAGAGGCACAAACTGCATGACGAGAAGGGACAACGTAGAACACGTCTCTGTCCTGGCACATTTTCGTGTGCGATACTTCCCTCCGGGGCTTCGGGCCTTGCGAAGCCCTGTGTACTGCGAGCGCTGCTACTCGCAGCTGAGAAGGACCGTGGAGCTAGCGGCGAATTCGGAGAGCTCTTCGCTGCACTGCGCCGCTCGCAAGCGGCTTCGTTCTTCGCCTTCTGCCGTCCGGCGAGAGCTGAACTCCAGCGGTCAGTTGCAGCTCTGCCCAACAGCGTGTTCTCAGTTCTGCGGGCAAGCACGCCCTCTTGCCTTGGCCCCGAGAGCAAAGTCCCGAGCGAGCACTCGACTCAGTGCAATGCACCCGGAAGGACGCTCTCGCTCGTCTTTCAAGGAGCGATTCCTAACAGCAGAAGCAGCAGAGGCACAAACTGCATGACGAGAAGGGACAACGTAGAACACGTCTCTGTCCTGGCACATTTCCGTGTGCCATACTTCCCTCCGGGTCTTCGGGCCTTGCGAAGCCCTGTGTACTGCGAGCGCTGCTACTCGCAGCTGAGAAGGACCGTGGAGCTAGCGGCGAATTCGGAGAGCTCTTCGCTGCACTGCGCCGCTCGCAAGCGGCTTCGTTCTTCGCCTTCTGCCGTCCGGCGAGAGCTGAACTCCAGCGGTCAGTTGCAGCTCTGCCCAACAGCGTGTTCTCAGTTCTGCGGGCAAGCACGCCCTCTTGCCTTGGCCCCGAGAGCAAAGTCCCGAGCGAGCACTCGACTCAGTGCAATGCACCCGGAAGGACGCTCTCGCTCGCCTTTCAAGGAGCGATTCCTAACAGCAGAAGCAGCAGAGGCACAAACTGCATGACGAGAAGGGACAACGTAGAACACGTCTCTGTCCTGGCACATTTTCGTGTGCGATACTTCCCTCCGGGTCTTCGGGCCTTGCGAAGCCCTGTGTACTGCGAGCGCTGCTACTCGCAGCTGAGAAGGACCGTGGAGCTAGCGGCGAATTCGGAGAGCTCTTCGCTGCACTGCGCCGCTCGCAAGCGGCTTCGTTCTTCGCCTTCTGCCGTCCGGCGAGAGCTGAACTCCAGCGGTCAGTTGCAGCTCTGCCCAACAGCGTGTTCTCAGTTCTGCGGGCAAGCACGCCCTCTTGCCTTGGCCCCGAGAGCAAAGTCCCGAGCGAGCACTCGACTCAGTGCAATGCACCCGGAAGGACGCTCTCGCTCGCCTTTCAAGGAGCGATTCCTAACAGCAGAAGCAGCAGAGGCACAAACTGCATGACGAGAAGGGACAACGTAGAACACGTCTCTGTCCTGGCACATTTTCGTGTGCGATACTTCCCTCCGGGTCTTCGGGCCTTGCGAAGCCCTGTGTACTGCGAGCGCTGCTACTCGCAGCTGAGAAGGACCGTGGAGCTAGCGGCGAATTCGGAGAGCTCTTCGCTGCACTGCGCCGCTCGCAAGCGGCTTCGTTCTTCGCCTTCTGCCGTCCGGCGAGAGCTGAACTCCAGCGGTCAGTTGCAGCTCTGCCCAACAGCGTGTTCTCAGTTCTGCGGGCAAGCACGCCCTCTTGCCTTGGCCCCGAGAGCAAAGTCCCGAGCGAGCACTCGACTCAGTGCAATGCACCCGGAAGGACGCTCTCGCTCGCCTTTCAAGGAGCGATTCCTAACAGCAGAAGCAGCAGAGGCACAAACTGCATGACGAGAAGGGACAACGTAGAACACGTCTCTGTCCTGGCACATTTTCGTGTGCGAAACTTCCCTCCGGGTCTTCGGGCCTTGCGAAGCCCTGTGTACTGCGAGCGCTGCTACTCGCAGCTGAGAAGGACCGTGGAGCTAGCGGCGAATTCGGAGAGCTCTTCGCTGCACTGCGCCGCTCGCAAGCGGCTTCGTTCTTCGCCTTCTGCCGTCCGGCGAGAGCTGAACTCCAGCGGTCAGTTGCAGCTCTGCCCAACAGCGTGTTCTCAGTTCTGCGGGCAAGCACGCCCTCTTGCCTTGGCCCCGAGAGCAAAGTCCCGAGCGAGCATTCGACTTAGTGCAATGCACCCAGAAGGACGCTCTCGCTCGTCTTTCAAGGAGCGATTCCTAACAGCAGAAGCAGCAGAGGCACAAACTGCATGACGAGAAGGGACAACGTAGAACACGTCTCTGTCCTGGCACATTTTCGTGTGCGATACTTCCCTCCGGGTCTTCGGGCCTTGCGAAGCTCTGTGTACTGCGAGCGCTGCTACTCGCAGCTGAGAAGGACCGTGGAGCTAGCGGCGAATTCGGAGAGCTCTTCGCTGCACTGCGCCGCTCGCAAGCGGCTTCGTTCTTCGCCTTCTGCCGTCCGGCGAGAGCTGAACTCCAGCGGTCAGTTGCAGCTCTGCCCAACAGCGTGTTCTCAGTTCTGCGGGCAAGCACGCCCTCTTGCCTTGGCCCCGAGAGCAAAGTCCCGAGCGAGCACTCGACTCAGTGCAATGCACCCGGAAAGACGCTGTTGCTCGCCTTTCAAGGAGCGATTCCTAACAGCAGAAGCAGCAGAGGCACAAACTGCATGACGAGAAGGGACAACGTAGAACACGTCTCTGTCCTGGTACATTTTCCTGTGCGAAACTTCCCTCCGGGTCTTCGGTCCTTGCGAAGCTCTATGTACTGTGAGCGCTGCTACTTGCAGCTGAGAAAGACCGTGGAGCTAGCGGCGAATTCGGAGAGCGCTGAGCACGTAGTCAAGAAGCGAGACGTGGCCCTGCAACGCGGTGCTAATAGCAGCTTCCTCGCGGCCGGGGCGAGCTCCGGCCACAAGACATTCTCGTCCTGGCAACGGATCTCTGTGAAGGGCGTAGGCGAAAAGCTTTCGTTTTCCATTCGAACTGCGAGAGAGGCAGACTGTTGCACGGAGCTCTGAGAACAAAGGTGCACGCCCTAGGCGGGCTTGGGCAGAAGCAGCGTTCTCTAGCTCTTGGCTGCCGGCGCACTTGTGGTTGTGTGGCGCCCTTGCAGTGGCTTCTGGCCGCCGGCAAGTGAAAGCGGCTCCACGCTTGGGCGAGGGCGGTGAACGAAGCGGCACTAGTCCCGTGCTTGTGTGCACCACGTTACAGGCTACTAGGAGAGGAAGGTGGTTGACTCTCGCTTGCCTTCCCAAGTGCCCTTAGCAGTCGGAAGGAGCAAGCTGAAGCACTGCTGCTTGTGCTGCTCCTTGGTTCCCTTGCAGCCCGCTGTGAAAGCATTGGCGGTCGCTTCTAGGCGCCGAGTTGCACACAGCACCACTGTAAGTGCCGCGGAGAAGGGAAATCCAGAGTGCAGCGAGGAGCTGGACGTGGCTTACGTGCAGTAAGGAGAAGGTGAACCTAGGCACTGCCTCTTCAATCTGGCCGCCTCTGCTCTGGTAGCAACTTTTGCAAGTCGGCAGAGGGAGCTGCGAGTATGTAGAACGGAGGGCAGCGAGACGCCGTGTGTTATGCGCCCTTTCAGGGCTGCTGCCAGGGTGCCACTTTAAGAACGCCTTCTTCTTCCTCGCGTCCTTCCTCCACTATAGTCTCCTGGATTCACCTGAGACTCTTCCTAGGCATCTCCCTGATCCTTTTTGCAATGAGTCTCACATCATTCTCCTGAAGAAACTGTCTGCTTATGGTTTGCATGGGTGGGCTGTTTGCTGGGTGACAAACTGGGTGATGGCCAGGCCCACAGAGTGGTGGGAAATAGAGTTCATCCAGCTGGTCCCCAAGGCTCGGTCTTGGGCCCAGTCCTGTTTAATATCTTGCTCAGTGTTCTGGACAAGGGGATAGAGTACACGCCCAGGAAGTTCACAGATGATGCAAAGTTGGCTGGTAGTGTTTTTTTCTTCTGGAGGACAGCAGGCTCTGCTTCTTCTTCCTCCTGTTCTGAGGTCGCTGCTCCCTCTTCATCCCTCATTAAGTGTGCTGATTTTGTCACTTGGATGAGAAAACAAACAATTTTAGCAACAATACTAGTGGCAGGGTACAAGAAAGGAAGAGTTCACACGAATCCCCCCCCCCCCCGCCCAACAACAGAAAATACCTGATGGCTCCTCTGCCCAGCTTACTGACTACACCGGAACCCATTGTCCCCCAAAGATACTCCCTTCTCCCTGCCCCCAGCCATGATGTGAGATGGAATAGAATAACTAAGATTAAGATTCTCCCTATGGAACTCCATCATACTTCGATTCTGGGAAAAAAAATTTCTTGAAGTTCTATCATTTCAGATCATTTGAATTTGAATTTGCATACTAAAAAGTCTAGCCAGAAACTCATGACAATATTAATAGCCCATTCTAGAATGTCCGAGATGATAGACACTTCTTTCAAGAGAATGTGATACCTCACGTGACTTCTCCAGAATTTAAATGAACAGCGGGAGTAGTCTACAAGATTCTTGCTGCCATCTGGATTTCCTGGTATTTGGCTGGTCTATGTAAACCAACCAGCTATTCAGCAGAGGGAATATTAGTGTGATACTTGATGGTATGTGAGATGGAACACAGTAATTTATGGCTTTTTGCATAGTGATGAAGCTGTAAAGAAAGCTCCGTAATGCTCAGACAAGGAGGCTGCTGGACTTCAAGCAGCAAAGGCCCAAAACGAACCAGTGAAAAGGTGTCATTGAAAAAAAAAAAAAAGCCAGGTGGGGAGCAAAGTGATACTTAAGGGCAGTTTACTGAAAGAGGGAATCTAGTGAAAAAAAAAGTCCAAGAGTGAAGGAATAACAGAGAAAATGAAACTAAGGAAGGAAATCAATCTCAGCTAATCATTTCAGAAGCTAACAAGTTGTCATTGCAATGATGCATAAAGTGAGAAAAAATAAATATGTCTGCGCCAAAATCTGAAATATGAACTTTATTGCATTCTGTCTTCCACGGAATCATACAACAGTCTGTGATTAAAGATCATGTAGTCCAACTTCCTTGCTGTCCTGGTTTTGGGCAAATTTGGGGGAAAACCTCCAGAAGGAGCCCCCAGACAGCAAACCCCACGACTCCTCCCCCCCCACCCCACCGGGTTCGGGAAGAATTTCCTCGGAGAAGAGTGGGAGAAAAAAAAACCTGTTTATTTAACAAGCAAGACACTCCCCAGCACAGGGAAAAAAGACAACACCAGCTGACAAAAAAAACTCTTTCACCGTTCTGAAGGGATGACAAACTCAGTCTCTCTGGCGAGTGGTCGCTCAGTTATCAGTCTCTGGCGCTGGGGATGACTGCTGCAGGTGACAAAGTGTAGCCTCCCGGTGTTTCTTGGGGTTCCCAGGTCCCCGTCCGTTCAGATGGTATCCAGGAGAGGGAGGGGACGGGGTGGAAGAGAAAACAGTCCAGGGAAAAAGTTGGACTGCCTAGCTGAACTAACTAATAAGCAGAAAGCAAGGGCAAAGCGAAGGAAAGAAAAAGGCAGAAGCGAGCAAGCAGGCAAGCAAGCAGGCAAGCAAGCAAGCAAGCAAGCAAGCAAGCAAGCCGAGCTAAAACCTCTCCTAAACATAGACCATGGGGGAGGTGAGCCGGCTGATAACAAGACAAAACAAAGCTTCACTCTCAGACTCAGTCCTGGAAGCACAGGACATAATACCAAACATAATCAGGACACACGATTGGAGATAGAAACACCATAACATCACCCTAGGACATTCCACCCCTTATCTCCATATCGTGAACATACTAAACAGCATGTAAAAACTTCAGCAAGTAGAAATTTCCATCTTTCACTTATTCGGACACATTTCCTTCTGTCTCATGCTGCCTCACCCCACAATCAGATCTCCCTGAGGCACACATCGTGTTGTTCCATCTCTCTGCATTACCCACCATGTACAACCTGGTCCTTGAGCAAAGACAATCCCACGAATGGGTTTGTCTGTACTCGGGGCAGAATTGATCCAAACTGCCTTCCCCAACAAACCTCTGATATGTGCCACTGGGACTTTGTCTCCATCTACTATATTCAGGGACTTAGACTGGGCAGGGCCCGCTCGGTTGGTGGAACCCCGGGTGTTAACTAACCAAGTGGCCTTTGCTAAATGCTGCTCCCAGTTTTTGAATGATCCCCCACCCAATGCTCTCAAGGTGGTTTTTAACAGTCCATTGTACCTTTCCACCTTTCCTGCAGCTGGTGCATGGTAGGGGATATGGTACACCCACTCAATGCCATGTTCCCTAGCCCAAGTGTTGATAAGGCTATTCTTGAAATGAGTCCCATTGTCTGACTCAATCCTCTCAGGGGTGCCATGCCTCCAAAGGACCTGCTTTTCCAGGCCCAGGATGGTGTTACGGGCTGTAGCGTGAGACACAGGGTAGGTCTCCAACCATCCAGTGGTGGCTTCCACCATGGTCAGTACATAGCGCTTGCCCTGGCGGGTTTGAGGCAGTGTGATGTAATCAATCTGCCAGGCCTCTCCATACTTGTACTTGGACCACCGCCCCCCATACCAGAGGGGCTTCACCCGCTTGGCTTGCTTGATGGCAGCGCACGTCTCACAGTCATGGATAACTTGAGAAATACTGTCCATGGTTAGATCCACCCCTCGGTCTCGTGCCCACTTATATGTGGCATCTCTGCCCTGATGACCTGAGGCATCATGGGCCCATCGAGCCAGGAACAACTCTCCCTTGTGTTCCCAATCAAGGTCTATCTTCGACACCCCTATCTTTGCAGCCTGATCTACCTGCTGATTGTTTTTCTGCTCTTCATTAGCCCTACTTCTGGGAACATGGGCATCTACATGGCGAACCTTCACAGGTAATTTCTCTAACCGGGTAGCGATATCTTTCCACTCTTCGGCAGCCCAAATTGGTTTTCCTCTACGCTGCCAGTTAGCCTCTTTCCATCTCTCCAACCATCCCCACAGAGCATTGGCTACCATCCATGAATCGGTATAAAGGTAAAGCTTTGGCCACTTCTCTCTTTCAGCAATGTCTAAGGCCAGTTGAACCGCTTTGAGTTCAGCAAGTTGACTGGATCCACCCTCTCCTTCAGTGGCCTCTGCTACCCGTCGCGTGGGGCTCCATACGGCTGCTTTCCACCTCCGATTCATCCCCACAATGCGACAGGAACCGTCGGTGAATAGAGCATAGCGTGTTTCCTCTGCTGGCAGTTGGTTATATGGTGGAGCTTCTTCAGCCCGTGTCACTGGTTCTTGTTCCTCATCTGTGACACCAAAACTTTCACCTTCAGGCCAATTTGTAATTACTTCCAAAATCCCAGGGCGATTCAGTTTTCCAATCCGGGTGCGCTGTGTAATGAGGGCAATCCACTTGCTCCATGTAGCACTGGTGGCATGGTGGGTTGAGGGAACCTTTCCTCTGAACATCCACCCCAGCACTGGCAGTCGGGGTGCCAGGAGGAGTTGTGCTTCTGTGCCAACCACCTCTGAGGCTGCTTGGACCCCTTCGTAGGCAGCCAAGATCTCCTTCTCTGTTGGGGTGTAGTTAGCTTCAGACCCTCTGTAGCTCCGACTCCAAAATCCTAATGGTCGGCCTCGAGTCTCACCAGGCACCTTCTGCCACAGGCTCCAGGACAGACCATGGTTCCCGGCTGCAGAGTAGAGCACGTTCTTCACATCTGGTCCTGTCCTGACTGGGCCAAGGGCTACTGCATGAGCAATTTCCTGCTTTATCTGGGCAAAAGCTTGTTGCTGCTCAGGGCCCCAATGGAAATCGTTCTTCTTGCGGGTGACCAGGTAAAGAGGGCTCACAATCTGACTGTACTCAGGAATGTGCATCCTCCAAAAACCTATGGCGCCTAAGAAAGCTTGTGTCTCCTTCTTGTTGGTTGGTGGGGACATAGCTGTGATTTTGTTGATGACATCAGTAGGAATCTGACGCCGTCCATCTTGCCACTTCACTCCCAGGAACTGGATCTCTCGAGCAGGTCCCTTAACTTTACTCTTCTTGATGGCGAAGCCGGCTTCCAGGAGGATTTGGATGATTCTCTCTCCTTTCTTGAACACTTCTGCTGCTGTGTTCCCCCACACAATGATATCATCAATATATTGTAAATGTTCTGGAGCCTCACCTTTTTCTAGTGTAGTCTGGATCAGTCCATGGCAGATAGTAGGACTGTGCTTCCACCCCTGGGGCAGTCGATTCCAGGTGTACTGCACTCCCCTCCATGTGAAAGCGAACTGAGGCCTGCACTCTGCTGCCAGAGGAATGGAGAAAAATGCATTGGCGATATCGATAGTGGCGTACCACTTTGCTGCCTTGGACTCCAGCTCGTACTGCAGTTCCAGCATGTCCGGCACGGCAGCGCTCAGTGGTGGAGTCACCTCATTCAATGCACGATAGTCTACGGTCAGTCTCCATTCTCCTTCAGATTTACGTACAGGCCAGATGGGGCTGTTGAAGGGTGAGTGGGTTTTGCTGACCACCCCTTGGCTCTCCAGCTCACGGATCATTTTATGGATGGGAACCACGGCATCTCGAGTTGTTCTGTATTGTCGGCGATGCACTATGGAAGTGGCAATTGGTACCTTTTGCTCTTCTCCTTTCAGAAGTCCTACAGTACTTGGATTCTCAGACAGTCCAGACAAGGTGTTCAATTGCTGGATGCCCTCTGTCACCACAGTTGCTATCCCAAATGCCCACCTGAATCCTTTTGGATCTTTAAAATACCCCCTTCGGAGGTAATCTATGCCCAAAATGCATGGGGCCTCTGGGCCAGTCACAATAGGATGTTTTTTCCATTCATGTCCAGTCAAGCTCACATCAGCTTCCACCAAGGTAAAGTCCTGTGATCCACCTGTCACACCAGCAATAGAAACAGATTCTGCCCCCACATATCTTGATGGGACTAATGTGCATTGGGCACCAGTATCAACCAAAGCTTTATACTTTTGTGGTTCCGATGTGCCAGGCCAACGAATCCACACAGTCCAGAAGACACGATTTTCCCTCGCCTCTCCCTGGCTAGAGGCAGGGCCCCTCTAAGCCTGTTTATCCTTCTTTCCTTGGGCATATGTCTTAGAGGTTCCTTCAAGGGGATCAGATATATCATCATCATCATACTTGGCAGCTTGGCTACGGGCAACTGGAGCTGCTCTCCTTTTGGTGGAACTTCCTCTTTGGGTCTTGCCTTCCTTCAATTCACGCACCCGTTGTGCCAGAGCAGCAGTAGATTTTCCATCCCATCTCCTCATGTTTTCTCCGCAATCACGTAGGAAGAACCACAGCTCAGCTCGTGGGGTGTACCTCCTCTCCCCATCAGGGGAACGTCTGCGTTGGATACCAGGGCCTCTAATTTGTACTGCTGAGATTTGGAGAAGGTCCTCTTTAATCTCCTCCCTGAGTCTTTTATGATTCTCCTCTATCTTGTCTTCTAATTTCTGCAGACGTGTTTCCACAGCTGCAATTCTGGCATGTGTTGGGCCATGCACAGCATCTGCATATGCTCGGAGCTTCTTTGCCATATCAAGCACGGTCTCATCCCTCTCGTCCCGCTTCATTATTGCCAAAGCAGAAGCGTATTCATGGGGCCCAAGTCGTACAAGTTTTCGCCACATCACAGATGTACATGGTACCAAGTCCGGATTCCTAGTTGTTATGTCATCTGAGAAGATAATCTCTGCCACTGCCATTTCTCTCAGGCGTTGGATCCCTTGTTCTATCGTCTTCCAGTGGGTCTGCTGCATATAAAGATCATCTGCACACAGGTATCTTTGTGCTACACTGTCCAGGACCCGTGCCCAGAGGCTGTGAGGGTTAGGCCCTCTCATCATTCCTTGGTCGATGACAGGATCATGTGACAGGGATCCCAAATGCCTGGCTTCAGTGCCATCCAGAATTGTAGCCTCGCCTGCAGCATCCCAAAGACGGACCAACCAACTAATTATAGACTCATCAGGTCGTCGGGTGTAATCCTTTCTTAGGCCACGGAGGTCCTTTAGGGAAAAAGACTCAATATTGGCCTCTGATCTTTTACCAGTTGCTTTGACTCCTGGTTTTATGTCAGGAGGCGTCGAGGGTCCTTCTCCTGCATCATCATCATCATCATCCACTGGTCGATCAGTCTTGTCTGTGCACTTTCCACTTCTCGTGCTGGTAGCAACAGCCATTGGTTGAGGCTTACTGACAGGTTTAGCTGCTGGCTTAGGCTCACTGTCTGGTGTAGTTGTTGGCCTCGAGCCTGGGGTGTTGGCTGCAGCCTGAGTGACTGGGATAGTGGCTGATTTATCTGCCTGTCCCCCTTCCTCTGTCTGCTGCCCTACAGTATCTAGCAGGGTACGGTAAGCATATGCCAGGGCCCAGCTCACTGCAATGATCTTCTTCTCCTTAGAATTACCATGGCACTTTTCTTTCAGGTACTTTGCTACCTCAGCTGGGTTCTGAATTTGTTCACATGGAAAATCCCAGGATGTAGGGTCAGAAAATTCCTTTAAGATTTGGCCCATATCCTCCCATTTCCCACACCATTCAGGATTCCTCACGCCTGGCTCTACTCTGGGGTCAAGGGTCTCAGCCCCTCTAGAAATCTCAGCTCTCATTCTAGAGAAACTGCAGACTGTATAGAGAAAGCTTACTATATTAAACACCAGAAAGATGGTCTCTTTAACACTCAGGGGGAACTGAACATTCTCTAATAAGGATGTAACAAATTCAGAGGAGAAGAAGGAGAACAAAGGCTGAAAAGCCTCATCCCCTGCTTCTCCTCTAACAAACTGAGTGCACAACCACAACCAAGAACCATACATTCCTGGAACAGATTCCAGCACCTTTATAAATCTCCTGCAGGCCATTAAAACCAAGCCCAGCCCGATGGATATTTTGGTCAATGCCCCTCTGCTACAGAAACTACGCATTAGGGACAATACCGGAGCTATTTCTGGATAAGCAAATAAACCCAGGGACCACAAAGGTATTAAGACTTCAAAAAACCCTAGGGACCATAATCCCATGCAGGCCTCCACCCCAAAAGACATGAATTCCAACAACATAGCCAATAACTGCTCTATACCAACACAAAAGAATTTGAACCAAATTATTATTATTAGAACAGGGTTTTTTTCCCACTTTCTCGAGCCTCGAGTTGGGCGCCAATTTATTTGTCCTGGTTTTGGGCAAATTTGGGGGAAAACCTCCAGAAGGAGCCCCCAGACAGCAAACCCCACGACTCCTCCCCCCCCACCCCACCGGGTTCGGGAAGAATTTCCTCGGAGAAGAGTGGGAGAAAAAAAAACCTGTTTATTTAACAAGCAAGACACTCCCCAGCACAGGGAAAAAAGACAACACCAGCTGACAAAAAAAACTCTTTCACCGTTCTGAAGGGATGACAAACTCAGTCTCTCTGGCGAGTGGTCGCTCAGTTATCAGTCTCTGGCGCTGGGGATGACTGCTGCAGGTGACAAAGTGTAGCCTCCCGGTGTTTCTTGGGGTTCCCAGGTCCCCGTCCGTTCAGATGGTATCCAGGAGAGGGAGGGGACGGGGTGGAAGAGAAAACAGTCCAGGGAAAAAGTTGGACTGCCTAGCTGAACTAACTAATAAGCAGAAAGCAAGGGCAAAGCGAAGGAAAGAAAAAGGCAGAAGCGAGCAAGCAGGCAAGCAAGCAGGCAAGCAAGCAAGCAAGCAAGCAAGCAAGCAAGCCGAGCTAAAACCTCTCCTAAACATAGACCATGGGGGAGGTGAGCCGGCTGATAACAAGACAAAACAAAGCTTCACTCTCAGACTCAGTCCTGGAAGCACAGGACATAATACCAAACATAATCAGGACACACGATTGGAGATAGAAACACCATAACATCACCCTAGGACACTTGCCAGGTAGATCTTACAGTAGATCAAATTGCTCAAGACTAGCCAAACTGATAAGGAGCACTCTCAATGATGGGGCATCCACAACTTCTCTGGAACACCCGTTTGAGTGTCTCACCAGCTTCATTGTAGAAAAGTTTTTCCTTTTAGCCAATCTAAACCTAGTCTCAGTTTGAAAGCATGGCCCCTTATCCTGTCTCTGCAAACTTTCCTAAAAAGTCTTTCTCCATTTGTCTTATACCCTCTTTACATATTCAAAGGCCACAATACTGTCTCTCCAGAAACCTCTCTTCTCCAGGCTAAAAGATCCTACTTTTCACAAGAACCAGGTCATAAACTGAGATGGAAGACATCTCAGGAGATCAGATCATCCAACAGCTCAGCGTAAGAATAGCTCTGAAGTCAGATCAACTAGCTTAGGGCTGTGTCTGTTTGAATTTTGAAAATTAGCAGGACTTGAAATGCTTCAAGGAAGAGAACTCGGGGTGGCTCCAGAAACAGCCTGAGAAACTCGAGCAAACTCGAAACCTCAGAAACTACCACTGCTTTCTCTCCCTCAGCCCAAGCAGTCCCAAAGAAGAAGTGTTCCCAGCAGGCTGGGATAGCACACATATACACTACATATACGTGACAGGCATCGCCAGCAGCCACATCCTGCTCCTTTCTGTGGCTGGCAAGAGTGAGACTGGATGTTTACATGTGGGCAAACTGGGTCCCTCCAGCAGCTCACACACTCAGCCTGCCCAGTGACCCCACTGAATTCCAGTATTAGCAGTGTGCCAAGGCCACAGCACTACTCCGCTTGCTGGCACAGACCATCACACGCCTCCTAAATCAGTCAGGACTCCCCTGGTCCCACAGCCAGCACCCCACTTGCCCTCCGCCAGGCCACTGCCATTGTTCACCAACTTCTCCACTTTGATCTTTGCTGGTGCTCTCAACACTGGCACACCCAGATGTTCTGCAGCTGTTGTCTCCTGGTGGAAAGGACTTGTAAAGCCATGTTTCCTAACAGGACTTCCACAACCTTTCAAAGCAACCTTTTCTGGGGTATGAACAATCTCATTCAAATGTCAACATTTCTTTTCCCGTATGTGAAATCAGAATTTCCTTCTTCCGGGCATGCCCAAAACAAGGCACAAACTACATTGTGCCTTCTGTTTCACATGCTGACTCGTTTGTAAACAATGCTAGGAGAATACCTGTTTTGATCCAAGCTAATCTCTGGCCCTTATAGTGCTTTCGGTAGTTAGTTTTGCTTTGTTATTTACTTGATGTCCCATTGAATTGTTGAATCATAAACAGACTACCTGTCTGTATAGCAGCATAGCAGTGATGAATAAATGCAAGAGAAGGAGCAAGGTGATTGTTTGCTAGACTCTTCCTAGAAACTGAGAAATCTGTTACTTAATGCTGACCACAGCAGATGGAGGAAGCATCCTACATGATGTCAAAGCAATGAAGCTGTAATCACTTTTATGATTACAGTCAAGGCACTGCTTTTGCCACCATAAGTGGAGTGCAGGGAATCTTAAAAGACGACACTCTAACTGTTGTCCATGCTCACTGAGAAAATAATGCTTTTACAGCAGAGCAGGTCTCACCGCAGCTAAATCATGGCTTCAACTGTACACCGCCTTCAAAAAGCCCACAAAAACACAAATGAAAGGATTTGGAACCCAAGGGAATCTCGGATTGTGACATCAGCTCACTCTGGATTCTTTCCAAATTCTCAATTCCATTTTCTTCCGAGCCAATTTTCCCACCTAACTTGAGATGTAATTTATGGATTTCCAACACATCTAGTTACCTTAGAATTAGATTGCCACTAGCCAAAAAGACAGAAACAAGCAGTTAAGTGAAGACTGAAACCATGGTTGTTTAGAACAGCAAAACTTGGGCGAAACTATTCTTAAGAAAACCAAAACTTTTAGGACTTACCCATGTATTTTTGGAGGTGGAAAAAGTTTTACATCGAAAAGTCCCTAGGGAACTCTCTTCAGTGCCTGGAGAGCCGCTGTCGCTCGCCTTTCAAGGACCTATTCGTCACAGCAGAGGCAGCAGAGCACAAGATGGCCGACGAGAAGGGGCAGTGTAGAACTCTCTGTCTGTCTGTGTCTCTACTCAGTGTAGAACGTCTCTATCCTGGCACATTTTCGAGTGCGATACTTCCCTCCGGGTCTTCGGTCCTTGCGAAGCTCTATGTACTGTGAGCGCTGCTACTTGCAGCTGAGAAAGACCGTGGAGCTAGCGGCGAATTCGGAGAGCGCTGAGCACGTAGTCAAGAAGCGAGACGTGTCCCTGCAACGCGGTGCTAATAGCAGCTTCCTCGCGGCGGGGGCGAGCTCCGGCCACAAGACATTCTCGTCCTGGCAACGGATCTCTGTGACGGGCGTAGGCGAAAAGCTTTCGTTTTCCATTCGAACTGCGAGAGAGGCAGACTGTTGCACGGAGCTCTGAGAACAAAGGTGCACGCCCTAGGCGGGCTTGGGCAGAAGCAGCGTTCTCTAGCTCTTGGCTGCCGGCGCACTTGTGGTTGTGTGGCGCCCTTGCAGCGGCTTCTGGCCGCCGGCAAGTGAAAGCGGCTCCACGCTTGGGCGAGGGCGGTGAACGAAGCGGCACTAGTCCCGTGCTTGTGTGCACCACGTTACTAGGAGAGGAAGGTGGTTGACTCTCGCTTGCCTTCCCAAGTGCCCTTAGCAGTCGGAAGGAGCAAGCTGAAGCACTGCTGCTTGTGCTGCTCCTTGGTTCCCTTGCAGCCCGCTGTGAAAGCATTGGCGGTCACTTCTAGGCGCCGAGTTGCACACAGCACCACGGTAAGTGCCTCGGAGAAGGGAAATCCAGAGTGCAGCGAGGAGCTGGACGTGGCTTACGTGCAGTAAGGAGAAGGTGAACCTAGGCACTGCCTCTTCAATCTGGCCGCCTCTGCTCTGGTAGCAACTTTTGCAAGTCGGCAGAGGGAGCCGCGAGTATGTAGAACGGAGGGCAGCGAGATGCCGTGTGTTATGCGCCTTTTCAGGGCTGCTGCCAGGGTGCTACTTTAAGAACGCCTTTTTCTTCCTCGCGTCCTTCTCGCTTCGCTCTAGCTGCATGGAGTACAGCACAGCGAAGGAGTGAGGAAGGGCTCTGCCCCAGCTTTTGTCCCGGCCTGCCTGTGCTGCGCCTTTAGCTGCACACGAGAACAACGGCATTTCTTACCCGCAAGGTAAAAAAGGCTTTAGTGTAGCCTTAGGAATGGCAAGTGCCTAGGCATTAAGTTGAGCGACCACGTATGAGGGAGTCTTTAGAGGTTTCCTCCCCCATGGCGCAGGTGTATTCTCATTCTCGTGCTGAACTGAAAAGTCCGGGCATGGCAAGACTGGCCTGCCTTGTGCAGAGACGAACACAAATGTGGGGCTATGATCCTCTGTGTTCGGAGCTCTGCTTCCGGGTGTGTGGGCCGCCGTGAGCCCGCAGCAGCCGCCGAGGACAGTGTGGATTGTGGATGAGTCTGGGCTGGCCCCCGGCCCCCCCGTTGGTCTGACAGCGGCAGAAGTGGCGTAGGAGCGGCATCGCCTGAGGGCCCCATGGGGGGCGGGAAGAGAGCCGGGAGTGACCCCGAACGACACCGGAAGCGATATCCGTAGGGCCCGGAAGGCCAGCGTTGCCATCGAGTTTGGCCGGTAGGAGGCGTCTAAGGTGCTTTGAAAGGTGGAGCTTCTTTGCTCTAGGACAGTCTGGGAGAGCTGAGGGTGTCCAATCTGGAGAACAGAAGGCTCCAGGGAGATCTTCGAGCCCTTTGCAGTGCCTGCTGGGGCTCCAAGATAGCTGGGGAGGGACTTTGGAAAAGGGTCTGGACTCGCAGGACAAGGGGGAATAGCTTCAAACTGCCAGAGGGCTGGGATAGATGGGATATTGGAAAGGAATTCTTCCTTGGGTGGGTGCTGAGGCACATGTTGCTCAAAGAGGCTGTGTAGGAGCCCCATGGCAGGAAGCGTCCAGGGCCAGGCTGGAGCGGACATGGAGCAACCTGGACTAGTGGAAAAGTGTCCCTGCCCGTGTCAGGATGTGGGAAGAAGATAATTTGTCTCTAAGGTCGCTTCCAGTCCAAACCATTCTGGGATTCTAGGATTCATGGAAGGCCCTTTTCCAAGTGAAGTGTTGTATCTCTTGGCTCCCAGCTTGTAGTTGCCAGTTCTTCTGGAAGCAGGCGTGGCGAAGCAGCTGTGATGAGCCATGGGTTCTCAATAGGACGAGTGTGATATATTTGCAGAGAGGAAGGCTGCAGACAGATATTCAAGGTCCAGGTAAAACAAGCAAAGGATTGAATAGAAGCCAAAGATTGGTTGTGTTAGTCAGTTTGCTGGCTGTTGAAATGGCCCCAGGTAATTTTCAACATTTCTAATTTGGATTTGTTTGAGTAAAAAATGAATGTGTTACCTCCAGCGTAGGCTCTCCAATGCATCTCCATGTGCTCCCATCTCTTTGTTGTATATCGGGTTCTATTAACTGAAGACAGAATCATAACACAGTAGTAAAACATTTAGAGGTGCGAAGCCCTGTGTACTGCGAGCGCTGCTACTCGCAGCTGAGAAGGACCGTGGAGCTAGCGGCGAATTCGGAGAGCTCTTCGCTGCACTGCGCCGCTCGCAAGCGGCTTCGTTCTTCGCCTTCTGCCGTCCGGCGAGAGCTGAACTCCAGCGGTCAGTTGCAGCTCTGCCCAACAGCGTGTTCTCAGTTCTGCGGGCAAGCACGCCCTCTTGCCTTGGCCCCGAGAGCAAAGTCCCGAGCGAGCACTCGACTCAGTGCAATGCACCCGGAAGGACGCTCTCGCTCGTCTTTCAAGGAGCGATTACCTACAGCAGAAGCAGCAGAGGCACAAACTGCATGACGAG
The DNA here is from genome assembly GCF_052056855.1 of Sturnus vulgaris. Lineage (NCBI taxonomy): Eukaryota > Metazoa > Chordata > Aves > Passeriformes > Sturnidae > Sturnus > Sturnus vulgaris. The sequence goes on from NW_028276064.1 coordinate 669,440, forward strand.
AAGGGACAACGTAGAACACGTCTCTGTCCTGGCACATTTTCGTGTGCGATACTTCCCTCCGGGTCTTCGGGCCTTGCGAAGCTCTGTGTACTGCGAGCGCTGCTACTCGCAGCTGAGAAGGACCGTGGAGCTAGCGGCGAATTCGGAGAGCTCTTCGCTGCACTGCGCCGCTCGCAAGCGGCTTCGTTCTTCGCCTTCTGCCGTCCGGCGAGAGCTGAACTCCAGCGGTCAGTTGCAGCTCTGCCCAACAGCGTGTTCTCAGTTCTGCGGGCAAGCACGCCCTCTTGCCTTGGCCCCGAGAGCAAAGTCCCGAGCGAGCACTCGACTCAGTGCAATGCACCCGGAAGGACGCTCTCGCTCGTCTTTCAAGGAGCGATTCCTAACAGCAGAAGCAGCAGAGGCACAAACTGCATGACGAGAAGGGACAACGTAGAACACGTCTCTGTCCTGGCACATTTTCGTGTGCGATACTTCCCTCCGGGTCTTCGGGCCTTGCGAAGCTCTGTGTACTGCGAGCGCTGCTACTCGCAGCTGAGAAGGACCGTGGAGCTAGCGGCGAATTCGGAGAGCTCTTCGCTGCACTGCGCCGCTCGCAAGCGGCTTCGTTCTTCGCCTTCTGCCGTCCGGCGAGAGCTGAACTCCAGCGGTCAGTTGCAGCTCTGCCCAACAGCGTGTTCTCAGTTCTGCGGGCAAGCACGCCCTCTTGCCTTGGCCCCGAGAGCAAAGTCCCGAGCGAGCACTCGACTCAGTGCAATGCACCCGGAAGGACGCTCTCGCTCGTCTTTCAAGGAGCGATTACCTACAGCAAAAGCAGCAGAGGCACAAACTGCATGACGAGAAGGGACAACGTAGAACACGTCTCTGTCCTGGCACATTTTCGTGTGCGATACTTCCCTCCGGGTCTTCGGGCCTTGCGAAGCTCTGTGTACTGCGAGCGCTGCTACTCGCAGCTGAGAAGGACCGTGGAGCTAGCGGCGAATTCGGAGAGCTCTTCGCTGCACTGCGCCGCTCGCAAGCGGCTTCGTTTTCGCCTTTTGCCGTCCGGCGAGAGCTGAACTCCAGCGGTCAGTTGCAGCTCTGCCCAACAGCGTGTTCTCAGTTCTGCGGGCAAGCACGCCCTCTTGCCTTGGCCCCGAGTGCAAAGTCCCGAGCGAGCACTCGACTCAGTGCAATGCACCCGGAAGGACGCTCTCGCTCGTCTTTCAAGGAGCGATTCCTAACAGCAGAAGCAGCAGAGGCACAAACTGCATGACGAGAAGGGACAACGTAGAACACGTCTCTGTCCTGGCACATTTTCGTGTGCGATACTTCCCTCCGGGTCTTCGGGCCTTGCGAAGCCCTGTGTACTGCGAGCGCTGCTACTCGCAGCTGAGAAGGACCGTGGAGCTAGCGGCGAATTCGGAGAGCTCTTCGCTGCACTGCGCCGCTCGCAAGCGGCTTCGTTCTTCGCCTTCTGCCGTCCGGCGAGAGCTGAACTCCAGCGGTCAGTTGCAGCTCTGCCCAACAGCGTGTTCTCAGTTCTGCGGGCAAGCACGCCCTCTTGCCTTGGCCCCGAGAGCAAAGTCCCGAGCGAGCACTCGACTCAGTGCAATGCACCCGGAAGGACGCTCTCGCTCGTCTTTCAAGGAGCGATTCCTAACAGCAGAAGCAGCAGAGGCACAAACTGCATGACGAGAAGGGACAACGTAGAACACGTCTCTGTCCTGGCACATTTTCGTGTGCGATACTTCCCTCCGGGTCTTCGGGCCTTGCGAAGCTCTGTGTACTGCGAGCGCTGCTACTCGCAGCTGAGAAGGACCGTGGAGCTAGCGGCGAATTCGGAGAGCTCTTCGCTGCACTGCGCCGCTCGCAAGCGGCTTCGTTCTTCGCCTTCTGCCGTCCGGCGAGAGCTGAACTCCAGCGGTCAGTTGCAGCTCTGCCCAACAGCGTGTTCTCAGTTCTGCGGGCAAGCACGCCCTCTTGCCTTGGCCCCGAGTGCAAAGACCCGAGCGAGCACTCGACTCAGTGCAATGCACCCGGAAGGACGCTCTCGCTCGTCTTTCAAGGAGCGATTACCTACAGCAGAAGCAGCAGAGGCACAAACTGCATGACGAGAAGGGACAACGTAGAACACGTCTCTGTCCTGGCACATTTTCGTGTGCGATACTTCCCTCCGGGTCTTCGGGCCTTGCGAAGCTCTGTGTACTGCGAGCGCTGCTACTCGCAGCTGAGAAGGACCGTGGAGCTAGCGGCGAATTCGGAGAGCTCTTCGCTGCACTGCGCCGCTCGCAAGCGGCTTCGTTCTTCGCCTTCTGCCGTCCGGCGAGAGCTGAACTCCAGCGGTCAGTTGCAGCTCTGCCCAACAGCGTGTTCTCAGTTCTGCGGGCAAGCACGCCCTCTTGCCTTGGCCCCGAGTGCAAAGTCCCGAGCGAGCACTCGACTCAGTGCAATGCACCCGGAAGGACGCTCTCGCTCGTCTTTCAAGGAGCGATTACCTACAGCAGAAGCAGCAGAGGCACAAACTGCATGACGAGAAGGGACAACGTAGAACACGTCTCTGTCCTGGCACATTTTCGTGTGCGATACTTCCCTCCGGGTCTTCGGGCCTTGCGAAGCCCTGTGTACTGCGAGCGCTGCTACTCGCAGCTGAGAAGGACCGTGGAGCTAGCGGCGAATTCGGAGAGCTCTTCGCTGCACTGCGCCGCTCGCAAGCGGCTTCGTTCTTCGCCTTCTGCCGTCCGGCGAGAGCTGAACTCCAGCGGTCAGTTGCAGCTCTGCCCAACAGCGTGTTCTCAGTTCTGCGGGCAAGCACGCCCTCTTGCCTTGGCCCCGAGAGCAAAGTCCCGAGCGAGCACTCGACTCAGTGCAATGCACCCGGAAGGACGCTCTCGCTCGTCTTTCAAGGAGCGATTCCTAACAGCAGAAGCAGCAGAGGCACAAACTGCATGACGAGAAGGGACAACGTAGAACACGTCTCTGTCCTGGCACATTTTCGTGTGCGATACTTCCCTCCGGGTCTTCGGGCCTTGCGAAGCTCCGTGTACTGCGAGCGCTGCTACTCGCAGCTGAGAAGGACCGTGGAGCTAGCGGCGAATTCGGAGAGCTCTTCGCTGCACTGCGCCGCTCGCAAGCGGCTTCGTTCTTCGCCTTCTGCCGTCCGGCGAGAGCTGAACTCCAGCGGTCAGTTGCAGCTCTGCCCAACAGCGTGTTCTCAGTTCTGCGGGCAAGCACGCCCTCTTGCCTTGGCCCCGAGAGCAAAGTCCCGAGCGAGCACTCGACTCAGTGCAATGCACCCGGAAGGACGCTCTCGCTCGTCTTTCAAGGAGCGATTCCTAACAGCAGAAGCAGCAGAGGCACAAACTGCATGACGAGAAGGGACAACGTAGAACACGTCTCTGTCCTGGCACATTTTCGTGTGCGATACTTCCCTCCGGGTCTTCGGGCCTTGCGAAGCCCTGTGTACTGCGAGCGCTGCTACTCGCAGCTGAGAAGGACCGTGGAGCTAGCGGCGAATTCGGAGAGCTCTTCGCTGCACTGCGCCGCTCGCAAGCGGCTTCGTTCTTCGCCTTCTGCCGTCCGGCGAGAGCTGAACTCCAGCGGTCAGTTGCAGCTCTGCCCAACAGCGTGTTCTCAGTTCTGCGGGCAAGCACGCCCTCTTGCCTTGGCCCCGAGTGCAAAGTCCCGAGCGAGCACTCGACTCAGTGCAATGCACCCGGAAGGACGCTCTCGCTCGCCTTTCAAGGAGCGATTCCTAACAGCAGAAGCAGCAGAGGCACAAACTGCATGACGAGAAGGGACAACGTAGAACACGTCTCTGTCCTGGCACATTTCCGTGTGCCATACTTCCCTCCGGGTCTTCGGGCCTTGCGAAGCTCTGTGTACTGCGAGCGCTGCTACTCGCAGCTGAGAAGGACCGTGGAGCTAGCGGCGAATTCGGAGAGCTCTTCGCTGCACTGCGCCGCTCGCAAGCGGCTTCGTTCTTCGCCTTCTGCCGTCCGGCGAGAGCTGAACTCCAGCGGTCAGTTGCAGCTCTGCCCAACAGCGTGTTCTCAGTTCTGCGGGCAAGCACGCCCTCTTGCCTTGGCCCCGAGTGCAAAGTCCCGAGCGAGCACTCGACTCAGTGCAATGCACCCGGAAGGACGCTCTCGCTCGTCTTTCAAGGAGCGATTCCTAACAGCAGAAGCAGCAGAGGCACAAACTGCATGACGAGAAGGGACAACGTAGAACACGTCTCTGTCCTGGCACATTTTCGTGTGCGATACTTCCCTCCGGGTCTTCGGGCCTTGCGAAGCCCTGTGTACTGCGAGCGCTGCTACTCGCAGCTGAGAAGGACCGTGGAGCTAGCGGCGAATTCGGAGAGCTCTTCGCTGCACTGCGCCGCACGCAAGCGGCTTCGTTCTTCGCCTTTTGCCGTCCGGCGAGAGCTGAACTCCAGCGGTCAGTTGCAGCTCTGCCCAACAGCGTGTTCTCAGTTCTGCGGGCAAGCACGCCCTCTTGCCTTGGCCCCGAGTGCAAAGTCCCGAGCGAGCACTCGACTCAGTGCAATGCACCCGGAAGGACGCTCTCGCTCGTCTTTCAAGGAGCGATTACCTACAGCAGAAGCAGCAGAGGCACAAACTGCATGACGAGAAGGGACAACGTAGAACACGTCTCTGTCCTGGCACATTTTCGTGTGCGATACTTCCCTCCGGGTCTTCGGGCCTTGCGAAGCCCTGTGTACTGAGAGCGCTGCTACTCGCAGCTGAGAAGGACCGTGGAGCTAGCGGCGAATTCGGAGAGCTCTTCGCTGCACTGCGCCGCTCGCAAGCGGCTTCGTTCTTCGCCTTCTGCCGTCCGGCGAGAGCTGAACTCCAGCGGTCAGTTGCAGCTCTGCCCAACAGCGTGTTCTCAGTTCTGCGGGCAAGCACGCCCTCTTGCCTTGGCCCCGAGAGCAAAGTCCCGAGCGAGCACTCGACTCAGTGCAATGCACCCGGAAGGACGCTCTCGCTCGCCTTTCAAGGAGCGATTCCTAACAGCAGAAGCAGCAGAGGCACAAACTGCATGACGAGAAGGGACAACGTAGAACACGTCTCTGTCCTGGCACATTTTCGTGTGCGAAACTTCCCTCCGGGTCTTCGGGCCTTGCGAAGCCCTGTGTACTGCGAGCGCTGCTACTCGCAGCTGAGAAGGACCGTGGAGCTAGCGGCGAATTCGGAGAGCTCTTCGCTGCACTGCGCCGCTCGCAAGCGGCTTCGTTCTTCGCCTTCTGCCGTCCGGCGAGAGCTGAACTCCAGCGGTAAGTTTCAGCTCTGCCCAACAGCGTGTTCTCAGTTCTGCGGGCAAGCACGCCCTCTTGCCTTGGCCCCGAGTGCAAAGTCCCGAGCGAGCACTCGACTCAGTGCAATGCACCCGGAAGGACGCTCTCGCTCGCCTTTCAAGGAGCGATTCCTAACAGCAGAAGCAGCAGAGGCACAAACTGCATGACGAGAAGGGACAACGTAGAACACGTCTCTGTCCTGGCACATTTTCGTGTGCGATACTTCCCTCCGGGTCTTCGGGCCTTGCGAAGCCCTGTGTACTGCGAGCGCTGCTACTCGCAGCTGAGAAGGACCGTGGAGCTAGCGGCGAATTCGGAGAGCTCTTCGCTGCACTGCGCCGCTCGCAAGCGGCTTCGTTCTTCGCCTTCTGCCGTCCGGCGAGAGCTGAACTCCAGCGGTCAGTTGCAGCTCTGCCCAACAGCGTGTTCTCAGTTCTGCGGGCAAGCACGCCCTCTTGCCTTGGCCCCGAGAGCAAAGTCCCGAGCGAGCATTCGACTTAGTGCAATGCACCCAGAAGGACGCTCTCGCTCGTCTTTCAAGGAGCGATTCCTAACAGCAGAAGCAGCAGAGGCACAAACTGCATGACGAGAAGGGACAACGTAGAACACGTCTCTGTCCTGGCACATTTTCGTGTGCGATACTTCCCTCCGGGTCTTCGGGCCTTGCGAAGCCCTGTGTACTGCGAGCGCTGCTACTCGCAGCTGAGAAGGACCGTGGAGCTAGCGGCGAATTCGGAGAGCTCTTCGCTGCACTGCGCCGCTCGCAAGCGGCTTCGTTCTTCGCCTTCTGCCGTCCGGCGAGAGCTGAACTCCAGCGGTCAGTTGCAGCTCTGCCCAACAGCGTGTTCTCAGTTCTGCGGGCAAGCACGCCCTCTTGCCTTGGCCCCGAGAGCAAAGTCCCGAGCGAGCACTCGACTCAGTGCAATGCACCCGGAAGGACGCTCTCGCTCGCCTTTCAAGGAGCGATTCCTAACAGCAGAAGCAGCAGAGGCACAAACTGCATGACGAGAAGGGACAACGTAGAACACGTCTCTGTCCTGGCACATTTCCGTGTGCCATACTTCCCTCCGGGTCTTCGGGCCTTGCGAAGCTCTGTGTACTGCGAGCGCTGCTACTCGCAGCTGAGAAGGACCGTGGAGCTAGCGGCGAATTCGGAGAGCTCTTCGCTGCACTGCGCCGCTCGCAAGCGGCTTCGTTCTTCGCCTTCTGCCGTCCGGCGAGAGCTGAACTCCAGCGGTCAGTTGCAGCTCTGCCCAACAGCGTGTTCTCAGTTCTGCGGGCAAGCACGCCCTCTTGCCTTGGCCCCGAGAGCAAAGTCCCGAGCGAGCACTCGACTCAGTGCAATGCACCCGGAAGGACGCTCTCGCTCGTCTTTCAAGGAGCGATTACCTACAGCAAAAGCAGCAGAGGCACAAACTGCATGACGAGAAGGGACAACGTAGAACACGTCTCTGTCCTGGCACATTTTCGTGTGCGATACTTCCCTCCGGGTCTTCGGGCCTTGCGAAGCTCTGTGTACTGCGAGCGCTGCTACTCGCAGCTGAGAAGGACCGTGGAGCTAGCGGCGAATTCGGAGAGCTCTTCGCTGCACTGCGCCGCTCGCAAGCGGCTTCGTTCTTCGCCTTCTGCCGTCCGGCGAGAGCTGAACTCCAGCGGTCAGTTGCAGCTCTGCCCAACAGCGTGTTCTCAGTTCTGCGGGCAAGCACGCCCTCTTGCCTTGGCCCCGAGTGCAAAGTCCCGAGCGAGCACTCGACTCAGTGCAATGCACCCGGAAGGACGCTCTCGCTCGTCTTTCAAGGAGCGATTCCTAACAGCAGAAGCAGCAGAGGCACAAACTGCATGACGAGAAGGGACAACGTAGAACACGTCTCTGTCCTGGCACATTTTCGTGTGCGATACTTCCCTCCGGGTCTTCGGGCCTTGCGAAGCTCTGTGTACTGCGAGCGCTGCTACTCGCAGCTGAGAAGGACCGTGGAGCTAGCGGCGAATTCGGAGAGCTCTTCGCTGCACTGCGCCGCTCGCAAGCGGCTTCGTTCTTCGCCTTCTGCCGTCCGGCGAGAGCTGAACTCCAGCGGTCAGTTGCAGCTCTGCCCAACAGCGTGTTCTCAGTTCTGCGGGCAAGCACGCCCTCTTGCCTTGGCCCCGAGTGCAAAGTCCCGAGCGAGCACTCGACTCAGTGCAATGCACCCGGAAGGACGCTCTCGCTCGTCTTTCAAGGAGCGATTCCTAACAGCAGAAGCAGCAGAGGCACAAACTGCATGACGAGAAGGGACAACGTAGAACACGTCTCTGTCCTGGCACATTTTCGTGTGCGATACTTCCCTCCGGGTCTTCGGGCCTTGCGAAGCCCTGTGTACTGCGAGCGCTGCTACTCGCAGCTGAGAAGGACCGTGGAGCTAGCGGCGAATTCGGAGAGCTCTTCGCTGCACTGCGCCGCTCGCAAGCGGCTTCGTTCTTCGCCTTTTGCCGTCCGGCGAGAGCTGAACTCCAGCGGTCAGTTGCAGCTCTGCCCAACAGCGTGTTCTCAGTTCTGCGGGCAAGCACGCCCTCTTGCCTTGGCCCCGAGTGCAAAGTCCCGAGCGAGCACTCGACTCAGTGCAATGCACCCGGAAGGACGCTCTCGCTCGTCTTTCAAGGAGCGATTACCTACAGCAGAAGCAGCAGAGGCACAAACTGCATGACGAGAAGGGACAACGTAGAACACGTCTCTGTCCTGGCACATTTTCGTGTGCGATACTTCCCTCCGGGTCTTCGGGCCTTGCGAAGCCCTGTGTACTGCGAGCGCTGCTACTCGCAGCTGAGAAGGACCGTGGAGCTAGCGGCGAATTCGGAGAGCTCTTCGCTGCACTGCGCCGCTCGCAAGCGGCTTCGTTCTTCGCCTTCTGCCGTCCGGCGAGAGCTGAACTCCAGCGGTCAGTTGCAGCTCTGCCCAACAGCGTGTTCTCAGTTCTGCGGGCAAGCACGCCCTCTTGCCTTGGCCCCGAGAGCAAAGTCCCGAGCGAGCACTCGACTCAGTGCAATGCACCCGGAAGGACGCTCTCGCTCGTCTTTCAAGGAGCGATTCCTAACAGCAGAAGCAGCAGAGGCACAAACTGCATGACGAGAAGGGACAACGTAGAACACGTCTCTGTCCTGGCACATTTCCGTGTGCCATACTTCCCTCCGGGTCTTCGGGCCTTGCGAAGCTCTGTGTACTGCGAGCGCTGCTACTCGCAGCTGAGAAGGACCGTGGAGCTAGCGGCGAATTCGGAGAGCTCTTCGCTGCACTGCGCCGCTCGCAAGCGGCTTCGTTCTTCGCCTTCTGCCGTCCGGCGAGAGCTGAACTCCAGCGGTCAGTTGCAGCTCTGCCCAACAGCGTGTTCTCAGTTCTGCGGGCAAGCACGCCCTCTTGCCTTGGCCCCGAGAGCAAAGTCCCGAGCGAGCACTCGACTCAGTGCAATGCACCCGGAAGGACGCTCTCGCTCGTCTTTCAAGGAGCGATTCCTAACAGCAGAAGCAGCAGAGGCACAAACTGCATGACGAGAAGGGACAACGTAGAACACGTCTCTGTCCTGGCACATTTTCGTGTGCGATACTTCCCTCCGGGTCTTCGGGCCTTGCGAAGCTCTGTGTACTGCGAGCGCTGCTACTCGCAGCTGAGAAGGACCGTGGAGCTAGCGGCGAATTCGGAGAGCTCTTCGCTGCACTGCGCCGCTCGCAAGCGGCTTCGTTCTTCGCCTTCTGCCGTCCGGCGAGAGCTGAACTCCAGCGGTCAGTTGCAGCTCTGCCCAACAGCGTGTTCTCAGTTCTGCGGGCAAGCACGCCCTCTTGCCTTGGCCCCGAGTGCAAAGTCCCGAGCGAGCACTCGACTCAGTGCAATGCACCCGGAAGGACGCTCTCGCTCGCCTTTCAAGGAGCGATTCCTAACAGCAGAAGCAGCAGAGGCACAAACTGCATGACGAGAAGGGACAACGTAGAACACGTCTCTGTCCTGGCACATTTCCGTGTGCCATACTTCCCTCCGGGTCTTCGGGCCTTGCGAAGCTCTGTGTACTGCGAGCGCTGCTACTCGCAGCTGAGAAGGACCGTGGAGCTAGCGGCGAATTCGGAGAGCTCTTCGCTGCACTGCGCCGCTCGCAAGCGGCTTCGTTCTTCGCCTTCTGCCGTCCGGCGAGAGCTGAACTCCGGCGGTCAGTTGCAGCTCTGCCCAACAGCGTGTTCTCAGTTCTGCGGGCAAGCACGCCCTCTTGCCTTGGCCCCGAGTGCAAAGTCCCGAGCGAGCACTCGACTCAGTGCAATGCACCCGGAAGGACGCTCTCGCTCGTCTTTCAAGGAGCGATTCCTAACAGCAGAAGCAGCAGAGGCACAAACTGCATGACGAGAAGGGACAACGTAGAACACGTCTCTGTCCTGGCACATTTTCGTGTGCGATACTTCCCTCCGGGTCTTCGGGCCTTGCGAAGCCCTGTGTACTGCGAGCGCTGCTACTCGCAGCTGAGAAGGACCGTGGAGCTAGCGGCGAATTCGGAGAGCTCTTCGCTGCACTGCGCCGCTCGCAAGCGGCTTCGTTCTTCGCCTTCTGCCGTCCGGCGAGAGCTGAACTCCAGCGGTCAGTTGCAGCTCTGCCCAACAGCGTGTTCTCAGTTCTGCGGGCAAGCACGCCCTCTTGCCTTGGCCCCGAGAGCAAAGTCCCGAGCGAGCACTCGACTCAGTGCAATGCACCCGGAAGGACGCTCTCGCTCGTCTTTCAAGGAGCGATTCCTAACAGCAGAAGCAGCAGAGGCACAAACTGCATGACGAGAAGGGACAACGTAGAACACGTCTCTGTCCTGGCACATTTTCGTGTGCGAAACTTCCCTCCGGGTCTTCGGGCCTTGCGAAGCCCTGTGTACTGCGAGCGCTGCTACTCGCAGCTGAGAAGGACCGTGGAGCTAGCGGCGAATTCGGAGAGCTCTTCGCTGCACTGCGCCGCTCGCAAGCGGCTTCGTTCTTCGCCTTCTGCCGTCCGGCGAGAGCTGAACTCCAGCGGTAAGTTTCAGCTCTGCCCAACAGCGTGTTCTCAGTTCTGCGGGCAAGCACGCCCTCTTGCCTTGGCCCCGAGTGCAAAGTCCCGAGCGAGCACTCGACTCAGTGCAATGCACCCGGAAGGACGCTCTCGCTCGCCTTTCAAGGAGCGATTCCTAACAGCAGAAGCAGCAGAGGCACAAACTGCATGACGAGAAGGGACAACGTAGAACACGTCTCTGTCCTGGCACATTTTCGTGTGCGATACTTCCCTCCGGGTCTTCGGGCCTTGCGAAGCCCTGTGTACTGCGAGCGCTGCTACTCGCAGCTGAGAAGGACCGTGGAGCTAGCGGCGAATTCGGAGAGCTCTTCGCTGCACTGCGCCGCTCGCAAGCGGCTTCGTTCTTCGCCTTCTGCCGTCCGGCGAGAGCTGAACTCCAGCGGTCAGTTGCAGCTCTGCCCAACAGCGTGTTCTCAGTTCTGCGGGCAAGCACGCCCTCTTGCCTTGGCCCCGAGAGCAAAGTCCCGAGCGAGCATTCGACTTAGTGCAATGCACCCAGAAGGACGCTCTCGCTCGTCTTTCAAGGAGCGATTCCTAACAGCAGAAGCAGCAGAGGCACAAACTGCATGACGAGAAGGGACAACGTAGAACACGTCTCTGTCCTGGCACATTTTCGTGTGCGATACTTCCCTCCGGGTCTTCGGGCCTTGCGAAGCCCTGTGTACTGCGAGCGCTGCTACTCGCAGCTGAGAAGGACCGTGGAGCTAGCGGCGAATTCGGAGAGCTCTTCGCTGCACTGCGCCGCTCGCAAGCGGCTTCGTTCTTCGCCTTCTGCCGTCCGGCGAGAGCTGAACTCCAGCGGTCAGTTGCAGCTCTGCCCAACAGCGTGTTCTCAGTTCTGCGGGCAAGCACGCCCTCTTGCCTTGGCCCCGAGAGCAAAGTCCCGAGCGAGCACTCGACTCAGTGCAATGCACCCGGAAGGACGCTCTCGCTCGCCTTTCAAGGAGCGATTCCTAACAGCAGAAGCAGCAGAGGCACAAACTGCATGACGAGAAGGGACAACGTAGAACACGTCTCTGTCCTGGCACATTTCCGTGTGCCATACTTCCCTCCGGGTCTTCGGGCCTTGCGAAGCTCTGTGTACTGCGAGCGCTGCTACTCGCAGCTGAGAAGGACCGTGGAGCTAGCGGCGAATTCGGAGAGCTCTTCGCTGCACTGCGCCGCTCGCAAGCGGCTTCGTTCTTCGCCTTCTGCCGTCCGGCGAGAGCTGAACTCCAGCGGTCAGTTGCAGCTCTGCCCAACAGCGTGTTCTCAGTTCTGCGGGCAAACACGCCCTCTTGCCTTGGCCCCGAGAGCAAAGTCCCGAGCGAGCACTCGACTCAGTGCAATGCACCCGGAAGGACGCTCTCGCTCGTCTTTCAAGGAGCGATTACCTACAGCAAAAGCAGCAGAGGCACAAACTGCATGACGAGAAGGGACAACGTAGAACACGTCTCTGTCCTGGCACATTTTCGTGTGCGATACTTCCCTCCGGGTCTTCGGGCCTTGCGAAGCTCTGTGTACTGCGAGCGCTGCTACTCGCAGCTGAGAAGGACCGTGGAGCTAGCGGCGAATTCGGAGAGCTCTTCGCTGCACTGCGCCGCTCGCAAGCGGCTTCGTTCTTCGCCTTCTGCCGTCCGGCGAGAGCTGAACTCCAGCGGTCAGTTGCAGCTCTGCCCAACAGCGTGTTCTCAGTTCTGCGGGCAAGCACGCCCTCTTGCCTTGGCCCCGAGTGCAAAGTCCCGAGCGAGCACTCGACTCAGTGCAATGCACCCGGAAGGACGCTCTCGCTCGTCTTTCAAGGAGCGATTCCTAACAGCAGAAGCAGCAGAGGCACAAACTGCATGACGAGAAGGGACAACGTAGAACACGTCTCTGTCCTGGCACATTTTCGTGTGCGATACTTCCCTCCGGGTCTTCGGGCCTTGCGAAGCTCTGTGTACTGCGAGCGCTGCTACTCGCAGCTGAGAAGGACCGTGGAGCTAGCGGCGAATTCGGAGAGCTCTTCGCTGCACTGCGCCGCTCGCAAGCGGCTTCGTTCTTCGCCTTCTGCCGTCCGGCGAGAGCTGAACTCCAGCGGTCAGTTGCAGCTCTGCCCAACAGCGTGTTCTCAGTTCTGCGGGCAAGCACGCCCTCTTGCCTTGGCCCCGAGTGCAAAGTCCCGAGCGAGCACTCGACTCAGTGCAATGCACCCGGAAGGACGCTCTCGCTCGTCTTTCAAGGAGCGATTCCTAACAGCAGAAGCAGCAGAGGCACAAACTGCATGACGAGAAGGGACAACGTAGAACACGTCTCTGTCCTGGCACATTTTCGTGTGCGATACTTCCCTCCGGGTCTTCGGGCCTTGCGAAGCCCTGTGTACTGCGAGCGCTGCTACTCGCAGCTGAGAAGGACCGTGGAGCTAGCGGCGAATTCGGAGAGCTCTTCGCTGCACTGCGCCGCTCGCAAGCGGCTTCGTTCTTCGCCTTCTGCCGTCCGGCGAGAGCTGAACTCCAGCGGTCAGTTGCAGCTCTGCCCAACAGCGTGTTCTCAGTTCTGCGGGCAAGCACGCCCTCTTGCCTTGGCCCCGAGTGCAAAGTCCCGAGCGAGCACTCGACTCAGTGCAATGCACCCGGAAGGACGCTCTCGCTCGTCTTTCAAGGAGCGATTCCTAACAGCAGAAGCAGCAGAGGCACAAACTGCATGACGAGAAGGGACAACGTAGAACACGTCTCTGTCCTGGCACATTTTCGTGTGCGATACTTCCCTCCGGGGCTTCGGGCCTTGCGAAGCCCTGTGTACTGCGAGCGCTGCTACTCGCAGCTGAGAAGGACCGTGGAGCTAGCGGCGAATTCGGAGAGCTCTTCGCTGCACTGCGCCGCTCGCAAGCGGCTTCGTTCTTCGCCTTCTGCCGTCCGGCGAGAGCTGAACTCCAGCGGTCAGTTGCAGCTCTGCCCAACAGCGTGTTCTCAGTTCTGCGGGCAAGCACGCCCTCTTGCCTTGGCCCCGAGAGCAAAGTCCCGAGCGAGCACTCGACTCAGTGCAATGCACCCGGAAGGACGCTCTCGCTCGCCTTTCAAGGAGCGATTCCTAACAGCAGAAGCAGCAGAGGCACAAACTGCATGACGAGAAGGGACAACGTAGAACACGTCTCTGTCCTGGCACATTTTCGTGTGCGATACTTCCCTCCGGGTCTTCGGGCCTTGCGAAGCCCTGTGTACTGCGAGCGCTGCTACTCGCAGCTGAGAAGGACCGTGGAGCTAGCGGCGAATTCGGAGAGCTCTTCGCTGCACTGCGCCGCTCGCAAGCGGCTTCGTTCTTCGCCTTCTGCCGTCCGGCGAGAGCTGAACTCCAGCGGTCAGTTGCAGCTCTGCCCAACAGCGTGTTCTCAGTTCTGCGGGCAAGCACGCCCTCTTGCCTTGGCCCCGAGAGCAAAGTCCCGAGCGAGCACTCGACTCAGTGCAATGCACCCGGAAGGACGCTCTCGCTCGTCTTTCAAGGAGCGATTCCTAACAGCAGAAGCAGCAGAGGCACAAACTGCATGACGAGAAGGGACAACGTAGAACACGTCTCTGTCCTGGCACATTTTCGTGTGCGAAACTTCCCTCCGGGTCTTCGGGCCTTGCGAAGCCCTGTGTACTGCGAGCGCTGCTACTCGCAGCTGAGAAGGACCGTGGAGCTAGCGGCGAATTCGGAGAGCTCTTCGCTGCACTGCGCCGCTCGCAAGCGGCTTCGTTCTTCGCCTTCTGCCGTCCGGCGAGAGCTGAACTCCAGCGGTCAGTTGCAGCTCTGCCCAACAGCGTGTTCTCAGTTCTGCGGGCAAGCACGCCCTCTTGCCTTGGCCCCGAGAGCAAAGTCCCGAGCGAGCACTCGACTCAGTGCAATGCACCCGGAAGGACGCTCTCGCTCGCCTTTCAAGGAGCGATTCCTAACAGCAGAAGCAGCAGAGGCACAAACTGCATGACGAGAAGGGACAACGTAGAACACGTCTCTGTCCTGGCACATTTTCGTGTGCGAAACTTCCCTCCGGGTCTTCCGGCCTTGCGAAGCCCTGTGTACTGCGAGCGCTGCTACTCGCAGCTGAGAAGGACCGTGGAGCTAGCGGCGAATTCGGAGAGCTCTTCGCTGCACTGCGCCGCTCGCAAGCGGCTTCGTTCTTCGCCTTCTGCCGTCCGGCGAGAGCTGAACTCCAGCGGTAAGTTTCAGCTCTGCCCAACAGCGTGTTCTCAGTTCTGCGGGCAAGCACGCCCTCTTGCCTTGGCCCCGAGAGCAAAGTCCCGAGCGAGCACTCGACTCAGTGCAATGCACCCGGAAGGACGCTCTCGCTCGCCTTTCAAGGAGCGATTCCTAACAGCAGAAGCAGCAGAGGCACAAACTGCATGACGAGAAGGGACAACGTAGAACACGTCTCTGTCCTGGCACATTTTCGTGTGCGATACTTCCCTCCGGGTCTTCGGGCCTTGCGAAGCCCTGTGTACTGCGAGCGCTGCTACTCGCAGCTGAGAAGGACCGTGGAGCTAGCGGCGAATTCGGAGAGCTCTTCGCTGCACTGCGCCGCTCGCAAGCGGCTTCGTTCTTCGCCTTCTGCCGTCCGGCGAGAGCTGAACTCCAGCGGTCAGTTGCAGCTCTGCCCAACAGCGTGTTCTCAGTTCTGCGGGCAAGCACGCCCTCTTGCCTTGGCCCCGAGAGCAAAGTCCCGAGCGAGCACTCGACTCAGTGCAATGCACCCGGAAGGACGCTCTCGCTCGCCTTTCAAGGAGCGATTCCTAACAGCAGAAGCAGCAGAGGCACAAACTGCATGACGAGAAGGGACAACGTAGAACACGTCTCTGTCCTGGCACATTTCCGTGTGCCATACTTCCCTCCGGGTCTTCGGGCCTTGCGAAGCTCTGTGTACTGCGAGCGCTGCTACTCGCAGCTGAGAAGGACCGTGGAGCTAGCGGCGAATTCGGAGAGCTCTTCGCTGCACTGCGCCGCTCGCAAGCGGCTTCGTTCTTCGCCTTCTGCCGTCCGGCGAGAGCTGAACTCCAGCGGTCAGTTGCAGCTCTGCCCAACAGCGTGTTCTCAGTTCTGCGGGCAAGCACGCCCTCTTGCCTTGGCCCCGAGAGCAAAGTCCCGAGCGAGCACTCGACTCAGTGCAATGCACCCGGAAAGACGCTGTTGCTCGCCTTTCAAGGAGCGATTCCTAACAGCAGAAGCAGCAGAGGCACAAACTGCATGACGAGAAGGGACAACGTAGAACACGTCTCTGTCCTGGTACATTTTCCTGTGCGAAACTTCCCTCCGGGTCTTCGGTCCTTGCGAAGCTCTATGTACTGTGAGCGCTGCTACTTGCAGCTGAGAAAGACCGTGGAGCTAGCGGCGAATTCGGAGAGCGCTGAGCACGTAGTCAAGAAGCGAGACGTGGCCCTGCAACGCGGTGCTAATAGCAGCTTCCTCGCGGCCGGGGCGAGCTCCGGCCACAAGACATTCTCGTCCTGGCAACGGATCTCTGTGAAGGGCGTAGGCG
The DNA here is from genome assembly GCF_052056855.1 of Sturnus vulgaris. Classification (NCBI taxonomy): domain Eukaryota; kingdom Metazoa; phylum Chordata; class Aves; order Passeriformes; family Sturnidae; genus Sturnus; species Sturnus vulgaris. Next base: position 685,226 of record NW_028276064.1, read on the forward strand.
AAAAGCTTTCGTTTTCCATTCGAACTGCGAGAGAGGCAGACTGTTGCACGGAGCTCTGAGAACAAAGGTGCACGCCCTAGGCGGGCTTGGGCAGAAGCAGCGTTCTCTAGCTCTTGGCTGCCGGCGCACTTGTGGTTGTGTGGCGCCCTTGCAGTGGCTTCTGGCCGCCGGCAAGTGAAAGCGGCTCCACGCTTGGGCGAGGGCGGTGAACGAAGCGGCACTAGTCCCGTGCTTGTGTGCACCACGTTACAGGCTACTAGGAGAGGAAGGTGGTTGACTCTCGCTTGCCTTCCCAAGTGCCCTTAGCAGTCGGAAGGAGCAAGCTGAAGCACTGCTGCTTGTGCTGCTCCTTGGTTCCCTTGCAGCCCGCTGTGAAAGCATTGGCGGTCGCTTCTAGGCGCCGAGTTGCACACAGCACCACTGTAAGTGCCGCGGAGAAGGGAAATCCAGAGTGCAGCGAGGAGCTGGACGTGGCTTACGTGCAGTAAGGAGAAGGTGAACCTAGGCACTGCCTCTTCAATCTGGCCGCCTCTGCTCTGGTAGCAACTTTTGCAAGTCGGCAGAGGGAGCTGCGAGTATGTAGAACGGAGGGCAGCGAGACGCCGTGTGTTATGCGCCCTTTCAGGGCTGCTGCCAGGGTGCCACTTTAAGAACGCCTTCTTCTTCCTCGCGTCCTTCCTCCACTATAGTCTCCTGGATTCACCTGAGACTCTTCCTAGGCATCTCCCTGATCCTTTTTGCAATGAGTCTCACATCATTCTCCTGAAGAAACTGTCTGCTTATGGTTTGCATGGGTGGGCTGTTTGCTGGGTGACAAACTGGGTGATGGCCAGGCCCACAGAGTGGTGGGAAATAGAGTTCATCCAGCTGGTCCCCAAGGCTCGGTCTTGGGCCCAGTCCTGTTTAATATCTTGCTCAGTGTTCTGGACAAGGGGATAGAGTACACGCCCAGGAAGTTCACAGATGATGCAAAGTTGGCTGGTAGTGTTTTTTTCTTCTGGAGGACAGCAGGCTCTGCTTCTTCTTCCTCCTGTTCTGAGGTCGCTGCTCCCTCTTCATCCCTCATTAAGTGTGCTGATTTTGTCACTTGGATGAGAAAACAAACAATTTTAGCAACAATACTAGTGGCAGGGTACAAGAAAGGAAGAGTTCACACGAATCCCCCCCCCCCCCCGCCCAACAACAGAAAATACCTGATGGCTCCTCTGCCCAGCTTACTGACTACACCGGAACCCATTGTCCCCCAAAGATACTCCCTTCTCCCTGCCCCCAGCCATGATGTGAGATGGAATAGAATAACTAAGATTAAGATTCTCCCTATGGAACTCCATCATACTTCGATTCTGGGAAAAAAAATTTCTTGAAGTTCTATCATTTCAGATCATTTGAATTTGAATTTGCATACTAAAAAGTCTAGCCAGAAACTCATGACAATATTAATAGCCCATTCTAGAATGTCCGAGATGATAGACACTTCTTTCAAGAGAATGTGATACCTCACCTGACTTCTCCAGAATTTAAATGAACAGCGGGAGTAGTCTACAAGATTCTTGCTGCCATCTGGATTTCCTGGTATTTGGCTGGTCTATGTAAACCAACCAGCTATTCAGCAGAGGGAATATTAGTGTGATACTTGATGGTATGTGAGATGGAACACAGTAATTTATGGCTTTTTGCATAGTGATGAAGCTGTAAAGAAAGCTCCGTAATGCTCAGACAAGGAGGCTGCTGGACTTCAAGCAGCAAAGGCCCAAAACGAACCAGTGAAAAGGTGTCATTGAAAAAAAAAAAAAAGCCAGGTGGGGAGCAAAGTGATACTTAAGGGCAGTTTACTGAAAGAGGGAATCTAGTGAAAAAAAAAGTCCAAGAGTGAAGGAATAACAGAGAAAATGAAACTAAGGAAGGAAATCAATCTCAGCTAATCATTTCAGAAGCTAACAAGTTGTCATTGCAATGATGCATAAAGTGAGAAAAAATAAATATGTCTGCGCCAAAATCTGAAATATGAACTTTATTGCATTCTGTCTTCCACGGAATCATACAACAGTCTGTGATTAAAGATCATGTAGTCCAACTTCCTTGCCAGGTAGATCTTACAGTAGATCAAATTGCTCAAGACTAGCCAAACTGATAAGGAGCACTCTCAATGATGGGGCATCCACAACTTCTCTGGAACACCCGTTTGAGTGTCTCACCAGCTTCATTGTAGAAAAGTTTTTCCTTTTAGCCAATCTAAACCTAGTCTCAGTTTGAAAGCATGGCCCCTTATCCTGTCTCTGCAAACTTTCCTAAAAAGTCTTTCTCCATTTGTCTTATACCCTCTTTACATATTCAAAGGCCACAATACTGTCTCTCCAGAAACCTCTCTTCTCCAGGCTAAAAGATCCTACTTTTCACAAGAACCAGGTCATAAACTGAGATGGAAGACATCTCAGGAGATCAGATCATCCAACAGCTCAGCGTAAGAATAGCTCTGAAGTCAGATCAACTAGCTTAGGGCTGTGTCTGTTTGAATTTTGAAAATTAGCAGGACTTGAAATGCTTCAAGGAAGAGAACTCGGGGTGGCTCCAGAAACAGCCTGAGAAACTCGAGCAAACTCGAAACCTCAGAAACTACCACTGCTTTCTCTCCCTCAGCCCAAGCAGTCCCAAAGAAGAAGTGTTCCCAGCAGGCTGGGATAGCACACATATACACTACATATACGTGACAGGCATCGCCAGCAGCCACATCCTGCTCCTTTCTGTGGCTGGCAAGAGTGAGACTGGATGTTTACATGTGGGCAAACTGGGTCCCTCCAGCAGCTCACACACTCAGCCTGCCCAGTGACCCCACTGAATTCCAGTATTAGCAGTGTGCCAAGGCCACAGCACTACTCCGCTTGCTGGCACAGACCATCACACGCCTCCTAAATCAGTCAGGACTCCCCTGGTCCCACAGCCAGCACCCCACTTGCCCTCCGCCAGGCCACTGCCATTGTTCACCAACTTCTCCACTTTGATCTTTGCTGGTGCTCTCAACACTGGCACACCCAGATGTTCTGCAGCTGTTGTCTCCTGGTGGAAAGGACTTGTAAAGCCATGTTTCCTAACAGGACTTCCACAACCTTTCAAAGCAACCTTTTCTGGGGTATGAACAATCTCATTCAAATGTCAACATTTCTTTTCCCGTATGTGAAATCAGAATTTCCTTCTTCCGGGCATGCCCAAAACAAGGCACAAACTACATTGTGCCTTCTGTTTCACATGCTGACTCGTTTGTAAACAATGCTAGGAGAATACCTGTTTTGATCCAAGCTAATCTCTGGCCCTTATAGTGCTTTCGGTAGTTAGTTTTGCTTTGTTATTTACTTGATGTCCCATTGAATTGTTGAATCATAAACAGACTACCTGTCTGTATAGCAGCATAGCAGTGATGAATAAATGCAAGAGAAGGAGCAAGGTGATTGTTTGCTAGACTCTTCCTAGAAACTGAGAAATCTGTTACTTAATGCTGACCACAGCAGATGGAGGAAGCATCCTACATGATGTCAAAGCAATGAAGCTGTAATCACTTTTATGATTACAGTCAAGGCACTGCTTTTGCCACCATAAGTGGAGTGCAGGGAATCTTAAAAGACGACACTCTAACTGTTGTCCATGCTCACTGAGAAAATAATGCTTTTACAGCAGAGCAGGTCTCACCGCAGCTAAATCATGGCTTCAACTGTACACCGCCTTCAAAAAGCCCACAAAAACACAAATGAAAGGATTTGGAACCCAAGGGAATCTCGGATTGTGACATCAGCTCACTCTGGATTCTTTCCAAATTCTCAATTCCATTTTCTTCCGAGCCAATTTTCCCACCTAACTTGAGATGTAATTTATGGATTTCCAACACATCTAGTTACCTTAGAATTAGATTGCCACTAGCCAAAAAGACAGAAACAAGCAGTTAAGTGAAGACTGAAACCATGGTTGTTTAGAACAGCAAAACTTGGGCGAAACTATTCTTAAGAAAACCAAAACTTTTAGGACTTACCCATGTATTTTTGGAGGTGGAAAAAGTTTTACATCGAAAAGTCCCTAGGGAACTCTCTTCAGTGCCTGGAGAGCCGCTGTCGCTCGCCTTTCAAGGACCTATTCGTCACAGCAGAGGCAGCAGAGCACAAGATGGCCGACGAGAAGGGGCAGTGTAGAACTCTCTGTCTGTCTGTGTCTCTACTCAGTGTAGAACGTCTCTATCCTGGCACATTTTCGAGTGCGATACTTCCCTCCGGGTCTTCGGTCCTTGCGAAGCTCTATGTACTGTGAGCGCTGCTACTTGCAGCTGAGAAAGACCGTGGAGCTAGCGGCGAATTCGGAGAGCGCTGAGCACGTAGTCAAGAAGCGAGACGTGTCCCTGCAACGCGGTGCTAATAGCAGCTTCCTCGCGGCGGGGGCGAGCTCCGGCCACAAGACATTCTCGTCCTGGCAACGGATCTCTGTGACGGGCGTAGGCGAAAAGCTTTCGTTTTCCATTCGAACTGCGAGAGAGGCAGACTGTTGCACGGAGCTCTGAGAACAAAGGTGCACGCCCTAGGCGGGCTTGGGCAGAAGCAGCGTTCTCTAGCTCTTGGCTGCCGGCGCACTTGTGGTTGTGTGGCGCCCTTGCAGCGGCTTCTGGCCGCCGGCAAGTGAAAGCGGCTCCACGCTTGGGCGAGGGCGGTGAACGAAGCGGCACTAGTCCCGTGCTTGTGTGCACCACGTTACTAGGAGAGGAAGGTGGTTGACTCTCGCTTGCCTTCCCAAGTGCCCTTAGCAGTCGGAAGGAGCAAGCTGAAGCACTGCTGCTTGTGCTGCTCCTTGGTTCCCTTGCAGCCCGCTGTGAAAGCATTGGCGGTCACTTCTAGGCGCCGAGTTGCACACAGCACCACGGTAAGTGCCTCGGAGAAGGGAAATCCAGAGTGCAGCGAGGAGCTGGACGTGGCTTACGTGCAGTAAGGAGAAGGTGAACCTAGGCACTGCCTCTTCAATCTGGCCGCCTCTGCTCTGGTAGCAACTTTTGCAAGTCGGCAGAGGGAGCCGCGAGTATGTAGAACGGAGGGCAGCGAGATGCCGTGTGTTATGCGCCTTTTCAGGGCTGCTGCCAGGGTGCTACTTTAAGAACGCCTTTTTCTTCCTCGCGTCCTTCTCGCTTCGCTCTAGCTGCATGGAGTACAGCACAGCGAAGGAGTGAGGAAGGGCTCTGCCCCAGCTTTTGTCCCGGCCTGCCTGTGCTGCGCCTTTAGCTGCACACGAGAACAACGGCATTTCTTACCCGCAAGGTAAAAAAGGCTTTAGTGTAGCCTTAGGAATGGCAAGTGCCTAGGCATTAAGTTGAGCGACCACGTATGAGGGAGTCTTTAGAGGTTTCCTCCCCCATGGCGCAGGTGTATTCTCATTCTCGTGCTGAACTGAAAAGTCCGGGCATGGCAAGACTGGCCTGCCTTGTGCAGAGACGAACACAAATGTGGGGCTATGATCCTCTGTGTTCGGAGCTCTGCTTCCGGGTGTGTGGGCCGCCGTGAGCCCGCAGCAGCCGCCGAGGACAGTGTGGATTGTGGATGAGTCTGGGCTGGCCCCCGGCCCCCCCGTTGGTCTGACAGCGGCAGAAGTGGCGTAGGAGCGGCATCGCCTGAGGGCCCCATGGGGGGCGGGAAGAGAGCCGGGAGTGACCCCGAACGACACCGGAAGCGATATCCGTAGGGCCCGGAAGGCCAGCGTTGCCATCGAGTTTGGCCGGTAGGAGGCGTCTAAGGTGCTTTGAAAGGTGGAGCTTCTTTGCTCTAGGACAGTCTGGGAGAGCTGAGGGTGTCCAATCTGGAGAACAGAAGGCTCCAGGGAGATCTTCGAGCCCTTTGCAGTGCCTGCTGGGGCTCCAAGATAGCTGGGGAGGGACTTTGGAAAAGGGTCTGGACTCGCAGGACAAGGGGGAATAGCTTCAAACTGCCAGAGGGCTGGGATAGATGGGATATTGGAAAGGAATTCTTCCTTGGGTGGGTGCTGAGGCACATGTTGCTCAAAGAGGCTGTGTAGGAGCCCCATGGCAGGAAGCGTCCAGGGCCAGGCTGGAGCGGACATGGAGCAACCTGGACTAGTGGAAAAGTGTCCCTGCCCGTGTCAGGATGTGGGAAGAAGATAATTTGTCTCTAAGGTCGCTTCCAGTCCAAACCATTCTGGGATTCTAGGATTCATGGAAGGCCCTTTTCCAAGTGAAGTGTTGTATCTCTTGGCTCCCAGCTTGTAGTTGCCAGTTCTTCTGGAAGCAGGCGTGGCGAAGCAGCTGTGATGAGCCATGGGTTCTCAATAGGACGAGTGTGATATATTTGCAGAGAGGAAGGCTGCAGACAGATATTCAAGGTCCAGGTAAAACAAGCAAAGGATTGAATAGAAGCCAAAGATTGGTTGTGTTAGTCAGTTTGCTGGCTGTTGAAATGGCCCCAGGTAATTTTCAACATTTCTAATTTGGATTTGTTTGAGTAAAAAATGAATGTGTTACCTCCAGCGTAGGCTCTCCAATGCATCTCCATGTGCTCCCATCTCTTTGTTGTATATCGGGTTCTATTAACTGAAGACAGAATCATAACACAGTAGTAAAACATTTAGAGGTGCGAAGCCCTGTGTACTGCGAGCGCTGCTACTCGCAGCTGAGAAGGACCGTGGAGCTAGCGGCGAATTCGGAGAGCTCTTCGCTGCACTGCGCCGCTCGCAAGCGGCTTCGTTCTTCGCCTTCTGCCGTCCGGCGAGAGCTGAACTCCAGCGGTCAGTTGCAGCTCTGCCCAACAGCGTGTTCTCAGTTCTGCGGGCAAGCACGCCCTCTTGCCTTGGCCCCGAGAGCAAAGTCCCGAGCGAGCACTCGACTCAGTGCAATGCACCCGGAAGGACGCTCTCGCTCGTCTTTCAAGGAGCGATTCCTAACAGCAGAAGCAGCAGAGGCACAAACTGCATGACGAGAAGGGACAACGTAGAACACGTCTCTGTCCTGGCACATTTTCGTGTGCGATACTTCCCTCCGGGTCTTCGGGCCTTGCGAAGCTCTGTGTACTGCGAGCGCTGCTACTCGCAGCTGAGAAGGACCGTGGAGCTAGCGGCGAATTCGGAGAGCTCTTCGCTGCACTGCGCCGCTCGCAAGCGGCTTCGTTCTTCGCCTTCTGCCGTCCGGCGAGAGCTGAACTCCAGCGGTCAGTTGCAGCTCTGCCCAACAGCGTGTTCTCAGTTCTGCGGGCAAGCACGCCCTCTTGCCTTGGCCCCGAGAGCAAAGTCCCGAGCGAGCACTCGACTCAGTGCAATGCACCCGGAAGGACGCTCTCGCTCGTCTTTCAAGGAGCGATTCCTAACAGCAGAAGCAGCAGAGGCACAAACTGCATGACGAGAAGGGACAACGTAGAACACGTCTCTGTCCTGGCACATTTTCGTGTGCGATACTTCCCTCCGGGTCTTCGGGCCTTGCGAAGCTCTGTGTACTGCGAGCGCTGCTACTCGCAGCTGAGAAGGACCGTGGAGCTAGCGGCGAATTCGGAGAGCTCTTCGCTGCACTGCGCCGCTCGCAAGCGGCTTCGTTCTTCGCCTTCTGCCGTCCGGCGAGAGCTGAACTCCAGCGGTCAGTTGCAGCTCTGCCCAACAGCGTGTTCTCAGTTCTGCGGGCAAGCACGCCCTCTTGCCTTGGCCCCGAGAGCAAAGTCCCGAGCGAGCACTCGACTCAGTGCAATGCACCCGGAAGGACGCTCTCGCTCGTCTTTCAAGGAGCGATTACCTACAGCAAAAGCAGCAGAGGCACAAACTGCATGACGAGAAGGGACAACGTAGAACACGTCTCTGTCCTGGCACATTTTCGTGTGCGATACTTCCCTCCGGGTCTTCGGGCCTTGCGAAGCTCTGTGTACTGCGAGCGCTGCTACTCGCAGCTGAGAAGGACCGTGGAGCTAGCGGCGAATTCGGAGAGCTCTTCGCTGCACTGCGCCGCTCGCAAGCGGCTTCGTTCTTCGCCTTCTGCCGTCCGGCGAGAGCTGAACTCCAGCGGTCAGTTGCAGCTCTGCCCAACAGCGTGTTCTCAGTTCTGCGGGCAAGCACGCCCTCTTGCCTTGGCCCCGAGAGCAAAGTCCCGAGCGAGCACTCGACTCAGTGCAATGCACCCGGAAGGACGCTCTCGCTCGTCTTTCAAGGAGCGATTCCTAACAGCAGAAGCAGCAGAGGCACAAACTGCATGACGAGAAGGGACAACGTAGAACACGTCTCTGTCCTGGCGCATTTTCGTGTGCGATACTTCCCTCCGGGTCTTCGGGCCTTGCGAAGCTCTGTGTACTGCGAGCGCTGCTACTCGCAGCTGAGAAGGACCGTGGAGCTAGCGGCGAATTCGGAGAGTTCTTCGCTGCACTGCGCCGCTCGCAAGCGGCTTCGTTTTCGCCTTTTGCCGTCCGGCGAGAGCTGAACTCCAGCGGTCAGTTGCAGCTCTGCCCAACAGCGTGTTCTCAGTTCTGCGGGCAAGCACGCCCTCTTGCCTTGGCCCCGAGTGCAAAGTCCCGAGCGAGCACTCGACTCAGTGCAATGCACCCGGAAGGACGCTCTCGCTCGTCTTTCAAGGAGCGATTCCTAACAGCAGAAGCAGCAGAGGCACAAACTGCATGACGAGAAGGGACAACGTAGAACACGTCTCTGTCCTGGCACATTTTCGTGTGCGATACTTCCCTCCGGGTCTTCGGGCCTTGCGAAGCCCTGTGTACTGCGAGCGCTGCTACTCGCAGCTGAGAAGGACCGTGGAGCTAGCGGCGAATTCGGAGAGCTCTTCGCTGCACTGCGCCGCTCGCAAGCGGCTTCGTTCTTCGCCTTCTGCCGTCCGGCGAGAGCTGAACTCCAGCGGTCAGTTGCAGCTCTGCCCAACAGCGTGTTCTCAGTTCTGCGGGCAAGCACGCCCTCTTGCCTTGGCCCCGAGAGCAAAGTCCCGAGCGAGCACTCGACTCAGTGCAATGCACCCGGAAGGACGCTCTCGCTCGTCTTTCAAGGAGCGATTCCTAACAGCAGAAGCAGCAGAGGCACAAACTGCATGACGAGAAGGGACAACGTAGAACACGTCTCTGTCCTGGCACATTTTCGTGTGCGATACTTCCCTCCGGGTCTTCGGGCCTTGCGAAGCTCTGTGTACTGCGAGCGCTGCTACTCGCAGCTGAGAAGGACCGTGGAGCTAGCGGCGAATTCGGAGAGCTCTTCGCTGCACTGCGCCGCTCGCAAGCGGCTTCGTTCTTCGCCTTCTGCCGTCCGGCGAGAGCTGAACTCCAGCGGTCAGTTGCAGCTCTGCCCAACAGCGTGTTCTCAGTTCTGCGGGCAAGCACGCCCTCTTGCCTTGGCCCCGAGAGCAAAGTCCCGAGCGAGCACTCGACTCAGTGCAATGCACCCGGAAGGACGCTCTCGCTCGTCTTTCAAGGAGCGATTACCTACAGCAAAAGCAGCAGAGGCACAAACTGCATGACGAGAAGGGACAACGTAGAACACGTCTCTGTCCTGGCACATTTTCGTGTGCGATACTTCCCTCCGGGTCTTCGGGCCTTGCGAAGCTCCGTGTACTGCGAGCGCTGCTACTCGCAGCTGAGAAGGACCGTGGAGCTAGCGGCGAATTCGGAGAGCTCTTCGCTGCACTGCGCCGCTCGCAAGCGGCTTCGTTCTTCGCCTTCTGCCGTCCGGCGAGAGCTGAACTCCGGCGGTCAGTTGCAGCTCTGCCCAACAGCGTGTTCTCAGTTCTGCGGGCAAGCACGCCCTCTTGCCTTGGCCCCGAGAGCAAAGTCCCGAGCGAGCACTCGACTCAGTGCAATGCACCCGGAAGGACGCTCTCGCTCGTCTTTCAAGGAGCGATTCCTAACAGCACAAGCAGCAGAGGCACAAACTGCATGACGAGAAGGGACAACGTAGAACACGTCTCTGTCCTGGCACATTTCCGTGCGCCATACTTCCCTCCGGGTCTTCGGGCCTTGCGAAGCTCCGTGTACTGCGAGCGCTGCTACTCGCAGCTGAGAAGGACCGTGGAGCTAGCGGCGAATTCGGAGAGCTCTTCGCTGCACTGCGCCGCTCGCAAGCGGCTTCGTTCTTCGCCTTCTGCCGTCCGGCGACAGCTGAACTCCGGCGGTCAGTTGCAGCTCTGCCCAACAGCGTGTTCTCAGTTCTGCGGGCAAGCACGCCCTCTTGCCTTGGCCCCGAGAGCAAAGTCCCGAGCGAGCACTCGACTCAGTGCAATGCACCCGGAAGGACGCTCTCGCTCGTCTTTCAAGGAGCGATTCCTAACAGCAGAAGCAGCAGAGGCACAAACTGCATGACGAGAAGGGACAACGTAGAACACGTCTCTGTCCTGGCACATTTTCGTGTGCGATACTTCCCTCCGGGTCTTCGGGCCTTGCGAAGCCCTGTGTACTGCGAGCGCTGCTACTCGCAGCTGAGAAGGACCGTGGAGCAAGCGGCGAATTCGGAGAGCTCTTCGCTGCACTGCGCCGCTCGCAAGCGGCTTCGTTCTTCGCCTTCTGCCGTCCGGCGAGAGCTGAACTCCGGCGGTCAGTTGCAGCTCTGCCCAACAGCGTGTTCTCAGTTCTGCGGGCAAGCACGCCCTCTTGCCTTGGCCCCGGGAGCAAAGTCCCGAGCGAGCACTCGACTCAGTGCAATGCACCCGGAAGGACGCTCTCGCTCGTCTTTCAAGGAGCGATTCCTAACAGCAGAAGCAGCAGAGGCACAAACTGCATGACGAGAAGGGACAACGTAGAACACGTCTCTGTCCTGGCACATTTTCGTGTGCGATACTTCCCTCCGGGTCTTCGGGCCTTGCGAAGCTCCGTGTACTGCGAGCGCTGCTACTCGCAGCTGAGAAGGACCGTGGAGCAAGCGGCGAGTTCGGAGAGCTCTTCGCTGCACTGCGCCGCTCGCAAGCGGCTTCGTTCTTCGCCTTCTGCCGTCCGGCGAGAGCTGAACTCCGGCGGTCAGTTGCAGCTCTGCCCAACAGCGTGTTCTCAGTTCTGCGGGCAAGCACGCCCTCTTGCCTTGGCCCCGGGAGCAAAGTCCCGAGCGAGCACTCGACTCAGTGCAATGCACCCGGAAGGACGCTCTCGCTCGTCTTTCAAGGAGCGATTCCTAACAGCACAAGCAGCAGAGGCACAAACTGCATGACGAGAAGGGACAACGTAGAACACGTCTCTGTCCTGGCACATTTTCGTGTGCGATACTTCCCTCCGGGTCTTCGGGCCTTGCGAAGCTCCGTGTACTGCGAGCGCTGCTACTCGCAGCTGAGAAGGACCGTGGAGCTAGCGGCGAATTCGGAGAGCTCTTCGCTGCACTGCGCCGCTCGCAAGCGGCTTCGTTCTTCGCCTTCTGCCGTCCGGCGAGAGCTGAACTCCGGCGGTCAGTTGCAGCTCTGCCCAACAGCGTGTTCTCAGTTCTGCGGGCAAGCACGCCCTCTTGCCTTGGCCCCGGGAGCAAAGTCCCGAGCGAGCACTCGACTCAGTGCAATGCACCCGGAAGGACGCTCTCGCTCGTCTTTCAAGGAGCGATTCCTAACAGCAGAAGCAGCAGAGGCACAAACTGCATGACGAGAAGGGACAACGTAGAACACGTCTCTGTCCTGGCACATTTTCGTGTGCGATACTTCCCTCCGGGTCTTCGGGCCTTGCGAAGCTCCGTGTACTGCGAGCGCTGCTACTCGCAGCTGAGAAGGACCGTGGAGCTAGCGGCGAATTCGGAGAGCTCTTCGCTGCACTGCGCCGCTCGCAAGCGGCTTCGTTCTTCGCCTTCTGCCGTCCGGCGAGAGCTGAACTCCGGCGGTCAGTTGCAGCTCTGCCCAACAGCGTGTTCTCAGTTCTGCGGGCAAGCACGCCCTCTTGCCTTGGCCCCGGGAGCAAAGTCCCGAGCGAGCACTCGACTCAGTGCAATGCACCCGGAAGGACGCTCTCGCTCGTCTTTCAAGGAGCGATTCCTAACAGCAGAAGCAGCAGAGGCACAAACTGCATGACGAGAAGGGACAACGTAGAACACGTCTCTGTCCTGGCACATTTTCGTGTGCGATACTTCCCTCCGGGTCTTCGGGCCTTGCGAAGCTCCGTGTACTGCGAGCGCTGCTACTCGCAGCTGAGAAGGACCGTGGAGCTAGCGGCGAATTCGGAGAGCTCTTCGCTGCACTGCGCCGCTCGCAAGCGGCTTCGTTCTTCGCCTTCTGCCGTCCGGCGACAGCTGAACTCCGGCGGTCAGTTGCAGCTCTGCCCAACAGCGTGTTCTCAGTTCTGCGGGCAAGCACGCCCTCTTGCCTTGGCCCCGAGAGCAAAGTCCCGAGCGAGCACTCGACTCAGTGCAATGCACCCGGAAGGACGCTCTCGCTCGTCTTTCAAGGAGCGATTCCTAACAGCACAAGCAGCAGAGGCACAAACTGCATGACGAGAAGGGACAACGTAGAACACGTCTCTGTCCTGGCACATTTTCGTGTGCGATACTTCCCTCCGGGTCTTCGGGCCTTGCGAAGCCCCGTGTACTGCGAGCGCTGCTACTCGCAGCTGAGAAGGACCGTGGAGCTAGCGGCGAATTCGGAGAGCTCTTCGCTGCACTGCGCCGCTCGCAAGCGGCTTCGTTCTTCGCCTTCTGCCGTCCGGCGAGAGCTGAACTCCGGCGGTCAGTTGCAGCTCTGCCCAACAGCGTGTTCTCAGTTCTGCGGGCAAGCACGCCCTCTTGCCTTGGCCCCGAGAGCAAAGTCCCGAGCGAGCACTCGACTCAGTGCAATGCACCCAGAAGGACGCTCTCGCTCGTCTTTCAAGGAGCGATTCCTAACAGCAGAAGCAGCAGAGGCACAAACTGCATGACGAGAAGGGACAACGTAGAACACGTCTCTGTCCTGGCACATTTTCGTGTGCGATACTTCCCTCCGGGTCTTCGGGCCTTGCGAAGCTCCGTGTACTGCGAGCGCTGCTACTCGCAGCTGAGAAGGACCGTGGAGCTAGCGGCGAATTCGGAGAGCTCTTCGCTGCACTGCGCCGCTCGCAAGCGGCTTCGTTCTTCGCCTTCTGCCGTCCGGCGAGAGCTGAACTCCGGCGGTCAGTTGCAGCTCTGCCCAACAGCGTGTTCTCAGTTCTGCGGGCAAGCACGCCCTCTTGCCTTGGCCCCGGGAGCAAAGTCCCGAGCGAGCACTCGACTCAGTGCAATGCACCCGGAAGGACGCTCTCGCTCGTCTTTCAAGGAGCGATTCCTAACAGCAGAAGCAGCAGAGGCACAAACTGCATGACGAGAAGGGACAACGTAGAACACGTCTCTGTCCTGGCACATTTTCGTGTGCGATACTTCCCTCCGGGTCTTCGGGCCTTGCGAAGCTCCGTGTACTGCGAGCGCTGCTACTCGCAGCTGAGAAGGACCGTGGAGCAAGCGGCGAGTTCGGAGAGCTCTTCGCTGCACTGCGCCGCTCGCAAGCGGCTTCGTTCTTCGCCTTCTGCCGTCCGGCGACAGCTGAACTCCGGCGGTCAGTTGCAGCTCTGCCCAACAGCGTGTTCTCAGTTCTGCGGGCAAGCACGCCCTCTTGCCTTGGCCCCGGGAGCAAAGTCCCGAGCGAGCACTCGACTCAGTGCAATGCACCCGGAAGGACGCTCTCGCTCGTCTTTCAAGGAGCGATTCCTAACAGCACAAGCAGCAGAGGCACAAACTGCATGACGAGAAGGGACAACGTAGAACACGTCTCTGTCCTGGCACATTTTCGTGTGCGATACTTCCCTCCGGGTCTTCGGGCCTTGCGAAGCTCCGTGTACTGCGAGCGCTGCTACTCGCAGCTGAGAAGGACCGTGGAGCAAGCGGCGAATTCGGAGAGCTCTTCGCTGCACTGCGCCGCTCGCAAGCGGCTTCGTTCTTCGCCTTCTGCCGTCCGGCGAGAGCTGAACTCCGGCGGTCAGTTGCAGCTCTGCCCAACAGCGTGTTCTCAGTTCTGCGGGCAAGCACGCCCTCTTGCCTTGGCCCCGGGAGCAAAGTCCCGAGCGAGCACTCGACTCAGTGCAATGCACCCGGAAGGACGCTCTCGCTCGTCTTTCAAGGAGCGATTCCTAACAGCACAAGCAGCAGAGGCACAAACTGCATGACGAGAAGGGACAACGTAGAACACGTCTCTGTCCTGGCACATTTTCGTGTGCGATACTTCCCTCCGGGTCTTCGGGCCTTGCGAAGCTCCGTGTACTGCGAGCGCTGCTACTCGCAGCTGAGAAGGACCGTGGAGCTAGCGGCGAATTCGGAGAGCTCTTCGCTGCACTGCGCCGCTCGCAAGCGGCTTCGTTCTTCGCCTTCTGCCGTCCGGCGACAGCTGAACTCCGGCGGTCAGTTGCAGCTCTGCCCAACAGCGTGTTCTCAGTTCTGCGGGCAAGCACGCCCTCTTGCCTTGGCCCCGAGAGCAAAGTCCCGAGCGAGCACTCGACTCAGTGCAATGCACCCGGAAGGACGCTCTCGCTCGTCTTTCAAGGAGCGATTCCTAACAGCAGAAGCAGCAGAGGCACAAACTGCATGACGAGAAGGGACAACGTAGAACACGTCTCTGTCCTGGCACATTTCCGTGTGCGATACTTCCCTCCGGGTCTTCGGGCCTTGCGAAGCTCCGTGTACTGCGAGCGCTGCTACTCGCAGCTGAGAAGGACCGTGGAGCTAGCGGCGAATTCGGAGAGCTCTTCGCTGCACTGCGCCGCTCGCAAGCGGCTTCGTTCTTCGCCTTCTGCCGTCCGGAGAGAGCTGAACTCCGGCGATCAGTTTCAGCTCTGCCCAACAGCGTGTTCTCAGTTCCGCGGGCAAGCACGCCCTCTTGCCTTGGCTCCGAGTGCAAAGTCCCGAGCGAGCACTCGACTCAGTGCAATGCACCCAGAAAGACGCTCTCGATCGTCTTTCAAGGAGCGATTCCTAACAGCAGAAGCAGCAGAGGCACAAACTGGATGACGTGAAGGGACAATGTAGAACACGTCTCTGTCCCGGCACATTTTAGTGTGCGATTCTTCCCTCCGGGTCTTCGGTCCTTGCGAAGCTCCATGTACTGCGAGCGCTGCTACTCGCAGCTGAGAAGGACCGTGGAGCTAGCGGCGAATTCGGAGAGCTCTTCGCTGCACTGCGCCGCTCGCAAGCGGCTTCGTTCTTCGCCTTCTGCCGTCCGGAGAGAGCTGAACTCCGGCGGTCAGTTTCAGCTCTGCCCAACAGCGTGTTCTCAGTTCCGCGGGCAAGCACGCCCTCTTGCCTTGGCTCCGAGTGCAAAGTCCCGAGCGAGCACTCGACTCAGAGCAATGCACCGAGAAAGACGCTCTCGCTCATCTTTCAAGGAGCGATTCCTAACAGCAGAAGCAGCAGAGGCACAAACTGCATGACGAGAAGGGACAACGTAGAACACGTCTCTGTCCTGGCACATTTTCGTGTGCGATACTTCCCTCCGGGTCTTCGGGCCTTGCGAAGCTCCGTGTACTGCGAGCGCTGCTACTCGCAGCTGAGAAGGACCGTGGAGCTAGCGGCGAATTCGGAGAGCTCTTCGCTGCACTGCGCCGCTCGCAAGCGGCTTCGTTCTTCGCCTTCTGCCGTCCGGCGAGAGCTGAACTCCGGCGGTCAGTTGCAGCTCTGCCCAACAGCGTGTTCTCAGTTCTGCGGGCAAGCACGCCCTCTTGCCTTGGCCCCGGGAGCAAAGTCCCGAGCGAGCACTCGACTCAGTGCAATGCACCCGGAAGGACGCTCTCGCTCGTCTTTCAAGGAGCGATTCCTAACAGCAGAAGCAGCAGAGGCACAAACTGCATGACGAGAAGGGACAACGTAGAACACGTCTCTGTCCTGGCACATTTTCGTGTGCGATACTTCCCTCCGGGTCTTCGGGCCTTGCGAAGCTCCGTGTACTGCGAGCGCTGCTACTCGCAGCTGAGAAGGACCGTGGAGCTAGCGGCGAATTCGGAGAGCTCTTCGCTGCACTGCGCCGCTCGCAAGCGGCTTCGTTCTTCGCCTTCTGCCGTCCGGCGAGAGCTGAACTCCGGCGGTCAGTTGCAGCTCTGCCCAACAGCGTGTTCTCAGTTCTGCGGGCAAGCACGCCCTCTTGCCTTGGCCCCGGGAGCAAAGTCCCGAGCGAGCACTCGACTCAGTGCAATGCACCCGGAAGGACGCTCTCGCTCGTCTTTCAAGGAGCGATTCCTAACAGCAGAAGCAGCAGAGGCACAAACTGCATGACGAGAAGGGACAACGTAGAACACGTCTCTGTCCTGGCACATTTTCGTGTGCGATACTTCCCTCCGGGTCTTCGGGCCTTGCGAAGCTCCGTGTACTGCGAGCGCTGCTACTCGCAGCTGAGAAGGACCGTGGAGCTAGCGGCGAATTCGGAGAGCTCTTCGCTGCACTGCGCCGCTCGCAAGCGGCTTCGTTCTTCGCCTTCTGCCGTCCGGCGACAGCTGAACTCCGGCGGTCAGTTGCAGCTCTGCCCAACAGCGTGTTCTCAGTTCTGCGGGCAAGCACGCCCTCTTGCCTTGGCCCCGAGAGCAAAGTCCCGAGCGAGCACTCGACTCAGTGCAATGCACCCGGAAGGACGCTCTCGCTCGTCTTTCAAGGAGCGATTCCTAACAGCAGAAGCAGCAGAGGCACAAACTGCATGACGAGAAGGGACAACGTAGAACACGTCTCTGTCCTGGCACATTTTCGTGTGCGATACTTCCCTCCGGGTCTTCGGGCCTTGCGAAGCCCTGTGTACTGCGAGCGCTGCTACTCGCAGCTGAGAAGGACCGTGGAGCTAGCGGCGAATTCGGAGAGCTCTTCGCTGCACTGCGCCGCTCGCAAGCGGCTTCGTTCTTCGCCTTCTGCCGTCCGGCGAGAGCTGAACTCCGGCGGTCAGTTGCAGCTCTGCCCAACAGCGTGTTCTCAGTTCTGCGGGCAAGCACGCCCTCTTGCCTTGGCCCCGAGAGCAAAGTCCCGAGCGAGCACTCGACTCAGTGCAATGCACCCAGAAGGACGCTCTCGCTCGTCTTTCAAGGAGCGATTCCTAACAGCAGAAGCAGCAGAGGCACAAACTGCATGACGAGAAGGGACAACGTAGAACACGTCTCTGTCCTGGCACATTTTCGTGTGCGATACTTCCCTCCGGGTCTTCGGGCCTTGCGAAGCTCCGTGTACTGCGAGCGCTGCTACTCGCAGCTGAGAAGGACCGTGGAGCAAGCGGCGAGTTCGGAGAGCTCTTCGCTGCACTGCGCCGCTCGCAAGCGGCTTCGTTCTTCGCCTTCTGCCGTCCGGCGAGAGCTGAACTCCGGCGGTCAGTTGCAGCTCTGCCCAACAGCGTGTTCTCAGTTCTGCGGGCAAGCACGCCCTCTTGCCTTGGCCCCGGGAGCAAAGTCCCGAGCGAGCACTCGACTCAGTGCAATGCACCCGGAAGGACGCTCTCGCTCGTCTTTCAAGGAGCGATTCCTAACAGCAGAAGCAGCAGAGGCACAAACTGCATGACGAGAAGGGACAACGTAGAACACGTCTCTGTCCTGGCACATTTTCGTGTGCGATACTTCCCTCCGGGTCTTCGGGCCTTGCGAAGCTCCGTGTACTGCGAGCGCTGCTACTCGCAGCTGAGAAGGACCGTGGAGCAAGCGGCGAGTTCGGAGAGCTCTTCGCTGCACTGCGCCGCTCGCAAGCGGCTTCGTTCTTCGCCTTCTGCCGTCCGGCGAGAGCTGAACTCCGGCGGTCAGTTGCAGCTCTGCCCAACAGCGTGTTCTCAGTTCTGCGGGCAAGCACGCCCTCTTGCCTTGGCCCCGGGAGCAAAGTCCCGAGCGAGCACTCGACTCAGTGCAATGCACCCGGAAGGACGCTCTCGCTCGTCTTTCAAGGAGCGATTCCTAACAGCAGAAGCAGCAGAGGCACAAACTGCATGACGAGAAGGGACAACGTAGAACACGTCTCTGTCCTGGCACATTTTCGTGTGCGATACTTCCCTCCGGGTCTTCGGGCCTTGCGAAGCTCCGTGTACTGCGAGCGCTGCTACTCGCAGCTGAGAAGGACCGTGGAGCAAGCGGCGAATTCGGAGAGCTCTTCGCTGCACTGCGCCGCTCGCAAGCGGCTTCGTTCTTCGCCTTCTGCCGTCCGGCGACAGCTGAACTCCGGCGGTCAGTTGCAGCTCTGCCCAACAGCGTGTTCTCAGTTCTGCGGGCAAGCACGCCCTCTTGCCTTGGCCCCGGGAGCAAAGTCCCGAGCGAGCACTCGACTCAGTGCAATGCACCCGGAAGGACGCTCTCGCTCGTCTTTCAAGGAGCGATTCCTAACAGCACAAGCAGCAGAGGCACAAACTGCATGACGAGAAGGGACAACGTAGAACACGTCTCTGTCCTGGCACATTTTCGTGTGCGATACTTCCCTCCGGGTCTTCGGGCCTTGCGAAGCTCCGTGTACTGCGAGCGCTGCTACTCGCAGCTGAGAAGGACCGTGGAGCTAGCGGCGAATTCGGAGAGCTCTTCGCTGCACTGCGCCGCTCGCAAGCGGCTTCGTTCTTCGCCTTCTGCCGTCCGGCGACAGCTGAACTCCGGCGGTCAGTTGCAGCTCTGCCCAACAGCGTGTTCTCAGTTCTGCGGGCAAGCACGCCCTCTTGCCTTGGCCCCGAGAGCAAAGTCCCGAGCGAGCACTCGACTCAGTGCAATGCACCCGGAAGGACGCTCTCGCTCGTCTTTCAAGGAGCGATTCCTAACAGCAGAAGCAGCAGAGGCACAAACTGCATGACGAGAAGGGACAACGTAGAACACGTCTCTGTCCTGGCACATTTCCGTGTGCGATACTTCCCTCCGGGTCTTCGGGCCTTGCGAAGCTCCGTGTACTGCGAGCGCTGCTACTCGCAGCTGAGAAGGACCGTGGAGCTAGCGGCGAATTCGGAGAGCTCTTCGCTGCACTGCGCCGCTCGCAAGCGGCTTCGTTCTTCGCCTTCTGCCGTCCGGAGAGAGCTGAACTCCGGCGATCAGTTTCAGCTCTGCCCAACAGCGTGTTCTCAGTTCCGCGGGCAAGCACGCCCTCTTGCCTTGGCTCCGAGTGCAAAGTCCCGAGCGAGCACTCGACTCAGTGCAATGCACCCAGAAAGACGCTCTCGATCGTCTTTCAAGGAGCGATTCCTAACAGCAGAAGCAGCAGAGGCACAAACTGGATGACGTGAAGGGACAATGTAGAACACGTCTCTGTCCCGGCACATTTTAGTGTGCGATTCTTCCCTCCGGGTCTTCGGTCCTTGCGAAGCTCTATGTACTGCGAGCGCTGCTACTCGCAGCTGAGAAGGACCGTGGAGCTAGCGGCGAATTCGGAGAGCTCTTCGCTGCACTGCGCCGCTCGCAAGCGGCTTCGTTCTTCGCCTTCTGCCGTCCGGAGAGAGCTGAACTCCGGCGGTCAGTTTCAGCTCTGCCCAACAGCGTGTTCTCAGTTCCGCGGGCAAGCACGCCCTCTTGCCTTGGCTCCGAGTGCAAAGTCCCGAGCGAGCACTCGACTCAGAGCAATGCACCGAGAAAGACGCTCTCGCTCATCTTTCAAGGAGCGATTCCTAACAGCAGAAGCAGCAGAGGCACAAACTGCATGACGAGAAGGGACAACGTAGAACACGTCTCTGTCCTGGCACATTTTCGTGTGCGATACTTCCCTCCGGGTCTTCGGGCCTTGCGAAGCTCCGTGTACTGCGAGCGCTGCTACTCGCAGCTGAGAAGGACCGTGGAGCTAGCGGCGAATTCGGAGAGCTCTTCGCTGCACTGCGCCGCTCGCAAGCGGCTTCGTTCTTCGCCTTCTGCCGTCCGGCGAGAGCTGAACTCCGGCGGTCAGTTGCAGCTCTGCCCAACAGCGTGTTCTCAGTTCTGCGGGCAAGCACGCCCTCTTGCCTTGGCCCCGGGAGCAAAGTCCCGAGCGAGCACTCGACTCAGTGCAATGCACCCGGAAGGACGCTCTCGCTCGTCTTTCAAGGAGCGATTCCTAACAGCAGAAGCAGCAGAGGCACAAACTGCATGACGAGAAGGGACAACGTAGAACACGTCTCTGTCCTGGCACATTTTCGTGTGCGATACTTCCCTCCGGGTCTTCGGGCCTTGCGAAGCTCCGTGTACTGCGAGCGCTGCTACTCGCAGCTGAGAAGGACCGTGGAGCTAGCGGCGAATTCGGAGAGCTCTTCGCTGCACTGCGCCGCTCGCAAGCGGCTTCGTTCTTCGCCTTCTGCCGTCCGGCGAGAGCTGAACTCCGGCGGTCAGTTGCAGCTCTGCCCAACAGCGTGTTCTCAGTTCTGCGGGCAAGCACGCCCTCTTGCCTTGGCCCCGGGAGCAAAGTCCCGAGCGAGCACTCGACTCAGTGCAATGCACCCGGAAGGACGCTCTCGCTCGTCTTTCAAGGAGCGATTCCTAACAGCAGAAGCAGCAGAGGCACAAACTGCATGACGAGAAGGGACAACGTAGAACACGTCTCTGTCCTGGCACATTTTCGTGTGCGATACTTCCCTCCGGGTCTTCGGGCCTTGCGAAGCTCCGTGTACTGCGAGCGCTGCTACTCGCAGCTGAGAAGGACCGTGGAGCTAGCGGCGAATTCGGAGAGCTCTTCGCTGCACTGCGCCGCTCGCAAGCGGCTTCGTTCTTCGCCTTCTGCCGTCCGGCGACAGCTGAACTCCGGCGGTCAGTTGCAGCTCTGCCCAACAGCGTGTTCTCAGTTCTGCGGGCAAGCACGCCCTCTTGCCTTGGCCCCGAGAGCAAAGTCCCGAGCGAGCACTCGACTCAGTGCAATGCACCCGGAAGGACGCTCTCGCTCGTCTTTCAAGGAGCGATTCCTAACAGCAGAAGCAGCAGAGGCACAAACTGCATGACGAGAAGGGACAACGTAGAACACGTCTCTGTCCTGGCACATTTTCGTGTGCGATACTTCCCTCCGGGTCTTCGGGCCTTGCGAAGCCCTGTGTACTGCGAGCGCTGCTACTCGCAGCTGAGAAGGACCGTGGAGCTAGCGGCGAATTCGGAGAGCTCTTCGCTGCACTGCGCCGCTCGCAAGCGGCTTCGTTCTTCGCCTTCTGCCGTCCGGCGAGAGCTGAACTCCGGCGGTCAGTTGCAGCTCTGCCCAACAGCGTGTTCTCAGTTCTGCGGGCAAGCACGCCCTCTTGCCTTGGCCCCGAGAGCAAAGTCCCGAGCGAGCACTCGACTCAGTGCAATGCACCCAGAAGGACGCTCTCGCTCGTCTTTCAAGGAGCGATTCCTAACAGCAGAAGCAGCAGAGGCACAAACTGCATGACGAGAAGGGACAACGTAGAACACGTCTCTGTCCTGGCACATTTTCGTGTGCGATACTTCCCTCCGGGTCTTCGGGCCTTGCGAAGCTCCGTGTACTGCGAGCGCTGCTACTCGCAGCTGAGAAGGACCGTGGAGCTAGCGGCGAATTCGGAGAGCTCTTCGCTGCACTGCGCCGCTCGCAAGCGGCTTCGTTCTTCGCCTTCTGCCGTCCGGCGAGAGCTGAACTCCGGCGGTCAGTTGCAGCTCTGCCCAACAGCGTGTTCTCAGTTCTGCGGGCAAGCACGCCCTCTTGCCTTGGCCCCGGGAGCAAAGTCCCGAGCGAGCACTCGACTCAGTGCAATGCACCCGGAAGGACGCTCTCGCTCGTCTTTCAAGGAGCGATTCCTAACAGCACAAGCAGCAGAGGCACAAACTGCATGACGAGAAGGGACAACGTAGAACACGTCTCTGTCCTGGCACATTTTCGTGTGCGATACTTCCCTCCGGGTCTTCGGGCCTTGCGAAGCTCCGTGTACTGCGAGCGCTGCTACTCGCAGCTGAGAAGGACCGTGGAGCAAGCGGCGAGTTCGGAGAGCTCTTCGCTGCACTGCGCCGCTCGCAAGCGGCTTCGTTCTTCGCCTTCTGCCGTCCGGCGACAGCTGAACTCCGGCGGTCAGTTGCAGCTCTGCCCAACAGCGTGTTCTCAGTTCTGCGGGCAAGCACGCCCTCTTGCCTTGGCCCCGGGAGCAAAGTCCCGAGCGAGCACTCGACTCAGTGCAATGCACCCGGAAGGACGCTCTCGCTCGTCTTTCAAGGAGCGATTCCTAACAGCAGAAGCAGCAGAGGCACAAACTGCATGACGAGAAGGGACAACGTAGAACACGTCTCTGTCCTGGCACATTTTCGTGTGCGATACTTCCCTCCGGGTCTTCGGGCCTTGCGAAGCTCCGTGTACTGCGAGCGCTGCTACTCGCAGCTGAGAAGGACCGTGGAGCTAGCGGCGAATTCGGAGAGCTCTTCGCTGCACTGCGCCGCTCGCAAGCGGCTTCGTTCTTCGCCTTCTGCCGTCCGGCGACAGCTGAACTCCGGCGGTCAGTTGCAGCTCTGCCCAACAGCGTGTTCTCAGTTCTGCGGGCAAGCACGCCCTCTTGCCTTGGCCCCGGGAGCAAAGTCCCGAGCGAGCACTCGACTCAGTGCAATGCACCCGGAAGGACGCTCTCGCTCGTCTTTCAAGGAGCGATTCCTAACAGCAGAAGCAGCAGAGGCACAAACTGCATGACGAGAAGGGACAACGTAGAACACGTCTCTGTCCTGGCACATTTTCGTGTGCGATACTTCCCTCCGGGTCTTCGGGCCTTGCGAAGCTCCGTGTACTGCGAGCGCTGCTACTCGCAGCTGAGAAGGACCGTGGAGCAAGCGGCGAATTCGGAGAGCTCTTCGCTGCACTGCGCCGCTCGCAAGCGGCTTCGTTCTTCGCCTTCTGCCGTCCGGCGAGAGCTGAACTCCGGCGGTCAGTTGCAGCTCTGCCCAACAGCGTGTTCTCAGTTCTGCGGGCAAGCACGCCCTCTTGCCTTGGCCCCGGGAGCAAAGTCCCGAGCGAGCACTCGACTCAGTGCAATGCACCCGGAAGGACGCTCTCGCTCGTCTTTCAAGGAGCGATTCCTAACAGCAGAAGCAGCAGAGGCACAAACTGCATGACGAGAAGGGACAACGTAGAACACGTCTCTGTCCTGGCACATTTTCGTGTGCGATACTTCCCTCCGGGTCTTCGGGCCTTGCGAAGCTCCGTGTACTGCGAGCGCTGCTACTCGCAGCTGAGAAGGACCGTGGAGCTAGCGGCGAATTCGGAGAGCTCTTCGCTGCACTGCGCCGCTCGCAAGCGGCTTCGTTCTTCGCCTTCTGCCGTCCGGAGAGAGCTGAACTCCGGCGGTCAGTTTCAGCTCTGCCCAACAGCGTGTTCTCAGTTCCGCGGGCAAGCACGCCCTCTTGCCTTGGCTCCGAGTGCAAAGTCCCGAGCGAGCACTCGACTCAGAGCAATGCACCGAGAAAGACGCTCTCGCTCATCTTTCAAGGAGCGATTCCTAACAGCAGAAGCAGCAGAGGCACAAACTGCATGACGAGAAGGGACAACGTAGAACACGTCTCTGTCCTGGCACATTTTCGTGTGCGATACTTCCCTCCGGGTCTTCGGGCCTTGCGAAGCTCCGTGTACTGCGAGCGCTGCTACTCGCAGCTGAGAAGGACCGTGGAGCTAGCGGCGAATTCGGAGAGCTCTTCGCTGCACTGCGCCGCTCGCAAGCGGCTTCGTTCTTCGCCTTCTGCCGTCCGGCGAGAGCTGAACTCCGGCGGTCAGTTGCAGCTCTGCCCAACAGCGTGTTCTCAGTTCTGCGGGCAAGCACGCCCTCTTGCCTTGGCCCCGGGAGCAAAGTCCCGAGCGAGCACTCGACTCAGTGCAATGCACCCGGAAGGACGCTCTCGCTCGTCTTTCAAGGAGCGATTCCTAACAGCAGAAGCAGCAGAGGCACAAACTGCATGACGAGAAGGGACAACGTAGAACACGTCTCTGTCCTGGCACATTTTCGTGTGCGATACTTCCCTCCGGGTCTTCGGGCCTTGCGAAGCTCCGTGTACTGCGAGCGCTGCTACTCGCAGCTGAGAAGGACCGTGGAGCTAGCGGCGAATTCGGAGAGCTCTTCGCTGCACTGCGCCGCTCGCAAGCGGCTTCGTTCTTCGCCTTCTGCCGTCCGGCGAGAGCTGAACTCCGGCGGTCAGTTGCAGCTCTGCCCAACAGCGTGTTCTCAGTTCTGCGGGCAAGCACGCCCTCTTGCCTTGGCCCCGGGAGCAAAGTCCCGAGCGAGCACTCGACTCAGTGCAATGCACCCGGAAGGACGCTCTCGCTCGTCTTTCAAGGAGCGATTCCTAACAGCAGAAGCAGCAGAGGCACAAACTGCATGACGAGAAGGGACAACGTAGAACACGTCTCTGTCCTGGCACATTTTCGTGTGCGATACTTCCCTCCGGGTCTTCGGGCCTTGCGAAGCTCCGTGTACTGCGAGCGCTGCTACTCGCAGCTGAGAAGGACCGTGGAGCTAGCGGCGAATTCGGAGAGCTCTTCGCTGCACTGCGCCGCTCGCAAGCGGCTTCGTTCTTCGCCTTCTGCCGTCCGGCGACAGCTGAACTCCGGCGGTCAGTTGCAGCTCTGCCCAACAGCGTGTTCTCAGTTCTGCGGGCAAGCACGCCCTCTTGCCTTGGCCCCGAGAGCAAAGTCCCGAGCGAGCACTCGACTCAGTGCAATGCACCCGGAAGGACGCTCTCGCTCGTCTTTCAAGGAGCGATTCCTAACAGCAGAAGCAGCAGAGGCACAAACTGCATGACGAGAAGGGACAACGTAGAACACGTCTCTGTCCTGGCACATTTTCGTGTGCGATACTTCCCTCCGGGTCTTCGGGCCTTGCGAAGCCCTGTGTACTGCGAGCGCTGCTACTCGCAGCTGAGAAGGACCGTGGAGCTAGCGGCGAATTCGGAGAGCTCTTCGCTGCACTGCGCCGCTCGCAAGCGGCTTCGTTCTTCGCCTTCTGCCGTCCGGCGAGAGCTGAACTCCGGCGGTCAGTTGCAGCTCTGCCCAACAGCGTGTTCTCAGTTCTGCGGGCAAGCACGCCCTCTTGCCTTGGCCCCGAGAGCAAAGTCCCGAGCGAGCACTCGACTCAGTGCAATGCACCCAGAAGGACGCTCTCGCTCGTGTTTCAAGGAGCGATTCCTAACAGCAGAAGCAGCAGAGGCACAAACTGCATGACGAGAAGGGACAACGTAGAACACGTCTCTGTCCTGGCACATTTTCGTGTGCGATACTTCCCTCCGGGTCTTCGGGCCTTGCGAAGCTCCGTGTACTGCGAGCGCTGCTACTCGCAGCTGAGAAGGACCGTGGAGCAAGCGGCGAGTTCGGAGAGCTCTTCGCTGCACTGCGCCGCTCGCAAGCGGCTTCGTTCTTCGCCTTCTGCCGTCCGGCGAGAGCTGAACTCCGGCGGTCAGTTGCAGCTCTGCCCAACAGCGTGTTCTCAGTTCTGCGGGCAAGCACGCCCTCTTGCCTTGGCCCCGGGAGCAAAGTCCCGAGCGAGCACTCGACTCAGTGCAATGCACCCGGAAGGACGCTCTCGCTCGTCTTTCAAGGAGCGATTCCTAACAGCAGAAGCAGCAGAGGCACAAACTGCATGACGAGAAGGGACAACGTAGAACACGTCTCTGTCCTGGCACATTTTCGTGTGCGATACTTCCCTCCGGGTCTTCGGGCCTTGCGAAGCTCCGTGTACTGCGAGCGCTGCTACTCGCAGCTGAGAAGGACCGTGGAGCAAGCGGCGAGTTCGGAGAGCTCTTCGCTGCACTGCGCCGCTCGCAAGCGGCTTCGTTCTTCGCCTTCTGCCGTCCGGCGAGAGCTGAACTCCGGCGGTCAGTTGCAGCTCTGCCCAACAGCGTGTTCTCAGTTCTGCGGGCAAGCACGCCCTCTTGCCTTGGCCCCGGGAGCAAAGTCCCGAGCGAGCACTCGACTCAGTGCAATGCACCCGGAAGGACGCTCTCGCTCGTCTTTCAAGGAGCGATTCCTAACAGCAGAAGCAGCAGAGGCACAAACTGCATGACGAGAAGGGACAACGTAGAACACGTCTCTGTCCTGGCACATTTTCGTGTGCGATACTTCCCTCCGGGTCTTCGGGCCTTGCGAAGCTCCGTGTACTGCGAGCGCTGCTACTCGCAGCTGAGAAGGACCGTGGAGCAAGCGGCGAATTCGGAGAGCTCTTCGCTGCACTGCGCCGCTCGCAAGCGGCTTCGTTCTTCGCCTTCTGCCGTCCGGCGACAGCTGAACTCCGGCGGTCAGTTGCAGCTCTGCCCAACAGCGTGTTCTCAGTTCTGCGGGCAAGCACGCCCTCTTGCCTTGGCCCCGGGAGCAAAGTCCCGAGCGAGCACTCGACTCAGTGCAATGCACCCGGAAGGACGCTCTCGCTCGTCTTTCAAGGAGCGATTCCTAACAGCACAAGCAGCAGAGGCACAAACTGCATGACGAGAAGGGACAACGTAGAACACGTCTCTGTCCTGGCACATTTTCGTGTGCGATACTTCCCTCCGGGTCTTCGGGCCTTGCGAAGCTCCGTGTACTGCGAGCGCTGCTACTCGCAGCTGAGAAGGACCGTGGAGCTAGCGGCGAATTCGGAGAGCTCTTCGCTGCACTGCGCCGCTCGCAAGCGGCTTCGTTCTTCGCCTTCTGCCGTCCGGCGACAGCTGAACTCCGGCGGTCAGTTGCAGCTCTGCCCAACAGCGTGTTCTCAGTTCTGCGGGCAAGCACGCCCTCTTGCCTTGGCCCCGAGAGCAAAGTCCCGAGCGAGCACTCGACTCAGTGCAATGCACCCGGAAGGACGCTCTCGCTCGTCTTTCAAGGAGCGATTCCTAACAGCAGAAGCAGCAGAGGCACAAACTGCATGACGAGAAGGGACAACGTAGAACACGTCTCTGTCCTGGCACATTTCCGTGTGCGATACTTCCCTCCGGGTCTTCGGGCCTTGCGAAGCTCCGTGTACTGCGAGCGCTGCTACTCGCAGCTGAGAAGGACCGTGGAGCTAGCGGCGAATTCGGAGAGCTCTTCGCTGCACTGCGCCGCTCGCAAGCGGCTTCGTTCTTCGCCTTCTGCCGTCCGGAGAGAGCTGAACTCCGGCGATCAGTTTCAGCTCTGCCCAACAGCGTGTTCTCAGTTCCGCGGGCAAGCACGCCCTCTTGCCTTGGCTCCGAGTGCAAAGTCCCGAGCGAGCACTCGACTCAGTGCAATGCACCCAGAAAGACGCTCTCGATCGTCTTTCAAGGAGCGATTCCTAACAGCAGAAGCAGCAGAGGCACAAACTGGATGACGTGAAGGGACAATGTAGAACACGTCTCTGTCCCGGCACATTTTAGTGTGCGATTCTTCCCTCCGGGTCTTCGGTCCTTGCGAAGCTCTATGTACTGCG
This sequence comes from Sturnus vulgaris, assembly GCF_052056855.1. NCBI lineage: Eukaryota > Metazoa > Chordata > Aves > Passeriformes > Sturnidae > Sturnus > Sturnus vulgaris. The sequence continues at coordinate 712,383 of NW_028276064.1, forward strand.
AGCGCTGCTACTCGCAGCTGAGAAGGACCGTGGAGCTAGCGGCGAATTCGGAGAGCTCTTCGCTGCACTGCGCCGCTCGCAAGCGGCTTCGTTCTTCGCCTTCTGCCGTCCGGAGAGAGCTGAACTCCGGCGGTCAGTTTCAGCTCTGCCCAACAGCGTGTTCTCAGTTCCGCGGGCAAGCACGCCCTCTTGCCTTGGCTCCGAGTGCAAAGTCCCGAGCGAGCACTCGACTCAGAGCAATGCACCGAGAAAGACGCTCTCGCTCATCTTTCAAGGAGCGATTCCTAACAGCAGAAGCAGCAGAGGCACAAACTGCATGACGAGAAGGGACAACGTAGAACACGTCTCTGTCCTGGCACATTTTCGTGTGCGATACTTCCCTCCGGGTCTTCGGGCCTTGCGAAGCTCCGTGTACTGCGAGCGCTGCTACTCGCAGCTGAGAAGGACCGTGGAGCTAGCGGCGAATTCGGAGAGCTCTTCGCTGCACTGCGCCGCTCGCAAGCGGCTTCGTTCTTCGCCTTCTGCCGTCCGGCGAGAGCTGAACTCCGGCGGTCAGTTGCAGCTCTGCCCAACAGCGTGTTCTCAGTTCTGCGGGCAAGCACGCCCTCTTGCCTTGGCCCCGGGAGCAAAGTCCCGAGCGAGCACTCGACTCAGTGCAATGCACCCGGAAGGACGCTCTCGCTCGTCTTTCAAGGAGCGATTCCTAACAGCAGAAGCAGCAGAGGCACAAACTGCATGACGAGAAGGGACAACGTAGAACACGTCTCTGTCCTGGCACATTTTCGTGTGCGATACTTCCCTCCGGGTCTTCGGGCCTTGCGAAGCTCCGTGTACTGCGAGCGCTGCTACTCGCAGCTGAGAAGGACCGTGGAGCTAGCGGCGAATTCGGAGAGCTCTTCGCTGCACTGCGCCGCTCGCAAGCGGCTTCGTTCTTCGCCTTCTGCCGTCCGGCGAGAGCTGAACTCCGGCGGTCAGTTGCAGCTCTGCCCAACAGCGTGTTCTCAGTTCTGCGGGCAAGCACGCCCTCTTGCCTTGGCCCCGGGAGCAAAGTCCCGAGCGAGCACTCGACTCAGTGCAATGCACCCGGAAGGACGCTCTCGCTCGTCTTTCAAGGAGCGATTCCTAACAGCAGAAGCAGCAGAGGCACAAACTGCATGACGAGAAGGGACAACGTAGAACACGTCTCTGTCCTGGCACATTTTCGTGTGCGATACTTCCCTCCGGGTCTTCGGGCCTTGCGAAGCTCCGTGTACTGCGAGCGCTGCTACTCGCAGCTGAGAAGGACCGTGGAGCTAGCGGCGAATTCGGAGAGCTCTTCGCTGCACTGCGCCGCTCGCAAGCGGCTTCGTTCTTCGCCTTCTGCCGTCCGGCGACAGCTGAACTCCGGCGGTCAGTTGCAGCTCTGCCCAACAGCGTGTTCTCAGTTCTGCGGGCAAGCACGCCCTCTTGCCTTGGCCCCGAGAGCAAAGTCCCGAGCGAGCACTCGACTCAGTGCAATGCACCCGGAAGGACGCTCTCGCTCGTCTTTCAAGGAGCGATTCCTAACAGCAGAAGCAGCAGAGGCACAAACTGCATGACGAGAAGGGACAACGTAGAACACGTCTCTGTCCTGGCACATTTTCGTGTGCGATACTTCCCTCCGGGTCTTCGGGCCTTGCGAAGCCCTGTGTACTGCGAGCGCTGCTACTCGCAGCTGAGAAGGACCGTGGAGCTAGCGGCGAATTCGGAGAGCTCTTCGCTGCACTGCGCCGCTCGCAAGCGGCTTCGTTCTTCGCCTTCTGCCGTCCGGCGAGAGCTGAACTCCGGCGGTCAGTTGCAGCTCTGCCCAACAGCGTGTTCTCAGTTCTGCGGGCAAGCACGCCCTCTTGCCTTGGCCCCGAGAGCAAAGTCCCGAGCGAGCACTCGACTCAGTGCAATGCACCCAGAAGGACGCTCTCGCTCGTCTTTCAAGGAGCGATTCCTAACAGCAGAAGCAGCAGAGGCACAAACTGCATGACGAGAAGGGACAACGTAGAACACGTCTCTGTCCTGGCACATTTTCGTGTGCGATACTTCCCTCCGGGTCTTCGGGCCTTGCGAAGCTCCGTGTACTGCGAGCGCTGCTACTCGCAGCTGAGAAGGACCGTGGAGCTAGCGGCGAATTCGGAGAGCTCTTCGCTGCACTGCGCCGCTCGCAAGCGGCTTCGTTCTTCGCCTTCTGCCGTCCGGCGAGAGCTGAACTCCGGCGGTCAGTTGCAGCTCTGCCCAACAGCGTGTTCTCAGTTCTGCGGGCAAGCACGCCCTCTTGCCTTGGCCCCGGGAGCAAAGTCCCGAGCGAGCACTCGACTCAGTGCAATGCACCCGGAAGGACGCTCTCGCTCGTCTTTCAAGGAGCGATTCCTAACAGCACAAGCAGCAGAGGCACAAACTGCATGACGAGAAGGGACAACGTAGAACACGTCTCTGTCCTGGCACATTTTCGTGTGCGATACTTCCCTCCGGGTCTTCGGGCCTTGCGAAGCTCCGTGTACTGCGAGCGCTGCTACTCGCAGCTGAGAAGGACCGTGGAGCAAGCGGCGAGTTCGGAGAGCTCTTCGCTGCACTGCGCCGCTCGCAAGCGGCTTCGTTCTTCGCCTTCTGCCGTCCGGCGACAGCTGAACTCCGGCGGTCAGTTGCAGCTCTGCCCAACAGCGTGTTCTCAGTTCTGCGGGCAAGCACGCCCTCTTGCCTTGGCCCCGGGAGCAAAGTCCCGAGCGAGCACTCGACTCAGTGCAATGCACCCGGAAGGACGCTCTCGCTCGTCTTTCAAGGAGCGATTCCTAACAGCAGAAGCAGCAGAGGCACAAACTGCATGACGAGAAGGGACAACGTAGAACACGTCTCTGTCCTGGCACATTTTCGTGTGCGATACTTCCCTCCGGGTCTTCGGGCCTTGCGAAGCTCCGTGTACTGCGAGCGCTGCTACTCGCAGCTGAGAAGGACCGTGGAGCTAGCGGCGAATTCGGAGAGCTCTTCGCTGCACTGCGCCGCTCGCAAGCGGCTTCGTTCTTCGCCTTCTGCCGTCCGGCGACAGCTGAACTCCGGCGGTCAGTTGCAGCTCTGCCCAACAGCGTGTTCTCAGTTCTGCGGGCAAGCACGCCCTCTTGCCTTGGCCCCGGGAGCAAAGTCCCGAGCGAGCACTCGACTCAGTGCAATGCACCCGGAAGGACGCTCTCGCTCGTCTTTCAAGGAGCGATTCCTAACAGCAGAAGCAGCAGAGGCACAAACTGCATGACGAGAAGGGACAACGTAGAACACGTCTCTGTCCTGGCACATTTTCGTGTGCGATACTTCCCTCCGGGTCTTCGGGCCTTGCGAAGCTCCGTGTACTGCGAGCGCTGCTACTCGCAGCTGAGAAGGACCGTGGAGCAAGCGGCGAATTCGGAGAGCTCTTCGCTGCACTGCGCCGCTCGCAAGCGGCTTCGTTCTTCGCCTTCTGCCGTCCGGCGAGAGCTGAACTCCGGCGGTCAGTTGCAGCTCTGCCCAACAGCGTGTTCTCAGTTCTGCGGGCAAGCACGCCCTCTTGCCTTGGCCCCGGGAGCAAAGTCCCGAGCGAGCACTCGACTCAGTGCAATGCACCCGGAAGGACGCTCTCGCTCGTCTTTCAAGGAGCGATTCCTAACAGCAGAAGCAGCAGAGGCACAAACTGCATGACGAGAAGGGACAACGTAGAACACGTCTCTGTCCTGGCACATTTTCGTGTGCGATACTTCCCTCCGGGTCTTCGGGCCTTGCGAAGCTCCGTGTACTGCGAGCGCTGCTACTCGCAGCTGAGAAGGACCGTGGAGCTAGCGGCGAATTCGGAGAGCTCTTCGCTGCACTGCGCCGCTCGCAAGCGGCTTCGTTCTTCGCCTTCTGCCGTCCGGCGACAGCTGAACTCCGGCGGTCAGTTGCAGCTCTGCCCAACAGCGTGTTCTCAGTTCTGCGGGCAAGCACGCCCTCTTGCCTTGGCCCCGAGAGCAAAGTCCCGAGCGAGCACTCGACTCAGTGCAATGCACCCGGAAGGACGCTCTCGCTCGTCTTTCAAGGAGCGATTCCTAACAGCAGAAGCAGCAGAGGCACAAACTGCATGACGAGAAGGGACAACGTAGAACACGTCTCTGTCCTGGCACATTTTCGTGTGCGATACTTCCCTCCGGGTCTTCGGGCCTTGCGAAGCCCTGTGTACTGCGAGCGCTGCTACTCGCAGCTGAGAAGGACCGTGGAGCTAGCGGCGAATTCGGAGAGCTCTTCGCTGCACTGCGCCGCTCGCAAGCGGCTTCGTTCTTCGCCTTCTGCCGTCCGGCGACAGCTGAACTCCGGCGGTCAGTTGCAGCTCTGCCCAACAGCGTGTTCTCAGTTCTGCGGGCAAGCACGCCCTCTTGCCTTGGCCCCGAGAGCAAAGTCCCGAGCGAGCACTCGACTCAGTGCAATGCACCCGGAAGGACGCTCTCGCTCGTCTTTCAAGGAGCGATTCCTAACAGCAGAAGCAGCAGAGGCACAAACTGCATGACGAGAAGGGACAACGTAGAACACGTCTCTGTCCCGGCACATTTTAGTGTGCGATACTTCCCTCCGGGTCGTCGGTCCTTGCGCAGCTCTATGTACTGCGAGCGCTGCTACTTGCAGCTGAGAAGGACCGTGGAGCTAGCGGCGAATTCGGAGAGCGCTAAGCACGAAGTCAAGAAGCGAGACGTGTCCCTGCAATGCGGTGCTAATAGCAGCTTCCTCGCGGCGGGCGCGAGCTCCGGCCACAAAGCATTCACGTCCTGGCAACGGATCTCTGTGACGGGCGTAGGCGAAAAGCTTTCGTTTTCCATTCGAACTGCGAGAGAGGCAGACTGTTGCACGGAGCTCTGAGAACAAGGGTGCACGCCCTAGGCGGGCTTGGGCAGAAGCAGCGTTCTCTAGCTCTTGGCTGCCGGCGCACTTGTGGTTGTGTGGCGCCCTTGCAGCGGCTTCTGGCCGCCGGCAAGTGAAAGCAGTGCCAGGCGTGGGCGAGGGCGGTGAACGAAGCGGCACTAGTCCCGTGCTTGTGTGCACCACGTTACAGGCTACTAGGAGAGGGAGGTTGTTGACTCTCACTTGCCTTTCCAAGTGCCCTTAGCAGTCGGAAGGAGCAAGTTGAAGCACTGCTGCTTGTGCTGCTCCGTGGTTCCCTTGCAACCCGCCTGGAAAGCTTTGGCGGTCGCTTCTAGGCGCCGAGTTGCACACAGCACCACGGTAAGTGCCTCGGAGAAGGGAAATCCAGAGTGCAGCGAGGAGCTGGACGTGGCTTACGTGCATTAAGGAGAAGGTTAACCAAGGCACTGCTTCTTCAATCTGGCCGCCTCTGCTCTGGTAGCAACTTTTGCAACTCGGCAAAGGGAGCCGCGAGTATGTAGAACGGAGGGCAGCGAGACGCCGTGTGTTATGCGCCCTTTCAGGGCTGCTGCCAGGGGGCTACTTTAAGAACGCTTTTTACTTCCTCGCGTCATTCTCGCTTCGCTCTAGCTGCATGGAGTACAGCACAGCGAAGGAGTGAGGACGGGCACTGTCCCAGCTTTTGCCCTGGCGTGCAACGGCTGTGTGCTGCTTTTCCAAGCAGCAAGAGCACAGAGAAGTGAAAGCGATTGTGAAGGATCTCTTTGGCTGCTCGTGTGCTCTTCGCTGCACTGCGCCGCTCGCAAGCGGCTTCGTTCTTCGCCTTCTGCCGTCCGGAGAGAGCTGAACTCCGGCGGTCAGTTTCAGCTCTGCCCAACAGCGTGTTCTCAGTTCTGCGGGCAAGCACGCCCTCTTGCCTTGGCTCCGAGTGCAAAGTCCCGAGCCAGCACTCGACTCAGTGCAATGCACCCAGAAAGACGCTCTCGATCGTCTTTCAAGGAGCGATTCCTAACAGCAGAAGCAGCAGAGGTACAAACTGGATGACGAGAAGGGACAATGTAGAACACGTCTCTGTCCCGGCACATTTTCGTGTGCGATACTTCCCTCCGGGTCTTCGGGCCTTGCGAAGCTCTATGTACTGCGAGCGCTGCTACTTGCAGCTGAGAAGGACCGTGGAGCTAGCGGCGAATTCGGAGAGCGCTAAGCACGAAGTCAAGAAGCGAGACGTGTCCCTGCAATGCGGTCCTAATAGCAGCTTCCTCGCGGCGGGCCCGAGCTCCGGCCACAAAGCATTCACGTCCTGGCAACGGATCTCTGTGACGGGCGTAGGCGAAAAGCTTTCGTTTTCCATTCGAACTGCGAGAGAGGCAGACTGCTGCACGGAGCTCTGAGAACAAGGGTGCACGCCCTAGGCGGGCTTGGGCAGAAGCAGCGTTCTCTAGCTCTTGGCTGCCGGCGCACTTGTGGTTGTGTGGCGCCCTTGCAGCGGCTTCTGGCCGCCGGCAAGTGAAAGCGGCTCCACGCTTAGACGATGGCGGTGAACGAAGCGGCACTAGTCCCGTGCTTGTGTGCACCACGTTACAGGCTACTAGGAGAGGGAGGTTGTTGACTCTCACTTGCCTTTCCAAGTGCCCTTAGCAGTCGGAAGGAGCAAGCTGAAGCACTGCTGCTTGTGCTGCTCCGTGGTTCCCTTGCAGCCCGCCTGGAAAGCTTTGGCGGTCGCTTCTAGGCGCCGAGTTGCACACAGCACCACGGTAAGTGCCTCGGAGAAGGGAAATCCAGAGTGCAGCGAGGAGCTGGACGTGGCTTACGTGCATTAAGGAGAAGGTTAACCAAGGCACTGCTTCTTCAATCTGGCCGCCTCTGCTCTGGTAGCAACTTTTGCAACTCGGCAAAGGGAGCCGCGAGTATGTAGAACGGAGGGCAGCGAGACGCCGTGTGTTATGCGCCCTTTCAGGGCTGCTGCCAGGGGGCTACTTTAAGAACGCTTTTTACTTCCTCGCGTCATTCTCGCTTCGCTCTAGCTGCATGGAGTACAGCACAGCGAAGGAGTGAGGACGGGCACTGTCCCAGCTTTTGCCCTGGCGTGCAACGGCTGTGTGCTGCTTTTCCAAGCAGCAAGAGCACAGAGAAGTGAAAGCGATTGTGAAGGAGCTCTTTGGCTGCTCGTGTGCTCTTCGCTGCACTGCGCCGCTCGCAAGCGGCTTCGTTCTTCGGCGTCTGCCGTCCGGCGAGAGCTGAACTCCGGCGATCAGTTTCAGCTCTGCCCAACAGCGTGTTCTCAGTTCCGCGGGCAAGCACGCCCTCTTGCCTTGGCTCCGAGTGCAAAGTCCCGAGCGAGCACTCGACTCAGTGCAATGCACCCAGAAAGACGCTCTCGCTCGTCTTGCAAGGAGCGATTCCTAACAGCAGAAGCAGCAGAGGCACAAACTGGATGACGAGAAGGGACAATGTAGAACACGTCTCTGTCCCGGCACATTTTCGTGTGCGATACTTCCCTCCGGGTCTTCGGTCCTTGCGCAGCTCTATGTACTGCGAGCGCTGCTACTTGCAGCTGGGAAGGACCGTGGAGCTAGCGGCGAATTCGGAGAGCTCTTCGCTGCACTGCGCCGCTCGCAAGCGGCTTCGTTCTTCGCCTTCTGCCGTCCGGAGAGAGCTGAACTCCGGCGGTCAGTTTCAGCTCTGCCCAACAGCGTGTTCTCAGTTCTGCGGGCAAGCACGCCCTCTTGCCTTGGCCCCGAGTGCAAAGTCCCGAGCGAGCACTCACTCAGTGCAATGCACCCAGAAAGACGCTCTCGCTCGTCTTTCAAGGAGCGATTCCTAACAGCAGAAGCAGCAGAGGCACAAACTGCATGACGAGAAGGGACAATGTAGAACACGTCTCTGTCCCGGCACATTTTCGTGTGCGATACTTCCCTCCGGGTCTTCGGTCCTTGCGAAGCTCTATGTACTGCGAGCGCTGCTACTTGCAGCTGAGAAGGACCGTGGAGCTAGCGGCGAATTCGGAGAGCGCTAAGCACGAAGTCAAGAAGCGAGACGTGTCCCTGCAATGCGGTCCTAATAGCAGCTTCCTCGCGGCGGGCCCGAGCTCCGGCCACAAAGCATTCTCGTCCTGGCAACGGATCTCTGTGAAGGGCGTAAGCGAAAAGCTTTCGTTTTCCATTCGAACTGCGAGAGAGGCAGACTGCTGCACGGAGCTCTGAGAACAAGGGTGCACGCCCTAGGCGGGCTTGGGCAGAAGCAGCGTTTTCGTGCTCTTTGCTGCCGGCGCACTTGTGGTTGTGTGGCGCCCTTGCAGCGGCTTCTGGCCGCCGGCAAGTGAAAGCAGCTCCACGCTTAGACGATGGCGGTGAACGAAGCGGCACTAGTCCCGTGCTTGTGTGCACCACGTTACAGGCTACTAGGAGAGGGAGGTTGTTGACTCTCACTTGCCTTTCCAAGTGCCCTTAGCAGTCGGAAGGAGCAAGTTGAAGCACTGCTGCTTGTGCTGCTCCGTGGTTCCCTTGCAGCCCGCCTGGAAAGCTTTGGCGGTCGCTTCTAGGCGCCGAGTTGCACACAGCACCACGGTAAGTGCCTCGGAGAAGGGAAATCCAGAGTGCAGCGAGGAGCTGGACGTGGCTTACGTGCATTAAGGAGAAGGTTAACCAAGGCACTGCTTCTTCAATCTGGCCGCCTCTGCCCTGGTAGCAACTTTTGCAACTCGGCAAAGGGAGCCGCGAGTATGTAGAACGGAGGGCAGCGAGACGCCGTGTGTTATGCGCCCTTTCAGGGCTGCTGCCAGGGGGCTACTTTAAGAACGCTTTTTTCTTCCTCGCGTCCTTCTCGCTTCGCTCTAGCTGCATGGAGTACAGCACAGCGAAGGAGTGAGGACGGGCACTGTCCCAGCTTTTGCCCTGGCGTGCAACGGCTGTGTGCTGCTTTTCCAAGCAGCAAGAGCACAGAGAAGTGAAAGCGATTGTGAAGGAGCTCTTTGGCTGCTCGTGTGCTCTTCGCTGCACTGCGCCGCTCGCAAGCGGCTTCGTTCTTCGGCGTCTGCCGTCCGGCGAGAGCTGAACTCCGTCGATCAGTTTCAGCTCTGCCCAACAGCGTGTTCTCAGTTCTGCGGGCAAGCACGCCCTCTTGCCTTGGCCCCGAGAGCAAAGTCCCGAGCGAGCACTCGACTCAGTGCAATGCACCCAGAAGGACGCTCTCGCTCGTCTTTCAAGGAGCGATTCCTAACAGCAGAAGCAGCAGAGGCACAAACTGGATGACGAGAAGGGACAATGTAGAACACGTCTCTGTCCCGGCACATTATTGCGTGCGATACTTCCCTCCGGGTCTTCGGTCCTTGCGAAGCTCTATGTACTGCGAGCGCTGCTACTTGTAGCTGGGAAGGACCGTGGAGCTAGAGGCGAATTCGGAGAGCGCTAAGCACGAAGTCAAGAAGCGAGACGTGTCCCTGCAATGCGGTGTTCATAGCAGCTTCCTCGCGGCGGGCGTGAGCTCCAGCCACAAAGCATTCACGTCCTGGCAACGGATCTCTGTGAAGGGCGTAGGCGAAAAGCTTTCGTTTTCCATTCGAACTGCGAGAGAGGCAGACTGTTGCACGGAGCTCTGAGAACAAGGGTGCACGCCCTAGGCGGGCTTGGGCAGAAGCAGCGTTCTCGAGCTCTTGGCTGCCGGCACACTGCTGGATATGTGGCGCCCCTGCAGCGTCTTCTGGCCGCCGGCAAGTGAAAGCGGAGCCAGGCGTAGGCGTGGGCGAGGGCGGTGAACGAAGCGGCACAAGAGCTGTGTTTTTGTGCACCACGTTACAGGCTACTAGGAGAGGAAGGTGGTTGACTCTCGCTTGCCTTCCCAGGTGCCCTTAGCAGTCGGAAGGAGCTGAACTCCAGCGGTCAGTTTCAGCTCTGCCCAACAGCGTGTTCTCAGTTCAGCTGGCAAGCACGCCCTGTTGCCTTGGCTCCGACTGCATAGTCACTAGCGAGCACTCACTCGTGTGCTCTTCGCTGCACTGCGCCGCTCGCAAGCGGCTTCGTTCTTCGCCTTCTGCTGTCCGGAGAGAGCTGAACTCCAGCGGTCAGTTTCAGCTCTGCCCAACAGCGTGTTCTCAGTTCTGCGAGCAAGCACGCCCTCTTGCCTTGGCTCCGAGTGCAAAGACCCTAGCGAGCACTCAGTGCAGTGCAACCAGAAAGACGCTCTCGCTTGTCTTTCAAGGAGCGATTCCTAACAGCAAAGGAAGCAGATGTACAAACTGGATGACGAGAAAGGACAATGTAGAACACGTCTCTGTCCTTGTACATTTTCGTGTGCGATATGTCCCTCCGGGTCTTCGGTCCTTGCGAAGATCTATGTACTGCGAGCGCTGCTACTTGCAGCTGAGAAGGACCGTGGGGCTAGCAGCGAATTCGGAGAGCGCTAAGCACGTAGTCAAGAAGCGAGACGTGTCCCTGCAATGCGGTGCTAAGAGCAGCTTCCTCGCGGCGGGGGCGAGCTCCGGCTACAAGTCATTCTCGTTCTGGCAACGGATCTCTGTGAAGGGCGTAGGCGAAAAGCTTTCGTTTTCCGTTCGAAGTGCGAGAGAGGCAGACTGTTGCACGGAGCTCTGAGAACAAAGGTGCACGCCCTAGGCGGGCTTGGGCAGAAGCAGCGTTCTCTAGCTCTTGGCTGCCGGCACACTGCTGGCTATGTGGCGCCCCTGCAGCGGCTTCTGGCCGCCGGGAAGTGAAAGCGGCGCCAGGCGAGGGCGAGGGAGAGAGCGGTGAACGAAGCGGCACAAGAGCCGTGCTTGTGTGCACCACGTTACAGGCTACTAGGAGAGGAAGGTGGTTGACTCTCGCTTGCCTTCCCAAGTGCCCTTAGCATTCGGAAGGAGCTGAACTCCAGCGGTCAGTTTCAGCTCTGCCCAACAGCGTGTTCTCAGTTCAGCTGGCAAGCACGCCCTTTTGCCTTGGCTCCGAGTGCATAGTCACTAGCGAGCACTCAGTGCAATGCACCCAGAAAGACGCTCTCGCTCGTCTTTCAAGGAGCGATTCCTAACAGCAGAAGCAGCAGAAACACAAAGTGGATAACGAGAAGGGAAAATGTAGAACACTTCTCTGTCCTGTCACATTTTCGTGTGCGATACTTCCCTCCGGGTCTTCGGTCCTTGCGCAGCTCTATGTACTGCGAGCGCTGCTACTTGCCGCTGAGAAGGGCCGTGGGGCTAGCAGCGAATTCGGAGAGCGCTAAGCACGTAGTCAAGAAGCGAGACGTGTCCCTGCAATGCGGTGCTAAGAGCAGCTTCCTCGCGGCGGGGGCGAGCTCCGGCTACAAGTCATTCTCGTCCTGGCAACGGATCTCTGTGAAGGGCGTAGGCGAAAAGCTTTCGTTTTCCATTCGAACTGCGAGAGAGGCAGACTGTTGCACGGAGCTCTGAGAACAAAGGTGCACGCCCTAGGCGGGCTTGGGCAGAAGCAGCGTTCTCTAGCTCTTGGCTGCCGGCACACTGCTGGCTATGTGGCGCCCCTGCAGCGTCTTCTGGCCTCCGGCAAGTGAAAGCGGAGCCAGGCGTAGGCGTGGGCGAGGGCGGTGAACGAAGCGGCACAAGAGCCGTGTTTGTGTGCACCACGTTACAGGCTACTAGGAGAGGAAGGTGGTTGACCCTCGCTTGCCTTCCCAGGTGCCCTTAGCAGTAAGAAGGAACAAGCTGAAGCACTGCTGCTTGTGCTGCTCCTTGGTTCCCTTGCAGCCTGCTGGGAAAGCATTGGCGGTCGCTTCTAGGCGCCGAGTTGCACAGAGCAGCACGGTAAGTGCCGCGGAGAAGGGAAATCCAGAGTGCAGCGAAGACCTGGACGTGGCTTACGTGCTGTAAGGAGAAGGTGAACCAAGACACTGCCTCTTCAATCTGGCCGCCTCTGCTCTGGTAGCAACTTTTGCAAGTCGGCAGAGGGAGCAGCGAGTATGTAGAACGGAGGGCAGCGAGACGCCGTGTGTTATGCGTCCTTTCAGGGCTGCTGCCAGGGGGCTACTTTAAGAACGGCTTCTTCTTCCTCGCGTCCTTCTCGCTTCGCTCTAGCTGCATGGAGTACAGCACCGCGAAGGAGTGAGGACGGGGTCTGCCCCAGCTCTTGCCCTGGCGTGGAAAGGCTGTGAGCTGCTTTTCCAAGCAGCAAGAGCACTGAGAAGTGAAAGCGATTGTGAAGGATCTCTTTGACTGCTCGTGTGCTCTTCGCTGCACTGCGCCGCTCGCAAGCGGCTTCGTTCTTCGGCGTCTGCCGTCCGGAGAGAGCTGAACTCCAGCGGTCAGTTTCAGCTCTGCCCAAAAGCGTGTTCTCAGTTCTGCTGGCAAGCACGCCCTGTTGCCTTGGCTCCGAGTGCAAAGTCCCAAGCGAGCACTCACTCAGTGCAATGCACCCAGAAAGACGCTCTCGCTCGTCTTTCAAGGAGCAATTCCTAACAGCAGAAGCAGCAGAAGCACAAACTGGATGACGAGAAGGGACAATGTAGAACACGTCTCTGTCCTGTCACATTTTCGTGTGAGATATGTCCCTCCGGGTCTTCGGTCCTTGCGAAGCTCTATGTACTGCGAGCGCTGCTACTTGCAGCTGAGAAGGGCCGTGGGGCTAGCAGCGAATTCGGAGAGCACTAAGCACGTAGTCAAGAAGCGAGACGTGTCCCTGCAATGCGGTGCTAAGAGCAGCTTCCTCGCGGCGGGGGCGAGCTCCGGCTACAAGTCATTCTCGTCCTGGCAACGGATCTCTGTGAAGGGCGTAGGCGAAAAGCTTTCGTTTTCCATTCGAACTGCGAGAGAGGCAGACTGTTGCACGGAGCTCTGAGAACAAAGGTGCACGTCCTAGGCGGGCTTGGGCAGAAGCAGCGTTCTCTAGCTCTTGGCTGCGAGCACACTGCTCCGGTGGGGCGCCCCTGCAGCGGCTTCTGGCCGCCGGGAAGTGAAAGCGGCGCCAGGCGAGGGGGAGGGAGAGGGCGGTGAACGAAGCGGCACAAGAGCCGTGCTTGTGTGCACCACGATACAGGCTACTAGGAGAGGAAGGTGGTTGACTCTCGCTTTCCTTCGCAAGTGCCCTTAGCATTCGGAAGGAGCTGAACTCCAGCGGTCAGTTTCAGCTCTGCCCAACAGCGTGTTCTCAGTTCAGCTGGCAAGCACGCCCTTTTGCCTTGGCTCCGAATGCATAGTCACTAGCGAGCACTCACTCGTGTGCTCTTCGCTGCACTGCGCCGCTCGCAAGCGGCTTCGTTCTTCGCCTTCTGCCGTCCGGAGAGAGCTGAACTGCAGCGGTCAGTTTCAGCTCTGCCCAAAAGCGTGTTCTCAGTTCTGCGAGCAAGCACGCCCTCTTGCCTTGGCTCCGAGTGCAAAGACCCTAGCGAGCACTCACTCAGTGCAGTGCACCCAGAAAGACGCTCTCGATCGTCTTTCAAGGAGCGATTCCTAACAGCAAAGGAAGCAGATGTACAAACTGGATGACGAGAAAGGACAATGTAGAACACGTCTCTGTCCTCGTACATTTTCGTGTGCGATATGTCCCTCCGGGTCTTCGGTCCTTGCGAAGATCTATGTACTGCGAGCGCTGCTTCTTGCAGCTGAGAAGGACCGTGGGGCTAGCAGCGAATTCGGAGAGCACTAAGCACGTAGTCAAGAAGCGAGACGTGTCCCTGCAATGCGGTGCTAAGAGCAGCTTCCTCGCGGCGGGGGTGAGCTCCGGCTACAAGTCATTCTAGTTCTGGCAACGGATCTCTGTGAAGGGCGTAGGCGAAAATCTTTCGTTTTCCGTTCGAAGTGCGAGAGAGGCAGACTGTTGCACGGAGCTCTGAGAACAAAGGTGCACGCCCTAGGCGGGCTTGGGCAGAAGCAGCGTTCTCTAGCTCTTGGCTGCCGGCACACTGCTGGCTATGTGGCGCCCCTGCAGGGGCTTCTGGCCGCCGGGAAGTGAAAGCGGCGCCAGGCGAGGGCGAGGGAGAGAGCGGTGAACGAAGCGGCACAAGAGCCGTGTTTGTGTGCACCACGTTACAGGCTACTAGGAGAGGAAGGTGGTTGACTCTCGCTTGCCTTCCCAAGTGCCCTTAGCAGTCGGAAGGAGCAAGCTGAAGCGCTGCTGCTTGTGCTGCTCCTTGGTTCCCTTGCAGCCTGCTGGGAAAGCATTGGCGGTCGCTTCTAGGCGCCGAGTTGCACACAGCACCACGCTAAGTGCCGCGGAGAGGGGAAATCCAGAGTGCAGCGAGGACCTGGACGTGGCTTACGTGCAGTTAGTAAGGAGAAGGTGAACCTAGGCACTGCCTCTTCAATCTGGCCGCCTCTGCTCTGGTAGCAACTTTTGCAAGTCGGCAGAGGGAGCCGCGAGTATGTAGAACGGAGGGCAGCGAGACGCCGTGTGTTATGCGTCCTTTCAGGGCTGCTGCCAGGGGGCTACTTTAAGAACGGCTTCTTCTTCCTCGCGTCCTTCTCGCTTCGCTCTAGCTGCGCGGAGTACAGCACAGCGAAGGAGTGAGTACGGGCACTTGCCCAGCTTTTGCCCTGGCCTCCCTGTGCTGCGCCTTTAGCTGCACACCTGAACAATGGCATTTCTTACCCACAAGGGAAAATACTTTAGTGCAGCTTTAGGAATGGCATATGCCTAGGCATTAAGTTGAGGGTCCAGGTATGAGGGAGTCTTTAGCGGTTTCCTCCCCCATGGCGCAGGTGCATTCTCATTCTCGTGCTGAACTGAAAAGTCTGGGCATGGCAAGTCTGGCCTGCCTTGTGCAGAGACGAACACAAATGTGGGGCTATGATCCTCTGTGTTGGGAGCTCTGCTTCCGGGTGTGTGGGCCTCCATGAGCCCGCAGCAGCCGCCGAGGACACTGTGGATTGTGGATGAGGCTGGGCTGGCCCCCCGCCCTCCCGTTGGTCTGACAGCGGCAGGAGCGGCGTCGGAGCAGCATCGCCTGAGGGCCCCATGGGGGGCGGGGAGAGAGCCGGGAGTGACCCCGAGCGACACCGGAAGCGATATCCGTAGGGCCCGGAAGGCCAGCGTTGCCATCGAGTTTGGCCGGTAGGAGGCGTCTAAGGTGCTTTGAAAGGTGGAGCTTCTTTGCTCTAGGACAGTCTGGGAGAGCTGAGGGTGTCCAATCTGGAGAACAGAAGGCTCCAGGGAGACCTTCGAGCCCCTTGCAGTGCCTGCTGGGGCTCCTAGATAGCTGTGGAGGGACTTTGGAAAAGGGTCTGGACTCGCAGGACGAGGGGGAATAGCTTCAAACTGCCAGAGGGCTGCGGTAGCTGGGATATTGGAAAGGAATTCTTCCTTGGGTGGGTGCTGAGGCCTGGCACATGTTGCTCAAAGAGGCTGTGTGGGAGCCCCATGGCAGGAAGTGTCCAGGGCCAGGCTGGAGCGGACATGGAGCAACCTGGACTAGTGGAAAAGTGTCCCTGCCCATGTCAGGATGTGGGAAGAAGATAATCTGTCTCTAAGGTCTCTTCTAGTCCAAACCATTCTGGGATTCTAGGATTCATGGAAGGCCCTTTTCCAAGTGAAGTGTTGTATCTCTTGGCTCCCAGCTTGTAGTTGCCAGTTCTTCTGGAAGCAGGTGTGGCGAAGCAGTTGTGATGAGCCATGGGTTCTCAATAGGACGAGTGTGATATATTTGCAGAGAGGAAGGCTGCAGACAGATCTTCAAGGCCCAGGTAAAACAAGCAAAGGATTGAATAAAAGCAAAAAGTTGGTTGTGTTAGTCAGTTTGCTGGCTGTTGAAATGGCCCCAGGTAATTTTCAACATTTCTAATTTGGATTTGTTTGAGTAAAAAATGAATGTGTTACCTCCAGCGTAGGCTCTCCAATGCATCTCCATGTGCTCCCATCTCTTTGTTGTATATCGGGTTCTATTAACTGAAGACAGAATCATAACACAGTAGTAAAACATTTAGAGGTGTAGTTAGCCAGCTTCAGGAGTTTTCAACACTGCTGTTAACTCTTCTGGTAACTGTAAGCAAGGCAACACAATCCAGTTACTCCACTTTTCCTCTCTGAGGAAAAGATGATCTTTTTTTTTTTTTTCTCATTTGGAAAATAGCCTTGAATGAAGAGAGTTATGTATGTGGCATGTAGGATTCATTATTTTACCTTTCTCTTCTGCTGTCTTTCGCGTACTAGTCTTTTTAAAATTTTTTTGTCGCTGTTCTCCATTCAGTAGGTTTGAAAGAATTCTAATTGTTGAGATGATGGTTCTTTGAAGGCTCACTTAGCCCACCTTTTGGGTGAAGGAAAGAAGAAGACAAGGTCCTCTAGGAAGAGTAAAAAGCATACTTTCAAGAGACATTCAGAGATGTCTGCTGATGCCATGCAATTAGCGTGTAATCAGCAGAAATATGTTGGAAAAACACCCATCAGTGACTTCACAAGAAAGCCACACTCAAGACAGGTAAAGAACAGAAGCATAAAACCCCAAAGGTATGAAATGGACAGATTTTCATTGGGAATGAGCAACTCCTGAATTCTTGGTTCTAGAACTAGGGGCTTGTAATAAATAGACTGTCTCCTTGCCAAACGTAAATTTGGTGTCATGAACTGCTCACTGCCCGTTGAAGTGCAGTGTAGACTAATATTTGCCATGGCAGGCATATTGTATGGCTTTCCTGTTAAAAAGAAATTGGTTTTGCTCATAGCAATCTAGATATGTACCCAGTCTGACACCTATTTTTTAGGCTATATTTCCAAGTAAATGGCTTCCATGATGATGCAGTAAGTTTATGTCATGAACAGGAATGAAGTGATTGCATGCATCCTTTTTTACCCTAAGCCAGCTGCTGAGTAATGAGACAGAGGCTCTCACTGACGCCAAGGAGTGCCCGTGCTTTTGGGAAAAGCACTGGGCAGATAAAGCCTATTTCCACATTTCTTGCTAGCGTCTCCTTCAAAGTTCATGGGTTTGTTCATCTTTTAGAGCTGTTCTAGATGTCTTTGTAGTTTACATGTACTAAATGTAGCAGGTATTGCTTTCATGGCGTCCTACTAGATTTGAAGTTGGGATCTACTCAGGCTTCAATGTCTCAGAAGAAGCAACGTTGATTCTTTTAATTCTATTCTTGAACGTGAGAATGCTACTTATGTAGTTAATGAATTAATTAAATCGAATTCACTTGAATGGAAAAATTGTCTTGTTCATGTAGATTTTAACTTGGGAAATTGATATTTGAGTTCTACTTTTCATTGTTGTTGCTTTTCTGTATTGTTTGATTGCACAGATAGCAGATGTACTGACCAAGTATTGTGTGAAACTGGAGGAAAATATCCTTCCTCTTGGCAGCTGATGTTCACAAGTTGATTAACGCTAAGGCCATGGTAAATGTTTTACCTGGGGCAAGATAGCAGTCTGAATTTTCCTAGAATGTCTTTCTTTCCCCAGATGAAATTAATTTTTTCTGCTTATCAATCACTGAAATACAGAAGAAATTTCTACTTGGCAGGGTATTGGTTCTCATTTGTGTTCTTTTCTCCCCTCATTTTCTGTAGAAGAGACAATTTTTGGTTTGTTTTTGCATGTTGAAGCAGAGGAAGAAGAAGATGAGGAGAGGATTCCTTGTAAAAGTGAAGAAAATGAGCATGTAGAACAGGGACTAAGCATTATGCAGGTAAGTGAGCAAGAGAATAAGTTTGAAAGTGAAGGCAGTTTTGTCCAAAAGAAGGAGGAATAAGAAGTCTTTTTGCTGAGAATGAATAGAAAGGTTTTTTCCATTTAGTTTGTATACGAAGTACACAGGGTTTTAGATCCTTTTGTGGGAAAATGGAGTGTGTAAAGTTGCCAGTCATTTTGGAGCGAATTTGGAGGGTTTTGGGGTCCCAGGTGAATTTTGGGTCGAATTCTGGGGATTTGGGGGTCCCCAGGTGAAGGGGGGGGAGGGGGCGGGGATTTGGGGAGATCCAGGTGAGTTTTGAGGGGTCCCAGGTTGATTTTGGGGGAGAATTTGTGGAATTTTGGGTATCCCGGGTAGCGAGGTTTGGGGTGAATTTGTGGAATGTGGGGAGTCCCAGTTGAATTTTAGGGGGAATTTGTGGAATTCTAGGGATCTCAGGGGAATTTTGGGGTGAATTTGGTGAATTTTAGGGTATACATGTGAATTTTAAGGTTCTCAGGTGAGTTTTGGGGATGCCAGGCGTATTTTGGGGCGAATTCTGTCGATTTTGGGGTATCCAGGTGAGCATTTGGAAGTCGTGGGAGAATTTTGGGATGAATTTGGGGGAATGCAGGTGGATTTTCCGGGGAATTTTGGTGATTTTTGGGAGTCCCAGATGGGTCTTGGAATGAATTTGGTGGATTTGGGGGTATCTGGGCAGGTTTCGAGGGGGATTGGAGACATTTTGGGGTGAATTTGGGAGGTGTTGGGGGTCTGGGTCTTGGGGGTGATTTGAGGGATTTTGGGGGTTGCAGGTGGGATTGTGGGGTGAAGCCCTGGGATTTGGGGGTCCCCCGTGAATTTTGGGGTGAATTTGTGGAATTTTGGGGGATGCTAGGTGAGTGCTGAGCATCCCAGGGGGGACTTCGGGGTGAATTTTGGGGATTTGGGGTTTCCCAGGTGAATTTCTGAGGTGAAAAGGTTCAAAAAAGTTTTTTTTGAAAACAAGTTAAAGCCAGAAGGTTATTGAAAATTAATAGATGTGATGCAAGTAGGTAATATGCAGACGATACACAGCGAGGCAAATCATGGGAAAAATACAGTGGTAACACATGAGTGTGTGAGGATGGGATCAGTATAGCTAAGGCTCAGTTGAAGCTGAATTTGGAAAAGAATGCCAAAACTAAGAATAATAAAGGCACCTACGGGTATTTCAGTGGGAAATGAAAAGAAAGATGAAAAGAAACCTATCACACCTCCCCTATTCCCCCCCCCCACCCCCATAAGCCAGACAGGACTAGTGACAACAGACAAGGAGAAGGCTGAGGTACTCAACAAGTGTTGGTCTCAATTTTTACTGCCAGTCACTATTTCCACATCTCTCAGGTTATTGGACTGGTGGACTTGACTCTAACCCATAGTAGCAGGTCAGCTTTCAGACCACTTGAGGAACCTGAGCATGCAAGACCATGGCACCCACCCAGAGGCATGTCAGGGCCCTGAGAGAACTGGCAGCTGTAGTTGCTAAGGTGCTTCCTCCATCATATTTGAGAAATCAAGGCAACCAGCTGAAGTCTCCAGACACTGTGTTGTATTGACTCCAATCCTCTTGGTCTTTTTTGTAAATCTTAGAGCTCTGAGTCAATTTCTGCAGAGGATTCCCAATGCAGTTTCAAAAATGGTATCGTTGTTATTGGTCTTCATGTTGATCTTGGATATTTCCATTTTCTGCACTCCTTTATTTTCGAAACATTTGTAATGACTGAAAAGAAAGCTGAGACGAGGCATTATGCTCTTTCCAGTGATAGAAATGGACCAGTATTCTTTTCAGACAAATATATTTTTGCTGTGTCTAAGTACATGTGCATACCTGTGTTTGATTTATGTGTCCAGGTTTTGGCAATGGGGCAGCCACAGGGCCGTCCTGTGACAATGGCCCAGGTGCTGCCCTGTCCCGCTTTCTTCCAACTGGCTCCACTTCAGGATGTCCACCCTGCTGAGAGAAGAGGCTGGGACAGCACCTTTAGAAATGTGACTTTCTGGGGTTTTTTTGTTTTGTTTTGTTTTGTTATTTCTAAAGTTGCTAAAAACCTTCACCCTGATTCTTTGTATTGGGTTTGGGGTTTCTTTTCAGTTTTGGGTGGGTTTTTTGGGGGGCTTTTTTTGTCTCTTTGGGGATTATTGGTTGGGGTTTTTTGTGTGTTTGTTTGGTCTGCTTTTTTTGTTTATTTGTTTATTACAGTTTTGTAGAGTTTTTTAAGCAAATTGATTGGAAAACTGAATAGTCCTCCACTATAGTCTCCTGGATTCACCTGAGACTCTTCCTAGGCATCTCCCTGATCCTTTTTGCAATGAGTCTCACATCATTCTCCTGAAGAAACTGTCTGCTTATGGTTTGCATGGGTGGGCTGTTTGCTGGGTGACAAACTGGGTGATGGCCAGGCCCACAGAGTGGTGGGAAATAGAGTTCATCCAGCTGGTCCCCAAGGCTCAGTCTTGGGCCCAGTCCTGTTTAATATCTTGCTCAGTGATCTGGACAAGGGGATAGAGTACACGCCCAGGAAGTTCACAGATGATGCAAAGTTGGCTGGTAGTGTTTTTTTCTTCTGGAGGACAGCAGGCTCTGCTTCTTCTTCCTCCTGTTCTGAGGTCGCTGCTCCCTCTTCATCCCTCATTAAGTGTGCTGATTTTGTCACTTGGATGAGAAAACAAACAATTTTAGCAACAATACTAGTGGCAGGGTACAAGAAAGGAAGAGTTCACATGAATCCCCCCCCCCAACAACAGACAATACCTGATGGCTCCTCTGCCCAGCTTACTGACTACACCGGAACCCATTGTCCCCCAAAGATACTCCCTTCTAACTGCCCCCAACCATGATGTGAGATGGAATAGAATAACTAAGATTAAGATTCTCCCTATGTAACTCCATCATACTTCGATTCTGGGAAAAAAAATTCTTGAAGTTCTATCATTTCAGATCATTTGAATTTGCATACTAAAAAGTCTAGCCAGAAACTCATGACAATATTAAGAGCTATTCTAGAATGTCCGAGATGATAGACACTTCTTTCAAGAGAATGTGATACCTCACGTGACTTCTCCAGAATTTAAATGAACAGCGGGAGTAGTCTACAAGATTCTTGCTGCCATCTGGATTTCCTGGTATTTGACTGGTCTATGTAAGCCAACCAGTTATTCAGCAGAGGGAATATAAGTGTGATACTTGATGGTATGTGAGATGGAACACAGTAATTTATGGCTTTTTGCATAGTGATGAAGCTGTAAAGAAAGCTCCATAATGCTCAGACAAGGAGGCTGCTGGACTTCAAGCAGCAAAGGCCCAAAACGAACCAGTGAAAAGGTGTCATTGAAAAAAAAAAAAAAAGCCAGGTGGGGAGCAAAGTGATACTTAAGGGCAGTTTACTGAAAGAGGAAATCTAGTGAAAAAAAAGTCCAAGAGTGAAGGAATAACAGGGAAAATGAAACTAAGGAAGGAAATCAATCTCAGCTAATCATTCTAATCATTTCAGAAGCTAACAAGTTGTCATTGCAATGATGCATAAAGTGAGAAATTATAAATATGTCTGCACCAAAATCTGAAATATGAACTTTATTGCATTCTGTCTTTCACGGAATCATACAACAGTCTGTGATTAAAGATCATCTAGTCCAACTTCCTTGCCAGGTAGATCTTACAGTAGATCAAATTGCTCAAGACTAGCCAAACTGATAAGGAGAACTCTCAATGATGGGGCATCCACAACTTCTCTGGAACAGCCGTTTGAGTGTCTCACCAGCTTCATTGTAGAAAAGTTTTTCCTTTTAGCCAATCTAAACCTAGTCTCAGTTTGAAAGCATGGCCCCTTGTCCTGTCTCTGCAAACCTTCCTAAAAAGTCTTTCTCCATTTGTCTTATACCCTCTTTACATATTCAAAGGCCACAATACTGTCTCTCCAGAAACCTCTCTTCTCCAGGCTAAAAGATCCTACTTTTCACCAGAACCAGGTCATAAACTGAGATGGAAGACCTCTCAGGAGATCAGATCATCCAACAGCTCAGCGTAAGAATAGCTCTGAAGTCAGATCAACTAGCTTAGGGCTGTGTCTGTTTGAATTTTGAAAATTAGCAGGACTTGAAATGCTTCAAGGAAGAGAACTCGGGGTGGCTCCAGAAACAGCCTGAGAAACTTGAGCAAAATCGAAACCTCAGAAACTACCACTGCTTTCTCTCCCTCAGCCCAAGCAGTCCCAAAGAAGAAGTGTTCCCAGCAGGCTGGGATAGCACGCATATACACTACATATACATGACAGGCATTGCCAGCAGCCACATCCTGCTCCTTTCTGTGGCTGGCAAGAGTGAGACTGGATGTTTACATGTGGGCAACCTGGGTCCCTCCAGCACCTCAGACACTCAGCCTGCCCCAGTGACCCCACTGAATTCCAGTATTCGCAGTGTCCCAAGGCCACAGCACTACTCCGCTTGCTGACACAGGCCATCACACGCCTCCTAAATCAGTCAGGACTCCCCTGGTCCCACAGCCAGCACCCCACTTGCTCTCCGCCAGGCCACTGCCATTGTTCACCAACTTCTCCACTTTGATCTTTGCTGGTGCTCTCAACACTGGCACTCCCAGATGTTCTGCAGCTGTTGTCTCCTGGTGGAAAGGACTTGTAAAGCCGTGTTTCCACACAGGACTTCCACAACCTTTCAAAGCAACCTTTTCTGGGGTATGAACAATCTCATTCAAATGTCAACATTTCTTTTCCCGTATGTGAAATCAGAATTTCCTTCTTCCGGGCATGCCCAAAACAAGGCACAAACTACATTGTGCCTTCTGTTTCACATGCTGACTCGTTTGTAAACAATGCTAGGAGAATACCTGTTTTGATCCAAGCTAATCTCTGGCCCTTATAGTGCTTTCGGTAGTTAGTTTTGCTTTGTTATTTACTTGATGTCCCATTGAATTGTTGAATCATAAACAGACTACCTGTCTGTATAGCAGCATAGCAGTGATGAATAAATGCAAGAGAAGGAGCAAGGTGATTGTTTGCTAGACTCTTCCTAGAAACTGAGAAATCTGTTACTTAATGCAGACCACAGCAGATGGAGGAAGCATCCTACATGATGTCAAAGCAATGAAGCTGTAATCACTTTTATGATTACAGTCAAGGCACTGCTTTTGCCACAATAAGTGGAGTGCAGGGAATCTTAAAAGACGACACTCTAACTGTTGTCCATGCTCACTGAGAAAATAATGCTTTTACAGCAGAGCAGGCATAATGGAGTCAGGGACACCACTGATACTGAAATCTGCTGGATAGCAACTTTTGAACACAGTTTTGAGGATTTGAGAGCAGGTATTCTTTATTACACCATGGTGGTCGCTTGGGCAATCCTTCATCTACTCGAGTGCACTGGCCACCAGGCAATCGGAGCTTTTATCACTCACACTGATGATGTATTCATTAGTTAACCCCACCTGGAATTTATTTGCCATAATTGCACCCCTTCTCACAAGTCCTTCTATGGTTCTTTGGAGTGTGTCTTCAACATGCACTGTCCTTTTTAGGTGACTGCTCTTTGATCCCCGCTTTTGAGGAAGGGCAATATTATTGTTGTGTATAACTTCTGCTTTTGTCAGCCTTGCAGAGCTGAGCTGACATTCTCCTTGCGTTTTGTGCACGCTCCGTTTGCCTCGGCTACATCCTTTGTGCGTTTCTCCAAGACTGTGCTCTTCTGTTCTCTGCCCTTGGTAAGTGTAAATGTTGTTCTGTTCTCCTGTCCTTGTCACAGTGCTCGCCCCACGAGGCGTGTCTGCAAGCCCCTCCAACCCATGGACTTGGGATGGGCAAGTGTTCCTGAGGGAACAGGGATGGGACAGCTGGGCTGGACTGGCCCAAGGGATGTTCCATTCCATGTCACACCACGATCAGCAATCAACTGGGAGAAGCAGGGGCATGGGGGATGGGGGGGGGGGGGGGGTGGGGGTGTGTCACCATCTGCCAACACAGGCCGAGGATTGTTCGATCTCAGAGGTGCAAACAGGTAAATAGCGGGGGACAAATCAGTTTATTCAACAACAGCAATGCATTTTTATTGAATGCCAAACAATTCAGTTGCGCTAGAGGGGAGAGATATAGGAAACGGAGTATAGAGAGAGAAAAGGAGGGGAAGGGGGAAGTAGCTACCAACAGACGAGACCAAGGTCATGGTGGGCCAGCCAATGGAAGGGTGGTCATCCGTGGGGAGTACTCAGGGTCTTCTCCAGAGGATCGCTCTTTTGTAGTCCTTTTCCAAAGCGAGTGGCTTGTGGCCAAGAGGCGGGGAGATTTATGGAGCATTGTGTGGTGCTCCAAGAGACAGGTGCGGTCGTGCAGTACATGCAGGCTTCAGCTGGTACCATGACAGCACAGTCCAGTGAGCACAACACACCTGCAAAGAGTCCCTTGGCAAGCACCCACCTCAAGCAGGCCAGAAAACCATTGTCCAGAGTCAACCTGGGCGGGGGTCCTTGAGGTCTTCTTGAGAGGGTCATGAGGCAAAAATGAGGGAAACTTCACACCGACCCTTAGAGTGGTAGATGAGAGGCAGCCCTCAGGAAACGGTGGCCACCCAGAGCTGTTACTCCTAGCAGATTTTGGCTGGGAGCAAGCCTTGTATGTAGTGCTTTTTCAGGGGGAATATCAGTTTCAGCCGTGGGAACCTGCAAAAGGGGCTGGTACTTTTCCATAGGAAGGAAAGCACAGAGCCTTAGTGCTCCAGGAGCTGATGAGAGGCAGTCCTCAACATTCCAGGATCAGCCAGTCTTGCCAGGTGGCCCCCGGGAGGCCCAGCCAGCCAGACCTGTTCCATGTTGCCTTGGTTCCATGGGGCCTCACAGTGTCACAATGTTCTCCTTGATTCCAGGAGTCCCTGTAGTGTCCCGATATTCTCCTTGTCACAATATTCTCCCTGCTTCTGTAGTGTAAACAATGGCCCCTTGCTTCCCTAAGGTCCTGCAGAGTCACCATGGCCCCTGGGCTCCATGTGGCCCTGCTGTGTAACAAAGGCTCCTTGGTTCTCTGGGCCGCACAGCTTCATCACTGACCCTTGGTTCCATTGGGGTCCTGAGTCTCACAAAGGTGCCCCTGATTGCATGAGGCACCAGAGTGTCAAAATGGTCTCTTTGGTTCCATGAGGTTCCGCAGTGTCCCCATGGTCGCTGTCAGAGGCTGGATGACATCAATGTCCCCAGACCCGTCGGGATGCTCGGAATGCCCGAGTGGGGCCGGGGCTGGGACAGACCTTGGAATGAGGTGGGACAGAGCCCCGTCCCCAGCCATGGCCTGGCAGATCTGCCAATCACACAGCAGGGGCAGAGCAAACCCAGCTGTGACTGCCTGAGCCGTCAATCAATCACACAGCAGGGGCAGCGCCCAGCCAGCTCTGATTGGTTGAGCCGTCAATCAATCACACAGCAGGGTCACCGCCCAGCCAGCTCTGATTGGCTGAGCCGTCAATCAAGCACACAGCAGGGGCAGCGCCCACCCAGCTCTGATTGGCTGAGCCGTCAATCAATCCCACACAAAGGCAATGAAACACAGCAGTGCGTGGTAAGAAAGCAGATGTCCCTGAAAAGAGGAGAGCTTAGAAAACGCTAGGGATTTAAAAAATCGGGCATGACGTCAAGCCCTGGTCTGAATCCTGAAATCTCCTGGGTCTGTGTCTCAGCCACACTGGAAGCCTAGCAGCTGGTAGCTCTCTGCATATCTATCTGGAGATCTTCTGTCTTTCTGTCTCTTTTTTCTCTTTTAACCTTCTTATCCTCTTTTACTGGAATGTTTTTGGGTAGTTTAACATTTTTATGCCTAAAGGTTTCCATCTTACATGGGCCGAGTTAATGATGTTCCTGCTACGCTAAGTGATGCACGTTGAATTGGATGTTGTATGAAATCATTTGCCAAAGGAGCTCGGTTTTCTGTATTTTTCCAGTACACTTTTGTGTCGTTTTGACCTCTTGAGAATATCTGGCTGGGGTTTCTACTCTGCACCAAACTCGAGTAAAGGAGCCTTTGCTCACCCTCAGCATTTCAGTGTTCTGGGGTGTTACAGGCGCGCAGGCTCAGCACGGCCTCTTGTTTCCATGAGGCCCCGCTGTGTCACACTGGCCCTTGGTTCCATGAGCATCTGGAGTGTCACACAGCTTGATGACATTTGTCCTTGCTGCCTCTCCCATCCCAGTGCTCCAGGAACAGCCCCGAGCCACCTGTGAGGGACAGGCCCTGCTGGCCCAGGCCTGGGCTCAGGCCTTGGCCTTTCTGCTTCCTCCAACCAGCCCAGGCCTTGCTCAGCATTGCAGTTCCCTGCTCACAGCCTCGGGCTCCTGCAATCCTGGCCTCAAGGATCTGCTCTCACCACTCCCTGGGGAGCCTTTGGCAGTCCCTGCCCTCAGTGGGGCCAGTGATGCTCCAAGGGACTTGGAGTTTTGCTTCTGACTCCTTGAGCAGCTTCTTCAACCTTCTCTCAGTGCCTGGGTCTCCTGGACTCAGCCCCAAATCCACCGTTGGGGATCATTAAAATACAGAAAACCCTCAGGAGCTCTTTGTCTTCTTTCCAATGTCTTCCAGTCTCCAGGCCTTGTGCAGCTGCTTGGAGTCACTTTGGAGTTCTCTTAAGGAGGAAGATTTCAAGGTACAGCTCATGATTTTCAGTTTTATAAAAGGGAGTAATTTTTCTTTTTCAGTTCAAAGAAGAAGCAACTTAGGCATTCCCCAGGTGATCTTGATGCTGAATGTCTCCTTAGGAGGTGTGGGCCCACTGAAGAATGAGCCCCTTGCCAGGCTGACCCTGTTTGGACAAGCTGCTCCCCAAGCCCAGCCTGGGGACATGTCTGACATGGCCCAGCTGGGACTGACATGCCTGGCCCTGCACCAGAAGCCCTTCCCCCTGAACTCTGCAGCTGGCTGTCCCTGCCCACTGCACCATGTCCCACGTGCTCTCCTCAGGGCTCTGCCTGCATCCAGGCCCAGGACAAGTATTCCTGTTTGTGAGGAAAGAAGGGAAAAGCCTGAGCAGGTTTTCCTAAACGACAAACCCCCACTGTAGAAGCACATGCTGAGTACAGGCTGCCTGGAACCTGGAATGATGACACCTTTCTACTAGGGACAGTGGGACCAGAAATGATGTCTGGATGCAGAATTCTCGGAGTCTTGCAGCTGAATTCTCTGTCCTTGTCCTTTCCCTGCATCTCTGTTGCAGATGGAAGCTGCTGGTGCCTTTCTCAGCTGTGACCTGTCTTTTGAATGCAGACAGATGTTCCCAGGTGTGTTAAGCAGGTGCTGCTCAATGTTTATGCAAAGCTTTGGTGTGCTCATGGAACCAAGGGGACCCTTGTGACACAGCGGGGGCTGATGGAACCAAGGAGACAGTTGTGACAGTTCAGAGCCTCACAGAAACAAGGCTCCATTGTGACACTGAAGGCAATTACGGAATCCACATCACTGTGACACAGCCAGGCCACATGGAACCAATGGTCCCTGATGACAATGCAGGTCCAAGGAGACCATGGTGACACTATGGGACCGCATGGATCCAAGGGGCCACTGTGACACTGAAGAACTTCATGGAAGCCAGGGTGCAGTGTGACACAGCGGTGCCTGATTGGAACAAAGGAACCACTGCTGACAGCCCAGAAACTCCTGGAACCAAGGGGCTGTGGTGACACAGCAGGGCCACATGGAACCAAGGAGACCTGTGACATTTAGGAACCTCATGGAACCAAGAGTCCACTATGACACTGCAGAAACAAGGAGACCATTGGGACGTTGTGGAAGCTCACAGAACCAAGCAGCCCTCGAGACACTCCAGGGCCTCGTTGAAGCAGGGAGACCACTGTGACAGTCCAGAACCTCATGGAGCTAAGGCTCTCTTGTGACACAGCAGGCTCCCATGCAACCAATTGTCCATTGTGACAATGCAGATCCCAGGAGACCATGGTTACACTACGGAAGCTCATGGAACCAAGGGTCCATTGTGACAAAGCAAGGCCTTGTGGAACCAAGGAGAGCATTGTGACGTAATGGAACCTCGTGGAACCAAGGGTCCGTTGTTAGAGTCCAGAACCAAGGACACCATTGTGACAGTCCAGAACCTCATGGGACCAAGATTCCCTTGTTACACAGTGGCACTTGATGGAACCAAGGAGCCACTGTAGCACAGCAAAGCTGCATGAAACCTATGGTCCGTAGCGATACTGCGGATCCAGGGAAACCATGGCAATACCACGGAACCTCATGGAACCAAGGGTCCAGTGTGACCCAGCAGAACCTCTTGGAATCAAGGCACCCATGTTACACTATGGAACCTCATGGAGCCAAGGGTCCGGTGTGCCGTTGCGGGGCCTCACTGGAGCAAAGGACATGGTTGATGGGACAGAAGCTCATGGAAACGATGGGATATTGGGACATTGCAGAGCCTCATGGAACCAAGGAGACCACTGTGACACTGAGGAAGAATTATGGAAGCAAGCAGCCACTGTAGAACCAAGGAGAGCACTGTTGACAGTACAAAACCTCCTGGAACTGAGAGGCCATTGTTCTACAGCGAGGCCTCGGGGAACCAAGGGGCCATGGTGACACTGTGGGGCCTCATGAACCAAGTAGTCGTTGTGACACAGCGGGGCTGCTTGTAACCAATTGTCCATCGTGATACTGCAGATGCAAGAGACCGTGCTGACACTATGGCAGTTCATGGAACCGAGAGGCTGTTGTGACACACCAAGGCCTCGTGGCACCAAGGAGAGAGCATTGTGGCAGTGCAGAACTAAGGAGGCCATTTTGACAGTACAGACCCAAATGGAACCAAGGGTCCACTGTTATCCAGCAGGGCCTCGTGGAACCAAGGGGCCCTCGTGAAAGTGTGCAAGGGGCATAATGGAGTCAGGGACACCACTGATACTGAAATCTGCTGGATAGCAACTTTTGAACACAGTTTTGAGGATTTGAGAGCAGGTATTCTTTATTACACCATGGTGGTCGCTTGGGCAATCCTTCATCTACTCGAGTGCACTGGCCACCAGGCAATCGGAGCTTTTATCACTCACACTGATGATGTATTCATTAGTTAACCCCACCTGGAATTTATTTGCCATAATTGCACCCCTTCTCACAAGTCCTTCTATGGTTCTTTGGAGTGTGTCTTCAACATGCACTGTCCTTTTTAGGTGACTGCTCTTTGATCCCCGCTTTTGAGGAAGGGCAATATTATTGTTGTGTATAACTTCTGCTTTTGTCAGCCTTGCAGAGCTGAGCTGACATTCTCCTTGCGTTTTGTGCACGCTCCGTTTGCCTCGGCTACATCCTTTGTGCGTTTCTCCAAGACTGTGCTCTTCTGTTCTCTGCCCTTGGTAAGTGTAAATGTTGTTCTGTTCTCCTGTCCTTGTCACAGTGCTCGCCCCACGAGGCGTGTCTGCAAGCCCCTCCAACCCATGGACTTGGGATGGGCAAGTGTTCCTGAGGGAACAGGGATGGGACAGCTGGGCTGGACTGGCCCAAGGGATGTTCCATTCCATGTCACACCACGATCAGCAATCAACTGGGAGAAGCAGGGGCATGGGGGATGGGGGGGGGGGGGGGGTGGGGGTGTGTCACCATCTGCCAACACAGGCCGAGGATTGTTCGATCTCAGAGGTGCAAACAGGTAAATAGCGGGGGACAAATCAGTTTATTCAACAACAGCAATGCATTTTTATTGAATGCCAAACAATTCAGTTGCGCTAGAGGGGAGAGATATAGGAAACGGAGTATAGAGAGAGAAAAGGAGGGGAAGGGGGAAGTAGCTACCAACAGACGAGACCAAGGTCATGGTGGGCCAGCCAATGGAAGGGTGGTCATCCGTGGGGAGTACTCAGGGTCTTCTCCAGAGGATCGCTCTTTTGTAGTCCTTTTCCAAAGCGAGTGGCTTGTGGCCAAGAGGCGGGGAGATTTATGGAGCATTGTGTGGTGCTCCAAGAGACAGGTGCGGTCGTGCAGTACATGCAGGCTTCAGCTGGTACCATGACAGCACAGTCCAGTGAGCACAACACACCTGCAAAGAGTCCCTTGGCAAGCACCCACCTCAAGCAGGCCAGAAAACCATTGTCCAGAGTCAACCTGGGCGGGAGTCCTTGAGGTCTTCTTGAGAGGGTCATGAGGCAAAAATGAGGGAAACTTCACACCGACCCTTAGAGTGGTAGATGAGAGGCAGCCCTCAGGAAACGGTGGCCACCCAGAGCTGTTACTCCTAGCAGATTTTGGCTGGGAGCAAGCCTTGTATGTAGTGCTTTTTCAGGGGGAATATCAGTTTCAGCCGTGGGAACCTGCAAAAGGGGCTGGTACTTTTCCATAGGAAGGAAAGCACAGAGCCTTAGTGCTCCAGGAGCTGATGAGAGGCAGTCCTCAACATTCCAGGATCAGCCAGTCTTGCCAGGTGGCCCCCGGGGAGGCCCAGCCAGCCAGACCTGTTCCATGTTGCCTTGGTTCCATGGGGCCTCACAGTGTCACAATGTTCTCCTTGATTCCAGGAGTCCCTGTAGTGTCCCGATATTCTCCTTGTCACAATATTCTCCCTGCTTCTGTAGTGTAAACAATGGCCCCTTGCTTCCCTAAGGTCCTGCAGAGTCACCACGGCCCCTGGGCTCCATGTGGCCCTGCTGTGTAACAAAGGCTCCTTGGTTCTCTGGGCCGCACAGCTTCATCACTGACCCTTGGTTCCATTGGGGTCCTGAGTCTCACAAAGGTGCCCCTGATTGCATGAGGCACCAGAGTGTCAAAATGGTCTCTTTGGTTCCATGAGGTTCCGCAGTGTCTCCATGGTCGCTGTCAGAGGCTGGATGACATCAATGTCCCCAGACCCGTCGGGATGCTCGGAATGCCCGAGTGGGGCCGGGGCTGGGACAGACCTTGGAATGAGGTGGGACAGAACCCCGTCCCCAGCCATGGCCTGGCAGATCTGCCAATCACACAGCAGGGGCAGAGCAAACCCAGCTGTGACTGCCTGAGCCGTCAATCAATCACACAGCAGGGGCAGCGCCCAGCCAGCTCTGATTGGCTGAGCCGTCAATCAATCACACAGCAGGGTCACCGCCCAGCCAGCTCTGATTGGTTGAGCCGTCAATCAATCACACAGCAGGGTCACCGCCCAGCCAGCTCTGATTGGCTGAGCCGTCAATCAATCACACAGCAGGGGCAGCGCCCACCCAGCTCTGATTGGCTGAGCCGTCAATCAATCCCACACAAAGGCAATGAAACACAGCAGTGCGTGGTAAGAAAGCAGATGTCCCTGAAAAGAGGAGAGCTTAGAAAACGCTAGGGATTTAAAAAATCGGGCATGACGTCAAGCCCTGGTCTGAATCCTGAAATCTCCTGGGTCTGTGTCTCAGCCACACTGGAAGCCTAGCAGCTGGTAGCTCTCTGCATATCTATCTGGAGATCTTCTGTCTTTCTGTCTCTTTTTTCTCTTTTAACCTTCTTATCCTCTTTTACTGGAATGTTTTTGGGTAGTTTAACATTTTTATGCCTAAAGGTTTCCATCTTACATGGGCCGAGTTAATGATGTTCCTGCTACGCTAAGTGATGCACGTTGAATTGGATGTTGTATGAAATCATTTGCCAAAGGAGCTCGGTTTTCTGTATTTTTCCAGTACACTTTTGTGTCGTTTTGACCTCTTGAGAATATCTGGCTGGGGTTTCTACTCTGCACCAAACTCGAGTAAAGGAGCCTTTGCTCACCCTCAGCATTTCAGTGTTCTGGGGTGTTACAGGCGCGCAGGCTCAGCACGGCCTCTTGTTTCCATGAGGCCCCGCTGTGTCACACTGGCCCTTGGTTCCATGAGCATCTGGAGTGTCACACAGCTTGATGACATTTGTCCTTGCTGCCTCTCCCATCCCAGTGCTCCAGGAATAGCCCCGAGCCACCTGTGAGGGACAGGCCCTGCTGGCCCAGGCCTGGGCTCAGGCCTTGGCCTTTCTGCTTCCTCCAACCAGCCCAGGCCTTGCTCAGCATTGCAGTTCCCTGCTCACAGCCTCGGGCTCCTGCAATCCTGGCCTCAAGGATCTGCTCTCACCACTCCCTGGGGAGCCTTTGGCAGTCCCTGCCCTCAGTGGGGCCAGTGATGCTCCAAGGGACTTGGAGTTTTGCTTCTGACTCCTTGAGCAGCTTCTTCAACCTTCTCTCAGTGCCTGGGTCTCCTGGACTCAGCCCCAAATCCACCGTTGGGGATCATTAAAATACAGAAAACCCTCAGGAGCTCTTTGTCTTCTTTCCAATGTCTTCCAGTCTCCAGGCCTTGTGCAGCTGCTTGGAGTCACTTTGGAGTTCTCTTAAGGAGGAAGATTTCAAGGTACAGCTCATGATTTTCAGTTTTATAAAAGGGAGTAATTTTTCTTTTTCAGTTCAAAGAAGAAGCAACTTAGGCATTCCCCAGGTGATCTTGATGCTGAATGTCTCCTTAGGAGGTGTGGGCCCACTGAAGAATGAGCCCCTTGCCAGGCTGACCCTGTTTGGACAAGCTGCTCCCCAAGCCCAGCCTGGGGACATGTCTGACATGGCCCAGCTGGGACTGACATGCCTGGCCCTGCACCAGAAGCCCTTCCCCCTGAACTCTGCAGCTGGCTGTCCCTGCCCACTGCACCATGTCCCACGTGCTCTCCTCAGGGCTCTGCCTGCATCCAGGCCCAGGACAAGTATTCCTGTTTGTGAGGAAAGAAGGGAAAAGCCTGAGCAGGTTTTCCTAAACGACAAACCCCCACTGTAGAAGCACATGCTGAGTACAGGCTGCCTGGAACCTGGAATGATGACACCTTTCTACTAGGGACAGTGGGACCAGAAATGATGTCTGGATGCAGAATTCTCGGAGTCTTGCAGCTGAATTCTCTGTCCTTGTCCTTTCCCTGCATCTCTGTTGCAGATGGAAGCTGCTGGTGCCTTTCTCAGCTGTGACCTGTCTTTTGAATGCAGACAGATGTTCCCAGGTGTGTTAAGCAGGTGCTGCTCAATGTTTATGCAAAGCTTTGGTGTGCTCATGGAACCAAGGGGACCCTTGTGACACAGCGGGGGCTGATGGAACCAAGGAGACAGTTGTGACAGTTCAGAGCCTCACAGAAACAAGGCTCCATTGTGACACTGAAGGCAATTACGGAATCCACATCACTGTGACACAGCCAGGCCACATGGAACCAATGGTCCCTGATGACAATGCAGGTCCAAGGAGACCATGGTGACACTATGGGACCGCATGGATCCAAGGGGCCACTGTGACACTGAAGAACTTCATGGAAGCCAGGGTGCAGTGTGACACAGCGGTGCCTGATTGGAACAAAGGAACCACTGCTGACAGCCCAGAAACTCCTGGAACCAAGGGGCTGTGGTGACACAGCAGGGCCACATGGAACCAAGGAGACCTGTGACATTTAGGAACCTCATGGAACCAAGAGTCCACTATGACACTGCAGAAACAAGGAGACCATTGGGACGTTGTGGAAGCTCACAGAACCAAGCAGCCCTCGAGACACTCCAGGGCCTCGTTGAAGCAGGGAGACCACTGTGACAGTCCAGAACCTCATGGAGCTAAGGCTCTCTTGTGACACAGCAGGCTCCCATGCAACCAATTGTCCATTGTGACAATGCAGATCCCAGGAGACCATGGTTACACTACGGAAGCTCATGGAACCAAGGGTCCATTGTGACAAAGCAAGGCCTTGTGGAACCAAGGAGAGCATTGTGACGTAATGGAACCTCGTGGAACCAAGGG
Organism: Sturnus vulgaris; assembly: GCF_052056855.1. Classification (NCBI taxonomy): domain Eukaryota; kingdom Metazoa; phylum Chordata; class Aves; order Passeriformes; family Sturnidae; genus Sturnus; species Sturnus vulgaris. Next base: position 745,574 of record NW_028276064.1, read on the forward strand.
TCCGTTGTTAGAGTCCAGAACCAAGGACACCATTGTGACAGTCCAGAACCTCATGGGACCAAGATTCCCTTGTTACACAGTGGCACTTGATGGAACCAAGGAGCCACTGTAGCACAGCAAAGCTGCATGAAACCTATGGTCCGTAGCGATACTGCGGATCCAGGGAAACCATGGCAATACCACGGAACCTCATGGAACCAAGGGTCCAGTGTGACCCAGCAGAACCTCTTGGAATCAAGGCACCCATGTTACACTATGGAACCTCATGGAGCCAAGGGTCCGGTGTGCCGTTGCGGGGCCTCACTGGAGCAAAGGACATGGTTGATGGGACAGAAGCTCATGGAAACGATGGGATATTGGGACATTGCAGAGCCTCATGGAACCAAGGAGACCACTGTGACACTGAGGAAGAATTATGGAAGCAAGCAGCCACTGTAGAACCAAGGAGAGCACTGTTGACAGTACAAAACCTCCTGGAACTGAGAGGCCATTGTTCTACAGCGAGGCCTCGGGGAACCAAGGGGCCATGGTGACACTGTGGGGCCTCATGAACCAAGTAGTCGTTGTGACACAGCGGGGCTGCTTGTAACCAATTGTCCATCGTGATACTGCAGATGCAAGAGACTGTGCTGACACTATGGCAGTTCATGGAACCGAGAGGCTGTTGTGACACACCAAGGCCTCGTGGCACCAAGGAGAGAGCATTGTGGCAGTGCAGAACTAAGGAGGCCATTTTGACAGTACAGACCCAAATGGAACCAAGGGTCCACTGTTATCCAGCAGGGCCTCGTGGAACCAAGGGGCCCTCGTGAAAGTGTGCAAGGGGCATAATGGAGTCAGGGACACCACTGATACTGAAATCTGCTGGATAGCAACTTTTGAACACAGTTTTGAGGATTTGAGAGCAGGTATTCTTTATTACACCATGGTGGTCGCTTGGGCAATCCTTCATCTACTCGAGTGCACTGGCCACCAGGCAATCGGAGCTTTTATCACTCACACTGATGATGTATTCATTAGTTAACCCCACCTGGAATTTATTTGCCATAATTGCACCCCTTCTCACAAGTCCTTCTATGGTTCTTTGGAGTGTGTCTTCAACATGCACTGTCCTTTTTAGGTGACTGCTCTTTGATCCCCGCTTTTGAGGAAGGGCAATATTATTGTTGTGTATAACTTCTGCTTTTGTCAGCCTTGCAGAGCTGAGCTGACATTCTCCTTGCGTTTTGTGCACGCTCCGTTTGCCTCGGCTACATCCTTTGTGCGTTTCTCCAAGACTGTGCTCTTCTGTTCTCTGCCCTTGGTAAGTGTAAATGTTGTTCTGTTCTCCTGTCCTTGTCACAGTGCTCGCCCCACGAGGCGTGTCTGCAAGCCCCTCCAACCCATGGACTTGGGATGGGCAAGTGTTCCTGAGGGAACAGGGATGGGACAGCTGGGCTGGACTGGCCCAAGGGATGTTCCATTCCATGTCACACCACGATCAGCAATCAACTGGGAGAAGCAGGGGCATGGGGGATGGGGGGGGGGGGGGGTGGGGGTGTGTCACCATCTGCCAACACAGGCCGAGGATTGTTCGATCTCAGAGGTGCAAACAGGTAAATAGCGGGGGACAAATCAGTTTATTCAACAACAGCAATGCATTTTTATTGAATGCCAAACAATTCAGTTGCGCTAGAGGGGAGAGATATAGGAAACGGAGTATAGAGAGAGAAAAGGAGGGGAAGGGGGAAGTAGCTACCAACAGACGAGACCAAGGTCATGGTGGGCCAGCCAATGGAAGGGTGGTCATCCGTGGGGAGTACTCAGGGTCTTCTCCAGAGGATCGCTCTTTTGTAGTCCTTTTCCAAAGCGAGTGGCTTGTGGCCAAGAGGCGGGGAGATTTATGGAGCATTGTGTGGTGCTCCAAGAGACAGGTGCGGTCGTGCAGTACATGCAGGCTTCAGCTGGTACCATGACAGCACAGTCCAGTGAGCACAACACACCTGCAAAGAGTCCCTTGGCAAGCACCCACCTCAAGCAGGCCAGAAAACCATTGTCCAGAGTCAACCTGGGCGGGAGTCCTTGAGGTCTTCTTGAGAGGGTCATGAGGCAAAAATGAGGGAAACTTCACACCGACCCTTAGAGTGGTAGATGAGAGGCAGCCCTCAGGAAACGGTGGCCACCCAGAGCTGTTACTCCTAGCAGATTTTGGCTGGGAGCAAGCCTTGTATGTAGTGCTTTTTCAGGGGGAATATCAGTTTCAGCCGTGGGAACCTGCAAAAGGGGCTGGTACTTTTCCATAGGAAGGAAAGCACAGAGCCTTAGTGCTCCAGGAGCTGATGAGAGGCAGTCCTCAACATTCCAGGATCAGCCAGTCTTGCCAGGTGGCCCCCGGGGAGGCCCAGCCAGCCAGACCTGTTCCATGTTGCCTTGGTTCCATGGGGCCTCACAGTGTCACAATGTTCTCCTTGATTCCAGGAGTCCCTGTAGTGTCCCGATATTCTCCTTGTCACAATATTCTCCCTGCTTCTGTAGTGTAAACAATGGCCCCTTGCTTCCCTAAGGTCCTGCAGAGTCACCACGGCCCCTGGGCTCCATGTGGCCCTGCTGTGTAACAAAGGCTCCTTGGTTCTCTGGGCCGCACAGCTTCATCACTGACCCTTGGTTCCATTGGGGTCCTGAGTCTCACAAAGGTGCCCCTGATTGCATGAGGCACCAGAGTGTCAAAATGGTCTCTTTGGTTCCATGAGGTTCCGCAGTGTCTCCATGGTCGCTGTCAGAGGCTGGATGACATCAATGTCCCCAGACCCGTCGGGATGCTCGGAATGCCCGAGTGGGGCCGGGGCTGGGACAGACCTTGGAATGAGGTGGGACAGAACCCCGTCCCCAGCCATGGCCTGGCAGATCTGCCAATCACACAGCAGGGGCAGAGCAAACCCAGCTGTGACTGCCTGAGCCGTCAATCAATCACACAGCAGGGGCAGCGCCCAGCCAGCTCTGATTGGCTGAGCCGTCAATCAATCACACAGCAGGGTCACCGCCCAGCCAGCTCTGATTGGTTGAGCCGTCAATCAATCACACAGCAGGGTCACCGCCCAGCCAGCTCTGATTGGCTGAGCCGTCAATCAAGCACACAGCAGGGGCAGCGCCCACCCAGCTCTGATTGGCTGAGCCGTCAATCAATCCCACACAAAGGCAATGAAACACAGCAGTGCGTGGTAAGAAAGCAGATGTCCCTGAAAAGAGGAGAGCTTAGAAAACGCTAGGGATTTAAAAAATCGGGCATGACGTCAAGCCCTGGTCTGAATCCTGAAATCTCCTGGGTCTGTGTCTCAGCCACACTGGAAGCCTAGCAGCTGGTAGCTCTCTGCATATCTATCTGGAGATCTTCTGTCTTTCTGTCTCTTTTTTCTCTTTTAACCTTCTTATCCTCTTTTACTGGAATGTTTTTGGGTAGTTTAACATTTTTATGCCTAAAGGTTTCCATCTTACATGGGCCGAGTTAATGATGTTCCTGCTACGCTAAGTGATGCACGTTGAATTGGATGTTGTATGAAATCATTTGCCAAAGGAGCTCGGTTTTCTGTATTTTTCCAGTACACTTTTGTGTCGTTTTGACCTCTTGAGAATATCTGGCTGGGGTTTCTACTCTGCACCAAACTCGAGTAAAGGAGCCTTTGCTCACCCTCAGCATTTCAGTGTTCTGGGGTGTTACAGGCGCGCAGGCTCAGCACGGCCTCTTGTTTCCATGAGGCCCCGCTGTGTCACACTGGCCCTTGGTTCCATGAGCATCTGGAGTGTCACACAGCTTGATGACATTTGTCCTTGCTGCCTCTCCCATCCCAGTGCTCCAGGAACAGCCCCGAGCCACCTGTGAGGGACAGGCCCTGCTGGCCCAGGCCTGGGCTCAGGCCTTGGCCTTTCTGCTTCCTCCAACCAGCCCAGGCCTTGCTCAGCATTGCAGTTCCCTGCTCACAGCCTCGGGCTCCTGCAATCCTGGCCTCAAGGATCTGCTCTCACCACTCCCTGGGGAGCCTTTGGCAGTCCCTGCCCTCAGTGGGGCCAGTGATGCTCCAAGGGACTTGGAGTTTTGCTTCTGACTCCTTGAGCAGCTTCTTCAACCTTCTCTCAGTGCCTGGGTCTCCTGGACTCAGCCCCAAATCCACCGTTGGGGATCATTAAAATACAGAAAACCCTCAGGAGCTCTTTGTCTTCTTTCCAATGTCTTCCAGTCTCCAGGCCTTGTGCAGCTGCTTGGAGTCACTTTGGAGTTCTCTTAAGGAGGAAGATTTCAAGGTACAGCTCATGATTTTCAGTTTTATAAAAGGGAGTAATTTTTCTTTTTCAGTTCAAAGAAGAAGCAACTTAGGCATTCCCCAGGTGATCTTGATGCTGAATGTCTCCTTAGGAGGTGTGGGCCCACTGAAGAATGAGCCCCTTGCCAGGCTGACCCTGTTTGGACAAGCTGCTCCCCAAGCCCAGCCTGGGGACATGTCTGACATGGCCCAGCTGGGACTGACATGCCTGGCCCTGCACCAGAAGCCCTTCCCCCTGAACTCTGCAGCTGGCTGTCCCTGCCCACTGCACCATGTCCCACGTGCTCTCCTCAGGGCTCTGCCTGCATCCAGGCCCAGGACAAGTATTCCTGTTTGTGAGGAAAGAAGGGAAAAGCCTGAGCAGGTTTTCCTAAACGACAAACCCCCACTGTAGAAGCACATGCTGAGTACAGGCTGCCTGGAACCTGGAATGATGACACCTTTCTACTAGGGACAGTGGGACCAGAAATGATGTCTGGATGCAGAATTCTCGGAGTCTTGCAGCTGAATTCTCTGTCCTTGTCCTTTCCCTGCATCTCTGTTGCAGATGGAAGCTGCTGGTGCCTTTCTCAGCTGTGACCTGTCTTTTGAATGCAGACAGATGTTCCCAGGTGTGTTAAGCAGGTGCTGCTCAATGTTTATGCAAAGCTTTGGTGTGCTCATGGAACCAAGGGGACCCTTGTGACACAGCGGGGGCTGATGGAACCAAGGAGACAGTTGTGACAGTTCAGAGCCTCACAGAAACAAGGCTCCATTGTGACACTGAAGGCAATTACGGAATCCACATCACTGTGACACAGCCAGGCCACATGGAACCAATGGTCCCTGATGACAATGCAGGTCCAAGGAGACCATGGTGACACTATGGGACCGCATGGATCCAAGGGGCCACTGTGACACTGAAGAACTTCATGGAAGCCAGGGTGCAGTGTGACACAGCGGTGCCTGATTGGAACAAAGGAACCACTGCTGACAGCCCAGAAACTCCTGGAACCAAGGGGCTGTGGTGACACAGCAGGGCCACATGGAACCAAGGAGACCTGTGACATTTAGGAACCTCATGGAACCAAGAGTCCACTATGACACTGCAGAAACAAGGAGACCATTGGGACGTTGTGGAAGCTCACAGAACCAAGCAGCCCTCGAGACACTCCAGGGCCTCGTTGAAGCAGGGAGACCACTGTGACAGTCCAGAACCTCATGGAGCTAAGGCTCTCTTGTGACACAGCAGGCTCCCATGCAACCAATTGTCCATTGTGACAATGCAGATCCCAGGAGACCATGGTTACACTACGGAAGCTCATGGAACCAAGGGTCCATTGTGACAAAGCAAGGCCTTGTGGAACCAAGGAGAGCATTGTGACGTAATGGAACCTCGTGGAACCAAGGGTCCGTTGTTAGAGTCCAGAACCAAGGACACCATTGTGACAGTCCAGAACCTCATGGGACCAAGATTCCCTTGTTACACAGTGGCACTTGATGGAACCAAGGAGCCACTGTAGCACAGCAAAGCTGCATGAAACCTATGGTCCGTAGCGATACTGCGGATCCAGGGAAACCATGGCAATACCACGGAACCTCATGGAACCAAGGGTCCAGTGTGACCCAGCAGAACCTCTTGGAATCAAGGCACCCATGTTACACTATGGAACCTCATGGAGCCAAGGGTCCGGTGTGCCGTTGCGGGGCCTCACTGGAGCAAAGGACATGGTTGATGGGACAGAAGCTCATGGAAACGATGGGATATTGGGACATTGCAGAGCCTCATGGAACCAAGGAGACCACTGTGACACTGAGGAAGAATTATGGAAGCAAGCAGCCACTGTAGAACCAAGGAGAGCACTGTTGACAGTACAAAACCTCCTGGAACTGAGAGGCCATTGTTCTACAGCGAGGCCTCGGGGAACCAAGGGGCCATGGTGACACTGTGGGGCCTCATGAACCAAGTAGTCGTTGTGACACAGCGGGGCTGCTTGTAACCAATTGTCCATCGTGATACTGCAGATGCAAGAGACTGTGCTGACACTATGGCAGTTCATGGAACCGAGAGGCTGTTGTGACACACCAAGGCCTCGTGGCACCAAGGAGAGAGCATTGTGGCAGTGCAGAACTAAGGAGGCCATTTTGACAGTACAGACCCAAATGGAACCAAGGGTCCACTGTTATCCAGCAGGGCCTCGTGGAACCAAGGGGCCCTCGTGAAAGTGTGCAAGGGGCATAATGGAGTCAGGGACACCACTGATACTGAAATCTGCTGGATAGCAACTTTTGAACACAGTTTTGAGGATTTGAGAGCAGGTATTCTTTATTACACCATGGTGGTCGCTTGGGCAATCCTTCATCTACTCGAGTGCACTGGCCACCAGGCAATCGGAGCTTTTATCACTCACACTGATGATGTATTCATTAGTTAACCCCACCTGGAATTTATTTGCCATAATTGCACCCCTTCTCACAAGTCCTTCTATGGTTCTTTGGAGTGTGTCTTCAACATGCACTGTCCTTTTTAGGTGACTGCTCTTTGATCCCCGCTTTTGAGGAAGGGCAATATTATTGTTGTGTATAACTTCTGCTTTTGTCAGCCTTGCAGAGCTGAGCTGACATTCTCCTTGCGTTTTGTGCACGCTCCGTTTGCCTCGGCTACATCCTTTGTGCGTTTCTCCAAGACTGTGCTCTTCTGTTCTCTGCCCTTGGTAAGTGTAAATGTTGTTCTGTTCTCCTGTCCTTGTCACAGTGCTCGCCCCACGAGGCGTGTCTGCAAGCCCCTCCAACCCATGGACTTGGGATGGGCAAGTGTTCCTGAGGGAACAGGGATGGGACAGCTGGGCTGGACTGGCCCAAGGGATGTTCCATTCCATGTCACACCACGATCAGCAATCAACTGGGAGAAGCAGGGGCATGGGGGATGGGGGGGGGGGGGGGTGGGGGTGTGTCACCATCTGCCAACACAGGCCGAGGATTGTTCGATCTCAGAGGTGCAAACAGGTAAATAGCGGGGGACAAATCAGTTTATTCAACAACAGCAATGCATTTTTATTGAATGCCAAACAATTCAGTTGCGCTAGAGGGGAGAGATATAGGAAACGGAGTATAGAGAGAGAAAAGGAGGGGAAGGGGGAAGTAGCTACCAACAGACGAGACCAAGGTCATGGTGGGCCAGCCAATGGAAGGGTGGTCATCCGTGGGGAGTACTCAGGGTCTTCTCCAGAGGATCGCTCTTTTGTAGTCCTTTTCCAAAGCGAGTGGCTTGTGGCCAAGAGGCGGGGAGATTTATGGAGCATTGTGTGGTGCTCCAAGAGACAGGTGCGGTCGTGCAGTACATGCAGGCTTCAGCTGGTACCATGACAGCACAGTCCAGTGAGCACAACACACCTGCAAAGAGTCCCTTGGCAAGCACCCACCTCAAGCAGGCCAGAAAACCATTGTCCAGAGTCAACCTGGGCGGGAGTCCTTGAGGTCTTCTTGAGAGGGTCATGAGGCAAAAATGAGGGAAACTTCACACCGACCCTTAGAGTGGTAGATGAGAGGCAGCCCTCAGGAAACGGTGGCCACCCAGAGCTGTTACTCCTAGCAGATTTTGGCTGGGAGCAAGCCTTGTATGTAGTGCTTTTTCAGGGGGAATATCAGTTTCAGCCGTGGGAACCTGCAAAAGGGGCTGGTACTTTTCCATAGGAAGGAAAGCACAGAGCCTTAGTGCTCCAGGAGCTGATGAGAGGCAGTCCTCAACATTCCAGGATCAGCCAGTCTTGCCAGGTGGCCCCCGGGGAGGCCCAGCCAGCCAGACCTGTTCCATGTTGCCTTGGTTCCATGGGGCCTCACAGTGTCACAATGTTCTCCTTGATTCCAGGAGTCCCTGTAGTGTCCCGATATTCTCCTTGTCACAATATTCTCCCTGCTTCTGTAGTGTAAACAATGGCCCCTTGCTTCCCTAAGGTCCTGCAGAGTCACCACGGCCCCTGGGCTCCATGTGGCCCTGCTGTGTAACAAAGGCTCCTTGGTTCTCTGGGCCGCACAGCTTCATCACTGACCCTTGGTTCCATTGGGGTCCTGAGTCTCACAAAGGTGCCCCTGATTGCATGAGGCACCAGAGTGTCAAAATGGTCTCTTTGGTTCCATGAGGTTCCGCAGTGTCTCCATGGTCGCTGTCAGAGGCTGGATGACATCAATGTCCCCAGACCCGTCGGGATGCTCGGAATGCCCGAGTGGGGCCGGGGCTGGGACAGACCTTGGAATGAGGTGGGACAGAACCCCGTCCCCAGCCATGGCCTGGCAGATCTGCCAATCACACAGCAGGGGCAGAGCAAACCCAGCTGTGACTGCCTGAGCCGTCAATCAATCACACAGCAGGGGCAGCGCCCAGCCAGCTCTGATTGGCTGAGCCGTCAATCAATCACACAGCAGGGTCACCGCCCAGCCAGCTCTGATTGGTTGAGCCGTCAATCAATCACACAGCAGGGTCACCGCCCAGCCAGCTCTGATTGGCTGAGCCGTCAATCAAGCACACAGCAGGGGCAGCGCCCACCCAGCTCTGATTGGCTGAGCCGTCAATCAATCCCACACAAAGGCAATGAAACACAGCAGTGCGTGGTAAGAAAGCAGATGTCCCTGAAAAGAGGAGAGCTTAGAAAACGCTAGGGATTTAAAAAATCGGGCATGACGTCAAGCCCTGGTCTGAATCCTGAAATCTCCTGGGTCTGTGTCTCAGCCACACTGGAAGCCTAGCAGCTGGTAGCTCTCTGCATATCTATCTGGAGATCTTCTGTCTTTCTGTCTCTTTTTTCTCTTTTAACCTTCTTATCCTCTTTTACTGGAATGTTTTTGGGTAGTTTAACATTTTTATGCCTAAAGGTTTCCATCTTACATGGGCCGAGTTAATGATGTTCCTGCTACGCTAAGTGATGCACGTTGAATTGGATGTTGTATGAAATCATTTGCCAAAGGAGTTCGGTTTTCTGTATTTTTCCAGTACACTTTTGTGTCGTTTTGACCTCTTGAGAATATCTGGCTGGGGTTTCTACTCTGCACCAAACTCGAGTAAAGGAGCCTTTGCTCACCCTCAGCATTTCAGTGTTCTGGGGTGTTACAGGCGCGCAGGCTCAGCACGGCCTCTTGTTTCCATGAGGCCCCGCTGTGTCACACTGGCCCTTGGTTCCATGAGCATCTGGAGTGTCACACAGCTTGATGACATTTGTCCTTGCTGCCTCTCCCATCCCAGTGCTCCAGGAACAGCCCCGAGCCACCTGTGAGGGACAGGCCCTGCTGGCCCAGGCCTGGGCTCAGGCCTTGGCCTTTCTGCTTCCTCCAACCAGCCCAGGCCTTGCTCAGCATTGCAGTTCCCTGCTCACAGCCTCGGGCTCCTGCAATCCTGGCCTCAAGGATCTGCTCTCACCACTCCCTGGGGAGCCTTTGGCAGTCCCTGCCCTCAGTGGGGCCAGTGATGCTCCAAGGGACTTGGAGTTTTGCTTCTGACTCCTTGAGCAGCTTCTTCAACCTTCTCTCAGTGCCTGGGTCTCCTGGACTCAGCCCCAAATCCACCGTTGGGGATCATTAAAATACAGAAAACCCTCAGGAGCTCTTTGTCTTCTTTCCAATGTCTTCCAGTCTCCAGGCCTTGTGCAGCTGCTTGGAGTCACTTTGGAGTTCTCTTAAGGAGGAAGATTTCAAGGTACAGCTCATGATTTTCAGTTTTATAAAAGGGAGTAATTTTTCTTTTTCAGTTCAAAGAAGAAGCAACTTAGGCATTCCCCAGGTGATCTTGATGCTGAATGTCTCCTTAGGAGGTGTGGGCCCACTGAAGAATGAGCCCCTTGCCAGGCTGACCCTGTTTGGACAAGCTGCTCCCCAAGCCCAGCCTGGGGACATGTCTGACATGGCCCAGCTGGGACTGACATGCCTGGCCCTGCACCAGAAGCCCTTCCCCCTGAACTCTGCAGCTGGCTGTCCCTGCCCACTGCACCATGTCCCACGTGCTCTCCTCAGGGCTCTGCCTGCATCCAGGCCCAGGACAAGTATTCCTGTTTGTGAGGAAAGAAGGGAAAAGCCTGAGCAGGTTTTCCTAAACGACAAACCCCCACTGTAGAAGCACATGCTGAGTACAGGCTGCCTGGAACCTGGAATGATGACACCTTTCTACTAGGGACAGTGGGACCAGAAATGATGTCTGGATGCAGAATTCTCGGAGTCTTGCAGCTGAATTCTCTGTCCTTGTCCTTTCCCTGCATCTCTGTTGCAGATGGAAGCTGCTGGTGCCTTTCTCAGCTGTGACCTGTCTTTTGAATGCAGACAGATGTTCCCAGGTGTGTTAAGCAGGTGCTGCTCAATGTTTATGCAAAGCTTTGGTGTGCTCATGGAACCAAGGGGACCCTTGTGACACAGCGGGGGCTGATGGAACCAAGGAGACAGTTGTGACAGTTCAGAGCCTCACAGAAACAAGGCTCCATTGTGACACTGAAGGCAATTACGGAATCCACATCACTGTGACACAGCCAGGCCACATGGAACCAATGGTCCCTGATGACAATGCAGGTCCAAGGAGACCATGGTGACACTATGGGACCGCATGGATCCAAGGGGCCACTGTGACACTGAAGAACTTCATGGAAGCCAGGGTGCAGTGTGACACAGCGGTGCCTGATTGGAACAAAGGAACCACTGCTGACAGCCCAGAAACTCCTGGAACCAAGGGGCTGTGGTGACACAGCAGGGCCACATGGAACCAAGGAGACCTGTGACATTTAGGAACCTCATGGAACCAAGAGTCCACTATGACACTGCAGAAACAAGGAGACCATTGGGACGTTGTGGAAGCTCACAGAACCAAGCAGCCCTCGAGACACTCCAGGGCCTCGTTGAAGCAGGGAGACCACTGTGACAGTCCAGAACCTCATGGAGCTAAGGCTCTCTTGTGACACAGCAGGCTCCCATGCAACCAATTGTCCATTGTGACAATGCAGATCCCAGGAGACCATGGTTACACTACGGAAGCTCATGGAACCAAGGGTCCATTGTGACAAAGCAAGGCCTTGTGGAACCAAGGAGAGCATTGTGACGTAATGGAACCTCGTGGAACCAAGGGTCCGTTGTTAGAGTCCAGAACCAAGGACACCATTGTGACAGTCCAGAACCTCATGGGACCAAGATTCCCTTGTTACACAGTGGCACTTGATGGAACCAAGGAGCCACTGTAGCACAGCAAAGCTGCATGAAACCTATGGTCCGTAGCGATACTGCGGATCCAGGGAAACCATGGCGATACCACGGAACCTCATGGAACCAAGGGTCCAGTGTGACCCAGCAGAACCTCTTGGAATCAAGGCACCCATGTTACACTATGGAACCTCATGGAGCCAAGGGTCCGGTGTGCCGTTGCGGGGCCTCACTGGAGCAAAGGACATGGTTGATGGGACAGAAGCTCATGGAAACGATGGGATATTGGGACATTGCAGAGCCTCATGGAACCAAGGAGACCACTGTGACACTGAGGAAGAATTATGGAAGCAAGCAGCCACTGTAGAACCAAGGAGAGCACTGTTGACAGTACAAAACCTCCTGGAACTGAGAGGCCATTGTTCTACAGCGAGGCCTCGGGGAACCAAGGGGCCATGGTGACACTGTGGGGCCTCATGAACCAAGTAGTCGTTGTGACACAGCGGGGCTGCTTGTAACCAATTGTCCATCGTGATACTGCAGATGCAAGAGACCGTGCTGACACTATGGCAGTTCATGGAACCGAGAGGCTGTTGTGACACACCAAGGCCTCGTGGCACCAAGGAGAGAGCATTGTGGCAGTGCAGAACTAAGGAGGCCATTTTGACAGTACAGACCCAAATGGAACCAAGGGTCCACTGTTATCCAGCAGGGCCTCGTGGAACCAAGGGGCCCTCGTGAAAGTGTGCAAGGGGCATAATGGAGTCAGGGACACCACTGATACTGAAATCTGCTGGATAGCAACTTTTGAACACAGTTTTGAGGATTTGAGAGCAGGTATTCTTTATTACACCATGGTGGTCGCTTGGGCAATCCTTCATCTACTCGAGTGCACTGGCCACCAGGCAATCGGAGCTTTTATCACTCACACTGATGATGTATTCATTAGTTAACCCCACCTGGAATTTATTTGCCATAATTGCACCCCTTCTCACAAGTCCTTCTATGGTTCTTTGGAGTGTGTCTTCAACATGCACTGTCCTTTTTAGGTGACTGCTCTTTGATCCCCGCTTTTGAGGAAGGGCAATATTATTGTTGTGTATAACTTCTGCTTTTGTCAGCCTTGCAGAGCTGAGCTGACATTCTCCTTGCGTTTTGTGCACGCTCCGTTTGCCTCGGCTACATCCTTTGTGCGTTTCTCCAAGACTGTGCTCTTCTGTTCTCTGCCCTTGGTAAGTGTAAATGTTGTTCTGTTCTCCTGTCCTTGTCACAGTGCTCGCCCCACGAGGCGTGTCTGCAAGCCCCTCCAACCCATGGACTTGGGATGGGCAAGTGTTCCTGAGGGAACAGGGATGGGACAGCTGGGCTGGACTGGCCCAAGGGATGTTCCATTCCATGTCACACCACGATCAGCAATCAACTGGGAGAAGCAGGGGCATGGGGGATGGGGGGGGGGGGGGGGTGGGGGTGTGTCACCATCTGCCAACACAGGCCGAGGATTGTTCGATCTCAGAGGTGCAAACAGGTAAATAGCGGGGGACAAATCAGTTTATTCAACAACAGCAATGCATTTTTATTGAATGCCAAACAATTCAGTTGCGCTAGAGGGGAGAGATATAGGAAACGGAGTATAGAGAGAGAAAAGGAGGGGAAGGGGGAAGTAGCTACCAACAGACGAGACCAAGGTCATGGTGGGCCAGCCAATGGAAGGGTGGTCATCCGTGGGGAGTACTCAGGGTCTTCTCCAGAGGATCGCTCTTTTGTAGTCCTTTTCCAAAGCGAGTGGCTTGTGGCCAAGAGGCGGGGAGATTTATGGAGCATTGTGTGGTGCTCCAAGAGACAGGTGCGGTCGTGCAGTACATGCAGGCTTCAGCTGGTACCATGACAGCACAGTCCAGTGAGCACAACACACCTGCAAAGAGTCCCTTGGCAAGCACCCACCTCAAGCAGGCCAGAAAACCATTGTCCAGAGTCAACCTGGGCGGGGGTCCTTGAGGTCTTCTTGAGAGGGTCATGAGGCAAAAATGAGGGAAACTTCACACCGACCCTTAGAGTGGTAGATGAGAGGCAGCCCTCAGGAAACGGTGGCCACCCAGAGCTGTTACTCCTAGCAGATTTTGGCTGGGAGCAAGCCTTGTATGTAGTGCTTTTTCAGGGGGAATATCAGTTTCAGCCGTGGGAACCTGCAAAAGGGGCTGGTACTTTTCCATAGGAAGGAAAGCACAGAGCCTTAGTGCTCCAGGAGCTGATGAGAGGCAGTCCTCAACATTCCAGGATCAGCCAGTCTTGCCAGGTGGCCCCCGGGGAGGCCCAGCCAGCCAGACCTGTTCCATGTTGCCTTGGTTCCATGGGGCCTCACAGTGTCACAATGTTCTCCTTGATTCCAGGAGTCCCTGTAGTGTCCCGATATTCTCCTTGTCACAATATTCTCCCTGCTTCTGTAGTGTAAACAATGGCCCCTTGCTTCCCTAAGGTCCTGCAGAGTCACCACGGCCCCTGGGCTCCATGTGGCCCTGCTGTGTAACAAAGGCTCCTTGGTTCTCTGGGCCGCACAGCTTCATCACTGACCCTTGGTTCCATTGGGGTCCTGAGTCTCACAAAGGTGCCCCTGATTGCATGAGGCACCAGAGTGTCAAAATGGTCTCTTTGGTTCCATGAGGTTCCGCAGTGTCTCCATGGTCGCTGTCAGAGGCTGGATGACATCAATGTCCCCAGACCCGTCGGGATGCTCGGAATGCCCGAGTGGGGCCGGGGCTGGGACAGACCTTGGAATGAGGTGGGACAGAACCCCGTCCCCAGCCATGGCCTGGCAGATCTGCCAATCACACAGCAGGGGCAGAGCAAACCCAGCTGTGACTGCCTGAGCCGTCAATCAATCACACAGCAGGGGCAGCGCCCAGCCAGCTCTGATTGGCTGAGCCGTCAATCAATCACACAGCAGGGGCAGCGCCCAGCCAGCTCTGATTGGTTGAGCCGTCAATCAATCACACAGCAGGGTCACCGCCCAGCCAGCTCTGATTGGCTGAGCCGTCAATCAAGCACACAGCAGGGGCAGCGCCCACCCAGCTCTGATTGGCTGAGCCGTCAATCAATCCCACACAAAGGCAATGAAACACAGCAGTGCGTGGTAAGAAAGCAGATGTCCCTGAAAAGAGGAGAGCTTAGAAAACGCTAGGGATTTAAAAAATCGGGCATGACGTCAAGCCCTGGTCTGAATCCTGAAATCTCCTGGGTCTGTGTCTCAGCCACACTGGAAGCCTAGCAGCTGGTAGCTCTCTGCATATCTATCTGGAGATCTTCTGTCTTTCTGTCTCTTTTTTCTCTTTTAACCTTCTTATCCTCTTTTACTGGAATGTTTTTGGGTAGTTTAACATTTTTATGCCTAAAGGTTTCCATCTTACATGGGCCGAGTTAATGATGTTCCTGCTACGCTAAGTGATGCACGTTGAATTGGATGTTGTATGAAATCATTTGCCAAAGGAGTTCGGTTTTCTGTATTTTTCCAGTACACTTTTGTGTCGTTTTGACCTCTTGAGAATATCTGGCTGGGGTTTCTACTCTGCACCAAACTCGAGTAAAGGAGCCTTTGCTCACCCTCAGCATTTCAGTGTTCTGGGGTGTTACAGGCGCGCAGGCTCAGCACGGCCTCTTGTTTCCATGAGGCCCCGCTGTGTCACACTGGCCCTTGGTTCCATGAGCATCTGGAGTGTCACACAGCTTGATGACATTTGTCCTTGCTGCCTCTCCCATCCCAGTGCTCCAGGAACAGCCCCGAGCCACCTGTGAGGGACAGGCCCTGCTGGCCCAGGCCTGGGCTCAGGCCTTGGCCTTTCTGCTTCCTCCAACCAGCCCAGGCCTTGCTCAGCATTGCAGTTCCCTGCTCACAGCCTCGGGCTCCTGCAATCCTGGCCTCAAGGATCTGCTCTCACCACTCCCTGGGGAGCCTTTGGCAGTCCCTGCCCTCAGTGGGGCCAGTGATGCTCCAAGGGACTTGGAGTTTTGCTTCTGACTCCTTGAGCAGCTTCTTCAACCTTCTCTCAGTGCCTGGGTCTCCTGGACTCAGCCCCAAATCCACCGTTGGGGATCATTAAAATACAGAAAACCCTCAGGAGCTCTTTGTCTTCTTTCCAATGTCTTCCAGTCTCCAGGCCTTGTGCAGCTGCTTGGAGTCACTTTGGAGTTCTCTTAAGGAGGAAGATTTCAAGGTACAGCTCATGATTTTCAGTTTTATAAAAGGGAGTAATTTTTCTTTTTCAGTTCAAAGAAGAAGCAACTTAGGCATTCCCCAGGTGATCTTGATGCTGAATGTCTCCTTAGGAGGTGTGGGCCCACTGAAGAATGAGCCCCTTGCCAGGCTGACCCTGTTTGGACAAGCTGCTCCCCAAGCCCAGCCTGGGGACATGTCTGACATGGCCCAGCTGGGACTGACATGCCTGGCCCTGCACCAGAAGCCCTTCCCCCTGAACTCTGCAGCTGGCTGTCCCTGCCCACTGCACCATGTCCCACGTGCTCTCCTCAGGGCTCTGCCTGCATCCAGGCCCAGGACAAGTATTCCTGTTTGTGAGGAAAGAAGGGAAAAGCCTGAGCAGGTTTTCCTAAACGACAAACCCCCACTGTAGAAGCACATGCTGAGTACAGGCTGCCTGGAACCTGGAATGATGACACCTTTCTACTAGGGACAGTGGGACCAGAAATGATGTCTGGATGCAGAATTCTCGGAGTCTTGCAGCTGAATTCTCTGTCCTTGTCCTTTCCCTGCATCTCTGTTGCAGATGGAAGCTGCTGGTGCCTTTCTCAGCTGTGACCTGTCTTTTGAATGCAGACAGATGTTCCCAGGTGTGTTAAGCAGGTGCTGCTCAATGTTTATGCAAAGCTTTGGTGTGCTCATGGAACCAAGGGGACCCTTGTGACACAGCGGGGGCTGATGGAACCAAGGAGACAGTTGTGACAGTTCAGAGCCTCACAGAAACAAGGCTCCATTGTGACACTGAAGGCAATTACGGAATCCACATCACTGTGACACAGCCAGGCCACATGGAACCAATGGTCCCTGATGACAATGCAGGTCCAAGGAGACCATGGTGACACTATGGGACCGCATGGATCCAAGGGGCCACTGTGACACTGAAGAACTTCATGGAAGCCAGGGTGCAGTGTGACACAGCGGTGCCTGATTGGAACAAAGGAACCACTGCTGACAGCCCAGAAACTCCTGGAACCAAGGGGCTGTGGTGACACAGCAGGGCCACATGGAACCAAGGAGACCTGTGACATTTAGGAACCTCATGGAACCAAGAGTCCACTATGACACTGCAGAAACAAGGAGACCATTGGGACGTTGTGGAAGCTCACAGAACCAAGCAGCCCTCGAGACACTCCAGGGCCTCGTTGAAGCAGGGAGACCACTGTGACAGTCCAGAACCTCATGGAGCTAAGGCTCTCTTGTGACACAGCAGGCTCCCATGCAACCAATTGTCCATTGTGACAATGCAGATCCCAGGAGACCATGGTTACACTACGGAAGCTCATGGAACCAAGGGTCCATTGTGACAAAGCAAGGCCTTGTGGAACCAAGGAGAGCATTGTGACGTAATGGAACCTCGTGGAACCAAGGGTCCGTTGTTAGAGTCCAGAACCAAGGACACCATTGTGACAGTCCAGAACCTCATGGGACCAAGATTCCCTTGTTACACAGTGGCACTTGATGGAACCAAGGAGCCACTGTAGCACAGCAAAGCTGCATGAAACCTATGGTCCGTAGCGATACTGCGGATCCAGGGAAACCATGGCGATACCACGGAACCTCATGGAACCAAGGGTCCAGTGTGACCCAGCAGAACCTCTTGGAATCAAGGCACCCATGTTACACTATGGAACCTCATGGAGCCAAGGGTCCGGTGTGCCGTTGCGGGGCCTCACTGGAGCAAAGGACATGGTTGATGGGACAGAAGCTCATGGAAACGATGGGATATTGGGACATTGCAGAGCCTCATGGAACCAAGGAGACCACTGTGACACTGAGGAAGAATTATGGAAGCAAGCAGCCACTGTAGAACCAAGGAGAGCACTGTTGACAGTACAAAACCTCCTGGAACTGAGAGGCCATTGTTCTACAGCGAGGCCTCGGGGAACCAAGGGGCCATGGTGACACTGTGGGGCCTCATGAACCAAGTAGTCGTTGTGACACAGCGGGGCTGCTTGTAACCAATTGTCCATCGTGATACTGCAGATGCAAGAGACCGTGCTGACACTATGGCAGTTCATGGAACCGAGAGGCTGTTGTGACACACCAAGGCCTCGTGGCACCAAGGAGAGAGCATTGTGGCAGTGCAGAACTAAGGAGGCCATTTTGACAGTACAGACCCAAATGGAACCAAGGGTCCACTGTTATCCAGCAGGGCCTCGTGGAACCAAGGGGCCCTCGTGAAAGTGTGCAAGGGGCATAATGGAGTCAGGGACACCACTGATACTGAAATCTGCTGGATAGCAACTTTTGAACACAGTTTTGAGGATTTGAGAGCAGGTATTCTTTATTACACCATGGTGGTCGCTTGGGCAATCCTTCATCTACTCGAGTGCACTGGCCACCAGGCAATCGGAGCTTTTATCACTCACACTGATGATGTATTCATTAGTTAACCCCACCTGGAATTTATTTGCCATAATTGCACCCCTTCTCACAAGTCCTTCTATGGTTCTTTGGAGTATGTCTTCAACATGCACTGTCCTTTTTAGGTGACTGCTCTTTGATCCCCGCTTTTGAGGAAGGGCAATATTATTGTTGTGTATAACTTCTGCTTTTGTCAGCCTTGCAGAGCTGAGCTGACATTCTCCTTGCGTTTTGTGCACGCTCCGTTTGCCTCGGCTACATCCTTTGTGCGTTTCTCCAAGACTGTGCTCTTCTGTTCTCTGCCCTTGGTAAGTGTAAATGTTGTTCTGTTCTCCTGTCCTTGTCACAGTGCTCGCCCCACGAGGCGTGTCTGCAAGCCCCTCCAACCCATGGACTTGGGATGGGCAAGTGTTCCTGAGGGAACAGGGATGGGACAGCTGGGCTGGACTGGCCCAAGGGATGTTCCATTCCATGTCACACCACGATCAGCAATCAACTGGGAGAAGCAGGGGCATGGGGGATGGGGGGGGGGGGGGGGTGGGGGTGTGTCACCATCTGCCAACACAGGCCGAGGATTGTTCGATCTCAGAGGTGCAAACAGGTAAATAGCGGGGGACAAATCAGTTTATTCAACAACAGCAATGCATTTTTATTGAATGCCAAACAATTCAGTTGCGCTAGAGGGGAGAGATATAGGAAACGGAGTATAGAGAGAGAAAAGGAGGGGAAGGGGGAAGTAGCTACCAACAGACGAGACCAAGGTCATGGTGGGCCAGCCAATGGAAGGGTGGTCATCCGTGGGGAGTACTCAGGGTCTTCTCCAGAGGATCGCTCTTTTGTAGTCCTTTTCCAAAGCGAGTGGCTTGTGGCCAAGAGGCGGGGAGATTTATGGAGCATTGTGTGGTGCTCCAAGAGACAGGTGCGGTCGTGCAGTACATGCAGGCTTCAGCTGGTACCATGACAGCACAGTCCAGTGAGCACAACACACCTGCAAAGAGTCCCTTGGCAAGCACCCACCTCAAGCAGGCCAGAAAACCATTGTCCAGAGTCAACCTGGGCGGGGGTCCTTGAGGTCTTCTTGAGAGGGTCATGAGGCAAAAATGAGGGAAACTTCACACCGACCCTTAGAGTGGTAGATGAGAGGCAGCCCTCAGGAAACGGTGGCCACCCAGAGCTGTTACTCCTAGCAGATTTTGGCTGGGAGCAAGCCTTGTATGTAGTGCTTTTTCAGGGGGAATATCAGTTTCAGCCGTGGGAACCTGCAAAAGGGGCTGGTACTTTTCCATAGGAAGGAAAGCACAGAGCCTTAGTGCTCCAGGAGCTGATGAGAGGCAGTCCTCAACATTCCAGGATCAGCCAGTCTTGCCAGGTGGCCCCCGGGAGGCCCAGCCAGCCAGACCTGTTCCATGTTGCCTTGGTTCCATGGGGCCTCACAGTGTCACAATGTTCTCCTTGATTCCAGGAGTCCCTGTAGTGTCCCGATATTCTCCTTGTCACAATATTCTCCCTGCTTCTGTAGTGTAAACAATGGCCCCTTGCTTCCCTAAGGTCCTGCAGAGTCACCATGGCCCCTGGGCTCCATGTGGCCCTGCTGTGTAACAAAGGCTCCTTGGTTCTCTGGGCCGCACAGCTTCATCACTGACCCTTGGTTCCATTGGGGTCCTGAGTCTCACAAAGGTGCCCCTGATTGCATGAGGCACCAGAGTGTCAAAATGGTCTCTTTGGTTCCATGAGGTTCCGCAGTGTCCCCATGGTCGCTGTCAGAGGCTGGATGACATCAATGTCCCCAGACCCGTCGGGATGCTCGGAATGCCCGAGTGGGGCCGGGGCTGGGACAGACCTTGGAATGAGGTGGGACAGAGCCCCGTCCCCAGCCATGGCCTGGCAGATCTGCCAATCACACAGCAGGGGCAGAGCAAACCCAGCTGTGACTGCCTGAGCCGTCAATCAATCACACAGCAGGGGCAGCGCCCAGCCAGCTCTGATTGGTTGAGCCGTCAATCAATCACACAGCAGGGTCACCGCCCAGCCAGCTCTGATTGGCTGAGCCGTCAATCAATCACACAGCAGGGGCAGCGCCCACCCAGCTCTGATTGGCTGAGCCGTCAATCAATCCCACACAAAGGCAATGAAACACAGCAGTGCGTGGTAAGAAAGCAGATGTCCCTGAAAAGAGGAGAGCTTAGAAAACGCTAGGGATTTAAAAAATCGGGCATGACGTCAAGCCCTGGTCTGAATCCTGAAATCTCCTGGGTCTGTGTCTCAGCCACACTGGAAGCCTAGCAGCTGGTAGCTCTCTGCATATCTATCTGGAGATCTTCTGTCTTTCTGTCTCTTTTTTCTCTTTTAACCTTCTTATCCTCTTTTACTGGAATGTTTTTGGGTAGTTTAACATTTTTATGCCTAAAGGTTTCCATCTTACATGGGCCGAGTTAATGATGTTCCTGCTACGCTAAGTGATGCACGTTGAATTGGATGTTGTATGAAATCATTTGCCAAAGGAGCTCGGTTTTCTGTATTTTTCCAGTACACTTTTGTGTCGTTTTGACCTCTTGAGAATATCTGGCTGGGGTTTCTACTCTGCACCAAACTCGAGTAAAGGAGCCTTTGCTCACCCTCAGCATTTCAGTGTTCTGGGGTGTTACAGGCGCGCAGGCTCAGCACGGCCTCTTGTTTCCATGAGGCCCCGCTGTGTCACACTGGCCCTTGGTTCCATGAGCATCTGGAGTGTCACACAGCTTGATGACATTTGTCCTTGCTGCCTCTCCCATCCCAGTGCTCCAGGAATAGCCCCGAGCCACCTGTGAGGGACAGGCCCTGCTGGCCCAGGCCTGGGCTCAGGCCTTGGCCTTTCTGCTTCCTCCAACCAGCCCAGGCCTTGCTCAGCATTGCAGTTCCCTGCTCACAGCCTCGGGCTCCTGCAATCCTGGCCTCAAGGATCTGCTCTCACCACTCCCTGGGGAGCCTTTGGCAGTCCCTGCCCTCAGTGGGGCCAGTGATGCTCCAAGGGACTTGGAGTTTTGCTTCTGACTCCTTGAGCAGCTTCTTCAACCTTCTCTCAGTGCCTGGGTCTCCTGGACTCAGCCCCAAATCCACCGTTGGGGATCATTAAAATACAGAAAACCCTCAGGAGCTCTTTGTCTTCTTTCCAATGTCTTCCAGTCTCCAGGCCTTGTGCAGCTGCTTGGAGTCACTTTGGAGTTCTCTTAAGGAGGAAGATTTCAAGGTACAGCTCATGATTTTCAGTTTTATAAAAGGGAGTAATTTTTCTTTTTCAGTTCAAAGAAGAAGCAACTTAGGCATTCCCCAGGTGATCTTGATGCTGAATGTCTCCTTAGGAGGTGTGGGCCCACTGAAGAATGAGCCCCTTGCCAGGCTGACCCTGTTTGGACAAGCTGCTCCCCAAGCCCAGCCTGGGGACATGTCTGACATGGCCCAGCTGGGACTGACATGCCTGGCCCTGCACCAGAAGCCCTTCCCCCTGAACTCTGCAGCTGGCTGTCCCTGCCCACTGCACCATGTCCCACGTGCTCTCCTCAGGGCTCTGCCTGCATCCAGGCCCAGGACAAGTATTCCTGTTTGTGAGGAAAGAAGGGAAAAGCCTGAGCAGGTTTTCCTAAACGACAAACCCCCACTGTAGAAGCACATGCTGAGTACAGGCTGCCTGGAACCTGGAATGATGACACCTTTCTACTAGGGACAGTGGGACCAGAAATGATGTCTGGATGCAGAATTCTCGGAGTCTTGCAGCTGAATTCTCTGTCCTTGTCCTTTCCCTGCATCTCTGTTGCAGATGGAAGCTGCTGGTGCCTTTCTCAGCTGTGACCTGTCTTTTGAATGCAGACAGATGTTCCCAGGTGTGTTAAGCAGGTGCTGCTCAATGTTTATGCAAAGCTTTGGTGTGCTCATGGAACCAAGGGGACCCTTGTGACACAGCGGGGGCTGATGGAACCAAGGAGACAGTTGTGACAGTTCAGAGCCTCACAGAAACAAGGCTCCATTGTGACACTGAAGGCAATTACGGAATCCACATCACTGTGACACAGCCAGGCCACATGGAACCAATGGTCCCTGATGACAATGCAGGTCCAAGGAGACCATGGTGACACTATGGGACCGCATGGATCCAAGGGGCCACTGTGACACTGAAGAACTTCATGGAAGCCAGGGTGCAGTGTGACACAGCGGTGCCTGATTGGAACAAAGGAACCACTGCTGACAGCCCAGAAACTCCTGGAACCAAGGGGCTGTGGTGACACAGCAGGGCCACATGGAACCAAGGAGACCTGTGACATTTAGGAACCTCATGGAACCAAGAGTCCACTATGACACTGCAGAAACAAGGAGACCATTGGGACGTTGTGGAAGCTCACAGAACCAAGCAGCCCTCGAGACACTCCAGGGCCTCGTTGAAGCAGGGAGACCACTGTGACAGTCCAGAACCTCATGGAGCTAAGGCTCTCTTGTGACACAGCAGGCTCCCATGCAACCAATTGTCCATTGTGACAATGCAGATCCCAGGAGACCATGGTTACACTACGGAAGCTCATGGAACCAAGGGTCCATTGTGACAAAGCAAGGCCTTGTGGAACCAAGGAGAGCATTGTGACGTAATGGAACCTCGTGGAACCAAGGGTCCGTTGTTAGAGTCCAGAACCAAGGACACCATTGTGACAGTCCAGAACCTCATGGGACCAAGATTCCCTTGTTACACAGTGGCACTTGATGGAACCAAGGAGCCACTGTAGCACAGCAAAGCTGCATGAAACCTATGGTCCGTAGCGATACTGCGGATCCAGGGAAACCATGGCAATACCACGGAACCTCATGGAACCAAGGGTCCAGTGTGACCCAGCAGAACCTCTTGGAATCAAGGCACCCATGTTACACTATGGAACCTCATGGAGCCAAGGGTCCGGTGTGCCGTTGCGGGGCCTCACTGGAGCAAAGGACATGGTTGATGGGACAGAAGCTCATGGAAACGATGGGATATTGGGACATTGCAGAGCCTCATGGAACCAAGGAGACCACTGTGACACTGAGGAAGAATTATGGAAGCAAGCAGCCACTGTAGAACCAAGGAGAGCACTGTTGACAGTACAAAACCTCCTGGAACTGAGAGGCCATTGTTCTACAGCGAGGCCTCGGGGAACCAAGGGGCCATGGTGACACTGTGGGGCCTCATGAACCAAGTAGTCGTTGTGACACAGCGGGGCTGCTTGTAACCAATTGTCCATCGTGATACTGCAGATGCAAGAGACCGTGCTGACACTATGGCAGTTCATGGAACCGAGAGGCTGTTGTGACACACCAAGGCCTCGTGGCACCAAGGAGAGAGCATTGTGGCAGTGCAGAACTAAGGAGGCCATTTTGACAGTACAGACCCAAATGGAACCAAGGGTCCACTGTTATCCAGCAGGGCCTCGTGGAACCAAGGGGCCCTCGTGAAAGTGTGCAAGGGGCATAATGGAGTCAGGGACACCACTGATACTGAAATCTGCTGGATAGCAACTTTTGAACACAGTTTTGAGGATTTGAGAGCAGGTATTCTTTATTACACCATGGTGGTCGCTTGGGCAATCCTTCATCTACTCGAGTGCACTGGCCACCAGGCAATCGGAGCTTTTATCACTCACACTGATGATGTATTCATTAGTTAACCCCACCTGGAATTTATTTGCCATAATTGCACCCCTTCTCACAAGTCCTTCTATGGTTCTTTGGAGTGTGTCTTCAACATGCACTGTCCTTTTTAGGTGACTGCTCTTTGATCCCCGCTTTTGAGGAAGGGCAATATTATTGTTGTGTATAACTTCTGCTTTTGTCAGCCTTGCAGAGCTGAGCTGACATTCTCCTTGCGTTTTGTGCACGCTCCGTTTGCCTCGGCTACATCCTTTGTGCGTTTCTCCAAGACTGTGCTCTTCTGTTCTCTGCCCTTGGTAAGTGTAAATGTTGTTCTGTTCTCCTGTCCTTGTCACAGTGCTCGCCCCACGAGGCGTGTCTGCAAGCCCCTCCAACCCATGGACTTGGGATGGGCAAGTGTTCCTGAGGGAACAGGGATGGGACAGCTGGGCTGGACTGGCCCAAGGGATGTTCCATTCCATGTCACACCACGATCAGCAATCAACTGGGAGAAGCAGGGGCATGGGGGATGGGGGGGGGGGGGGGGTGGGGGTGTGTCACCATCTGCCAACACAGGCCGAGGATTGTTCGATCTCAGAGGTGCAAACAGGTAAATAGCGGGGGACAAATCAGTTTATTCAACAACAGCAATGCATTTTTATTGAATGCCAAACAATTCAGTTGCGCTAGAGGGGAGAGATATAGGAAACGGAGTATAGAGAGAGAAAAGGAGGGGAAGGGGGAAGTAGCTACCAACAGACGAGACCAAGGTCATGGTGGGCCAGCCAATGGAAGGGTGGTCATCCGTGGGGAGTACTCAGGGTCTTCTCCAGAGGATCGCTCTTTTGTAGTCCTTTTCCAAAGCGAGTGGCTTGTGGCCAAGAGGCGGGGAGATTTATGGAGCATTGTGTGGTGCTCCAAGAGACAGGTGCGGTCGTGCAGTACATGCAGGCTTCAGCTGGTACCATGACAGCACAGTCCAGTGAGCACAACACACCTGCAAAGAGTCCCTTGGCAAGCACCCACCTCAAGCAGGCCAGAAAACCATTGTCCAGAGTCAACCTGGGCGGGAGTCCTTGAGGTCTTCTTGAGAGGGTCATGAGGCAAAAATGAGGGAAACTTCACACCGACCCTTAGAGTGGTAGATGAGAGGCAGCCCTCAGGAAACGGTGGCCACCCAGAGCTGTTACTCCTAGCAGATTTTGGCTGGGAGCAAGCCTTGTATGTAGTGCTTTTTCAGGGGGAATATCAGTTTCAGCCGTGGGAACCTGCAAAAGGGGCTGGTACTTTTCCATAGGAAGGAAAGCACAGAGCCTTAGTGCTCCAGGAGCTGATGAGAGGCAGTCCTCAACATTCCAGGATCAGCCAGTCTTGCCAGGTGGCCCCCGGGGAGGCCCAGCCAGCCAGACCTGTTCCATGTTGCCTTGGTTCCATGGGGCCTCACAGTGTCACAATGTTCTCCTTGATTCCAGGAGTCCCTGTAGTGTCCCGATATTCTCCTTGTCACAATATTCTCCCTGCTTCTGTAGTGTAAACAATGGCCCCTTGCTTCCCTAAGGTCCTGCAGAGTCACCACGGCCCCTGGGCTCCATGTGGCCCTGCTGTGTAACAAAGGCTCCTTGGTTCTCTGGGCCGCACAGCTTCATCACTGACCCTTGGTTCCATTGGGGTCCTGAGTCTCACAAAGGTGCCCCTGATTGCATGAGGCACCAGAGTGTCAAAATGGTCTCTTTGGTTCCATGAGGTTCCGCAGTGTCTCCATGGTCGCTGTCAGAGGCTGGATGACATCAATGTCCCCAGACCCGTCGGGATGCTCGGAATGCCCGAGTGGGGCCGGGGCTGGGACAGACCTTGGAATGAGGTGGGACAGAACCCCGTCCCCAGCCATGGCCTGGCAGATCTGCCAATCACACAGCAGGGGCAGAGCAAACCCAGCTGTGACTGCCTGAGCCGTCAATCAATCACACAGCAGGGGCAGCGCCCAGCCAGCTCTGATTGGCTGAGCCGTCAATCAATCACACAGCAGGGTCACCGCCCAGCCAGCTCTGATTGGTTGAGCCGTCAATCAATCACACAGCAGGGTCACCGCCCAGCCAGCTCTGATTGGCTGAGCCGTCAATCAAGCACACAGCAGGGGCAGCGCCCACCCAGCTCTGATTGGCTGAGCCGTCAATCAATCCCACACAAAGGCAATGAAACACAGCAGTGCGTGGTAAGAAAGCAGATGTCCCTGAAAAGAGGAGAGCTTAGAAAACGCTAGGGATTTAAAAAATCGGGCATGACGTCAAGCCCTGGTCTGAATCCTGAAATCTCCTGGGTCTGTGTCTCAGCCACACTGGAAGCCTAGCAGCTGGTAGCTCTCTGCATATCTATCTGGAGATCTTCTGTCTTTCTGTCTCTTTTTTCTCTTTTAACCTTCTTATCCTCTTTTACTGGAATGTTTTTGGGTAGTTTAACATTTTTATGCCTAAAGGTTTCCATCTTACATGGGCCGAGTTAATGATGTTCCTGCTACGCTAAGTGATGCACGTTGAATTGGATGTTGTATGAAATCATTTGCCAAAGGAGCTCGGTTTTCTGTATTTTTCCAGTACACTTTTGTGTCGTTTTGACCTCTTGAGAATATCTGGCTGGGGTTTCTACTCTGCACCAAACTCGAGTAAAGGAGCCTTTGCTCACCCTCAGCATTTCAGTGTTCTGGGGTGTTACAGGCGCGCAGGCTCAGCACGGCCTCTTGTTTCCATGAGGCCCCGCTGTGTCACACTGGCCCTTGGTTCCATGAGCATCTGGAGTGTCACACAGCTTGATGACATTTGTCCTTGCTGCCTCTCCCATCCCAGTGCTCCAGGAACAGCCCCGAGCCACCTGTGAGGGACAGGCCCTGCTGGCCCAGGCCTGGGCTCAGGCCTTGGCCTTTCTGCTTCCTCCAACCAGCCCAGGCCTTGCT
Source organism: Sturnus vulgaris (assembly GCF_052056855.1). NCBI lineage: Eukaryota > Metazoa > Chordata > Aves > Passeriformes > Sturnidae > Sturnus > Sturnus vulgaris. The sequence continues at coordinate 772,194 of NW_028276064.1, forward strand.
CAGCATTGCAGTTCCCTGCTCACAGCCTCGGGCTCCTGCAATCCTGGCCTCAAGGATCTGCTCTCACCACTCCCTGGGGAGCCTTTGGCAGTCCCTGCCCTCAGTGGGGCCAGTGATGCTCCAAGGGACTTGGAGTTTTGCTTCTGACTCCTTGAGCAGCTTCTTCAACCTTCTCTCAGTGCCTGGGTCTCCTGGACTCAGCCCCAAATCCACCGTTGGGGATCATTAAAATACAGAAAACCCTCAGGAGCTCTTTGTCTTCTTTCCAATGTCTTCCAGTCTCCAGGCCTTGTGCAGCTGCTTGGAGTCACTTTGGAGTTCTCTTAAGGAGGAAGATTTCAAGGTACAGCTCATGATTTTCAGTTTTATAAAAGGGAGTAATTTTTCTTTTTCAGTTCAAAGAAGAAGCAACTTAGGCATTCCCCAGGTGATCTTGATGCTGAATGTCTCCTTAGGAGGTGTGGGCCCACTGAAGAATGAGCCCCTTGCCAGGCTGACCCTGTTTGGACAAGCTGCTCCCCAAGCCCAGCCTGGGGACATGTCTGACATGGCCCAGCTGGGACTGACATGCCTGGCCCTGCACCAGAAGCCCTTCCCCCTGAACTCTGCAGCTGGCTGTCCCTGCCCACTGCACCATGTCCCACGTGCTCTCCTCAGGGCTCTGCCTGCATCCAGGCCCAGGACAAGTATTCCTGTTTGTGAGGAAAGAAGGGAAAAGCCTGAGCAGGTTTTCCTAAACGACAAACCCCCACTGTAGAAGCACATGCTGAGTACAGGCTGCCTGGAACCTGGAATGATGACACCTTTCTACTAGGGACAGTGGGACCAGAAATGATGTCTGGATGCAGAATTCTCGGAGTCTTGCAGCTGAATTCTCTGTCCTTGTCCTTTCCCTGCATCTCTGTTGCAGATGGAAGCTGCTGGTGCCTTTCTCAGCTGTGACCTGTCTTTTGAATGCAGACAGATGTTCCCAGGTGTGTTAAGCAGGTGCTGCTCAATGTTTATGCAAAGCTTTGGTGTGCTCATGGAACCAAGGGGACCCTTGTGACACAGCGGGGGCTGATGGAACCAAGGAGACAGTTGTGACAGTTCAGAGCCTCACAGAAACAAGGCTCCATTGTGACACTGAAGGCAATTACGGAATCCACATCACTGTGACACAGCCAGGCCACATGGAACCAATGGTCCCTGATGACAATGCAGGTCCAAGGAGACCATGGTGACACTATGGGACCGCATGGATCCAAGGGGCCACTGTGACACTGAAGAACTTCATGGAAGCCAGGGTGCAGTGTGACACAGCGGTGCCTGATTGGAACAAAGGAACCACTGCTGACAGCCCAGAAACTCCTGGAACCAAGGGGCTGTGGTGACACAGCAGGGCCACATGGAACCAAGGAGACCTGTGACATTTAGGAACCTCATGGAACCAAGAGTCCACTATGACACTGCAGAAACAAGGAGACCATTGGGACGTTGTGGAAGCTCACAGAACCAAGCAGCCCTCGAGACACTCCAGGGCCTCGTTGAAGCAGGGAGACCACTGTGACAGTCCAGAACCTCATGGAGCTAAGGCTCTCTTGTGACACAGCAGGCTCCCATGCAACCAATTGTCCATTGTGACAATGCAGATCCCAGGAGACCATGGTTACACTACGGAAGCTCATGGAACCAAGGGTCCATTGTGACAAAGCAAGGCCTTGTGGAACCAAGGAGAGCATTGTGACGTAATGGAACCTCGTGGAACCAAGGGTCCGTTGTTAGAGTCCAGAACCAAGGACACCATTGTGACAGTCCAGAACCTCATGGGACCAAGATTCCCTTGTTACACAGTGGCACTTGATGGAACCAAGGAGCCACTGTAGCACAGCAAAGCTGCATGAAACCTATGGTCCGTAGCGATACTGCGGATCCAGGGAAACCATGGCGATACCACGGAACCTCATGGAACCAAGGGTCCAGTGTGACCCAGCAGAACCTCTTGGAATCAAGGCACCCATGTTACACTATGGAACCTCATGGAGCCAAGGGTCCGGTGTGCCGTTGCGGGGCCTCACTGGAGCAAAGGACATGGTTGATGGGACAGAAGCTCATGGAAACGATGGGATATTGGGACATTGCAGAGCCTCATGGAACCAAGGAGACCACTGTGACACTGAGGAAGAATTATGGAAGCAAGCAGCCACTGTAGAACCAAGGAGAGCACTGTTGACAGTACAAAACCTCCTGGAACTGAGAGGCCATTGTTCTACAGCGAGGCCTCGGGGAACCAAGGGGCCATGGTGACACTGTGGGGCCTCATGAACCAAGTAGTCGTTGTGACACAGCGGGGCTGCTTGTAACCAATTGTCCATCGTGATACTGCAGATGCAAGAGACCGTGCTGACACTATGGCAGTTCATGGAACCGAGAGGCTGTTGTGACACACCAAGGCCTCGTGGCACCAAGGAGAGAGCATTGTGGCAGTGCAGAACTAAGGAGGCCATTTTGACAGTACAGACCCAAATGGAACCAAGGGTCCACTGTTATCCAGCAGGGCCTCGTGGAACCAAGGGGCCCTCGTGAAAGTGTGCAAGGGGCATAATGGAGTCAGGGACACCACTGATACTGAAATCTGCTGGATAGCAACTTTTGAACACAGTTTTGAGGATTTGAGAGCAGGTATTCTTTATTACACCATGGTGGTCGCTTGGGCAATCCTTCATCTACTCGAGTGCACTGGCCACCAGGCAATCGGAGCTTTTATCACTCACACTGATGATGTATTCATTAGTTAACCCCACCTGGAATTTATTTGCCATAATTGCACCCCTTCTCACAAGTCCTTCTATGGTTCTTTGGAGTATGTCTTCAACATGCACTGTCCTTTTTAGGTGACTGCTCTTTGATCCCCGCTTTTGAGGAAGGGCAATATTATTGTTGTGTATAACTTCTGCTTTTGTCAGCCTTGCAGAGCTGAGCTGACATTCTCCTTGCGTTTTGTGCACGCTCCGTTTGCCTCGGCTACATCCTTTGTGCGTTTCTCCAAGACTGTGCTCTTCTGTTCTCTGCCCTTGGTAAGTGTAAATGTTGTTCTGTTCTCCTGTCCTTGTCACAGTGCTCGCCCCACGAGGCGTGTCTGCAAGCCCCTCCAACCCATGGACTTGGGATGGGCAAGTGTTCCTGAGGGAACAGGGATGGGACAGCTGGGCTGGACTGGCCCAAGGGATGTTCCATTCCATGTCACACCACGATCAGCAATCAACTGGGAGAAGCAGGGGCATGGGGGATGGGGGGGGGGGGGGGTGGGGGTGTGTCACCATCTGCCAACACAGGCCAAGGATTGTTCGATCTCAGAGGTGCAAACAGGTAAATAGCGGGGGACAAATCAGTTTATTCAACAACAGCAATGCATTTTTATTGAATGCCAAACAATTCAGTTGCGCTAGAGGGGAGAGATATAGGAAACGGAGTATAGAGAGAGAAAAGGAGGGGAAGGGGGAAGTAGCTACCAACAGACGAGACCAAGGTCATGGTGGGCCAGCCAATGGAAGGGTGGTCATCCGTGGGGAGTACTCAGGGTCTTCTCCAGAGGATCGCTCTTTTGTAGTCCTTTTCCAAAGCGAGTGGCTTGTGGCCAAGAGGCGGGGAGATTTATGGAGCATTGTGTGGTGCTCCAAGAGACAGGTGCGGTCGTGCAGTACATGCAGGCTTCAGCTGGTACCATGACAGCACAGTCCAGTGAGCACAACACACCTGCAAAGAGTCCCTTGGCAAGCACCCACCTCAAGCAGGCCAGAAAACCATTGTCCAGAGTCAACCTGGGCGGGAGTCCTTGAGGTCTTCTTGAGAGGGTCATGAGGCAAAAATGAGGGAAACTTCACACCGACCCTTAGAGTGGTAGATGAGAGGCAGCCCTCAGGAAACGGTGGCCACCCAGAGCTGTTACTCCTAGCAGATTTTGGCTGGGAGCAAGCCTTGTATGTAGTGCTTTTTCAGGGGGAATATCAGTTTCAGCCGTGGGAACCTGCAAAAGGGGCTGGTACTTTTCCATAGGAAGGAAAGCACAGAGCCTTAGTGCTCCAGGAGCTGATGAGAGGCAGTCCTCAACATTCCAGGATCAGCCAGTCTTGCCAGGTGGCCCCCGGGGAGGCCCAGCCAGCCAGACCTGTTCCATGTTGCCTTGGTTCCATGGGGCCTCACAGTGTCACAATGTTCTCCTTGATTCCAGGAGTCCCTGTAGTGTCCCGATATTCTCCTTGTCACAATATTCTCCCTGCTTCTGTAGTGTAAACAATGGCCCCTTGCTTCCCTAAGGTCCTGCAGAGTCACCACGGCCCCTGGGCTCCATGTGGCCCTGCTGTGTAACAAAGGCTCCTTGGTTCTCTGGGCCGCACAGCTTCATCACTGACCCTTGGTTCCATTGGGGTCCCGAGTCTCACAAAGGTGCCCCTGATTGCATGAGGCACCAGAGTGTCAAAATGGTCTCTTTGGTTCCATGAGGTTCCGCAGTGTCTCCATGGTCGCTGTCAGAGGCTGGATGACATCAATGTCCCCAGACCCGTCGGGATGCTCGGAATGCCCGAGTGGGGCCGGGGCTGGGACAGACCTTGGAATGAGGTGGGACAGAACCCCGTCCCCAGCCATGGCCTGGCAGATCTGCCAATCACACAGCAGGGGCAGAGCAAACCCAGCTGTGACTGCCTGAGCCGTCAATCAATCACACAGCAGGGGCAGCGCCCAGCCAGCTCTGATTGGCTGAGCCGTCAATCAATCACACAGCAGGGTCACCGCCCACCCAGCTCTGATTGGCTGAGCCGTCAATCAATCCCACACAAAGGCAATGAAACACAGCAGTGCGTGGTAAGAAAGCAGATGTCCCTGAAAAGAGGAGAGCTTAGAAAACGCTAGGGATTTAAAAAATCGGGCATGACGTCAAGCCCTGGTCTGAATCCTGAAATCTCCTGGGTCTGTGTCTCAGCCACACTGGAAGCCTAGCAGCTGGTAGCTCTCTGCATATCTATCTGGAGATCTTCTGTCTTTCTGTCTCTTTTTTCTCTTTTAACCTTCTTATCCTCTTTTACTGGAATGTTTTTGGGTAGTTTAACATTTTTATGCCTAAAGGTTTCCATCTTACATGGGCCGAGTTAATGATGTTCCTGCTACGCTAAGTGATGCACGTTGAATTGGATGTTGTATGAAATCATTTGCCAAAGGAGCTCGGTTTTCTGTATTTTTCCAGTACACTTTTGTGTCGTTTTGACCTCTTGAGAATATCTGGCTGGGGTTTCTACTCTGCACCAAACTCGAGTAAAGGAGCCTTTGCTCACCCTCAGCATTTCAGTGTTCTGGGGTGTTACAGGCGCGCAGGCTCAGCACGGCCTCTTGTTTCCATGAGGCCCCGCTGTGTCACACTGGCCCTTGGTTCCATGAGCATCTGGAGTGTCACACAGCTTGATGACATTTGTCCTTGCTGCCTCTCCCATCCCAGTGCTCCAGGAACAGCCCCGAGCCACCTGTGAGGGACAGGCCCTGCTGGCCCAGGCCTGGGCTCAGGCCTTGGCCTTTCTGCTTCCTCCAACCAGCCCAGGCCTTGCTCAGCATTGCAGTTCCCTGCTCACAGCCTCGGGCTCCTGCAATCCTGGCCTCAAGGATCTGCTCTCACCACTCCCTGGGGAGCCTTTGGCAGTCCCTGCCCTCAGTGGGGCCAGTGATGCTCCAAGGGACTTGGAGTTTTGCTTCTGACTCCTTGAGCAGCTTCTTCAACCTTCTCTCAGTGCCTGGGTCTCCTGGACTCAGCCCCAAATCCACCGTTGGGGATCATTAAAATACAGAAAACCCTCAGGAGCTCTTTGTCTTCTTTCCAATGTCTTCCAGTCTCCAGGCCTTGTGCAGCTGCTTGGAGTCACTTTGGAGTTCTCTTAAGGAGGAAGATTTCAAGGTACAGCTCATGATTTTCAGTTTTATAAAAGGGAGTAATTTTTCTTTTTCAGTTCAAAGAAGAAGCAACTTAGGCATTCCCCAGGTGATCTTGATGCTGAATGTCTCCTTAGGAGGTGTGGGCCCACTGAAGAATGAGCCCCTTGCCAGGCTGACCCTGTTTGGACAAGCTGCTCCCCAAGCCCAGCCTGGGGACATGTCTGACATGGCCCAGCTGGGACTGACATGCCTGGCCCTGCACCAGAAGCCCTTCCCCCTGAACTCTGCAGCTGGCTGTCCCTGCCCACTGCACCATGTCCCACGTGCTCTCCTCAGGGCTCTGCCTGCATCCAGGCCCAGGACAAGTATTCCTGTTTGTGAGGAAAGAAGGGAAAAGCCTGAGCAGGTTTTCCTAAACGACAAACCCCCACTGTAGAAGCACATGCTGAGTACAGGCTGCCTGGAACCTGGAATGATGACACCTTTCTACTAGGGACAGTGGGACCAGAAATGATGTCTGGATGCAGAATTCTCGGAGTCTTGCAGCTGAATTCTCTGTCCTTGTCCTTTCCCTGCATCTCTGTTGCAGATGGAAGCTGCTGGTGCCTTTCTCAGCTGTGACCTGTCTTTTGAATGCAGACAGATGTTCCCAGGTGTGTTAAGCAGGTGCTGCTCAATGTTTATGCAAAGCTTTGGTGTGCTCATGGAACCAAGGGGACCCTTGTGACACAGCGGGGGCTGATGGAACCAAGGAGACAGTTGTGACAGTTCAGAGCCTCACAGAAACAAGGCTCCATTGTGACACTGAAGGCAATTACGGAATCCACATCACTGTGACACAGCCAGGCCACATGGAACCAATGGTCCCTGATGACAATGCAGGTCCAAGGAGACCATGGTGACACTATGGGACCGCATGGATCCAAGGGGCCACTGTGACACTGAAGAACTTCATGGAAGCCAGGGTGCAGTGTGACACAGCGGTGCCTGATTGGAACAAAGGAACCACTGCTGACAGCCCAGAAACTCCTGGAACCAAGGGGCTGTGGTGACACAGCAGGGCCACATGGAACCAAGGAGACCTGTGACATTTAGGAACCTCATGGAACCAAGAGTCCACTATGACACTGCAGAAACAAGGAGACCATTGGGACGTTGTGGAAGCTCACAGAACCAAGCAGCCCTCGAGACACTCCAGGGCCTCGTTGAAGCAGGGAGACCACTGTGACAGTCCAGAACCTCATGGAGCTAAGGCTCTCTTGTGACACAGCAGGCTCCCATGCAACCAATTGTCCATTGTGACAATGCAGATCCCAGGAGACCATGGTTACACTACGGAAGCTCATGGAACCAAGGGTCCATTGTGACAAAGCAAGGCCTTGTGGAACCAAGGAGAGCATTGTGACGTAATGGAACCTCGTGGAACCAAGGGTCCGTTGTTAGAGTCCAGAACCAAGGACACCATTGTGACAGTCCAGAACCTCATGGGACCAAGATTCCCTTGTTACACAGTGGCACTTGATGGAACCAAGGAGCCACTGTAGCACAGCAAAGCTGCATGAAACCTATGGTCCGTAGCGATACTGCGGATCCAGGGAAACCATGGCGATACCACGGAACCTCATGGAACCAAGGGTCCAGTGTGACCCAGCAGAACCTCTTGGAATCAAGGCACCCATGTTACACTATGGAACCTCATGGAGCCAAGGGTCCGGTGTGCCGTTGCGGGGCCTCACTGGAGCAAAGGACATGGTTGATGGGACAGAAGCTCATGGAAACGATGGGATATTGGGACATTGCAGAGCCTCATGGAACCAAGGAGACCACTGTGACACTGAGGAAGAATTATGGAAGCAAGCAGCCACTGTAGAACCAAGGAGAGCACTGTTGACAGTACAAAACCTCCTGGAACTGAGAGGCCATTGTTCTACAGCGAGGCCTCGGGGAACCAAGGGGCCATGGTGACACTGTGGGGCCTCATGAACCAAGTAGTCGTTGTGACACAGCGGGGCTGCTTGTAACCAATTGTCCATCGTGATACTGCAGATGCAAGAGACTGTGCTGACACTATGGCAGTTCATGGAACCGAGAGGCTGTTGTGACACACCAAGGCCTCGTGGCACCAAGGAGAGAGCATTGTGGCAGTGCAGAACTAAGGAGGCCATTTTGACAGTACAGACCCAAATGGAACCAAGGGTCCACTGTTATCCAGCAGGGCCTCGTGGAACCAAGGGGCCCTCGTGAAAGTGTGCAAGGGGCATAATGGAGTCAGGGACACCACTGATACTGAAATCTGCTGGATAGCAACTTTTGAACACAGTTTTGAGGATTTGAGAGCAGGTATTCTTTATTACACCATGGTGGTCGCTTGGGCAATCCTTCATCTACTCGAGTGCACTGGCCACCAGGCAATCGGAGCTTTTATCACTCACACTGATGATGTATTCATTAGTTAACCCCACCTGGAATTTATTTGCCATAATTGCACCCCTTCTCACAAGTCCTTCTATGGTTCTTTGGAGTGTGTCTTCAACATGCACTGTCCTTTTTAGGTGACTGCTCTTTGATCCCCGCTTTTGAGGAAGGGCAATATTATTGTTGTGTATAACTTCTGCTTTTGTCAGCCTTGCAGAGCTGAGCTGACATTCTCCTTGCGTTTTGTGCACGCTCCGTTTGCCTCGGCTACATCCTTTGTGCGTTTCTCCAAGACTGTGCTCTTCTGTTCTCTGCCCTTGGTAAGTGTAAATGTTGTTCTGTTCTCCTGTCCTTGTCACAGTGCTCGCCCCACGAGGCGTGTCTGCAAGCCCCTCCAACCCATGGACTTGGGATGGGCAAGTGTTCCTGAGGGAACAGGGATGGGACAGCTGGGCTGGACTGGCCCAAGGGATGTTCCATTCCATGTCACACCACGATCAGCAATCAACTGGGAGAAGCAGGGGCATGGGGGATGGGGGGGGGGGGGGGTGGGGGTGTGTCACCATCTGCCAACACAGGCCGAGGATTGTTCGATCTCAGAGGTGCAAACAGGTAAATAGCGGGGGACAAATCAGTTTATTCAACAACAGCAATGCATTTTTATTGAATGCCAAACAATTCAGTTGCGCTAGAGGGGAGAGATATAGGAAACGGAGTATAGAGAGAGAAAAGGAGGGGAAGGGGGAAGTAGCTACCAACAGACGAGACCAAGGTCATGGTGGGCCAGCCAATGGAAGGGTGGTCATCCGTGGGGAGTACTCAGGGTCTTCTCCAGAGGATCGCTCTTTTGTAGTCCTTTTCCAAAGCGAGTGGCTTGTGGCCAAGAGGCGGGGAGATTTATGGAGCATTGTGTGGTGCTCCAAGAGACAGGTGCGGTCGTGCAGTACATGCAGGCTTCAGCTGGTACCATGACAGCACAGTCCAGTGAGCACAACACACCTGCAAAGAGTCCCTTGGCAAGCACCCACCTCAAGCAGGCCAGAAAACCATTGTCCAGAGTCAACCTGGGCGGGGGTCCTTGAGGTCTTCTTGAGAGGGTCATGAGGCAAAAATGAGGGAAACTTCACACTGACCCTTAGAGTGGTAGATGAGAGGCAGCCCTCAGGAAACGGTGGCCACCCAGAGCTGTTACTCCTAGCAGATTTTGGCTGGGAGCAAGCCTTGTATGTAGTGCTTTTTCAGGGGGAATATCAGTTTCAGCCGTGGGAACCTGCAAAAGGGGCTGGTACTTTTCCATAGGAAGGAAAGCACAGAGCCTTAGTGCTCCAGGAGCTGATGAGAGGCAGTCCTCAACATTCCAGGATCAGCCAGTCTTGCCAGGTGGCCCCCGGGGAGGCCCAGCCAGCCAGACCTGTTCCATGTTGCCTTGGTTCCATGGGGCCTCACAGTGTCACAATGTTCTCCTTGATTCCAGGAGTCCCTGTAGTGTCCCGATATTCTCCTTGTCACAATATTCTCCCTGCTTCTGTAGTGTAAACAATGGCCCCTTGCTTCCCTAAGGTCCTGCAGAGTCACCACGGCCCCTGGGCTCCATGTGGCCCTGCTGTGTAACAAAGGCTCCTTGGTTCTCTGGGCCGCACAGCTTCATCACTGACCCTTGGTTCCATTGGGGTCCTGAGTCTCACAAAGGTGCCCCTGATTGCATGAGGCACCAGAGTGTCAAAATGGTCTCTTTGGTTCCATGAGGTTCCGCAGTGTCCCCATGGTCGCTGTCAGAGGCTGGATGACATCAATGTCCCCAGACCCGTCGGGATGCTCGGAATGCCCGAGTGGGGCCGGGGCTGGGACAGACCTTGGAATGAGGTGGGACAGAACCCCGTCCCCAGCCATGGCCTGGCAGATCTGCCAATCACACAGCAGGGGCAGCGCCCAGCCAGCTCTGATTGGCTGAGCCGTCAATCAATCACACAGCAGGGGCAGCGCCCAGCCAGCTCTGATTGGTTGAGCCGTCAATCAATCACACAGCAGGGTCACCGCCCAGCCAGCTCTGATTGGCTGAGCCGTCAATCAATCACACAGCAGGGGCAGCGCCCACCCAGCTCTGATTGGCTGAGCCGTCAATCAATCCCACACAAAGGCAATGAAACACAGCAGTGCGTGGTAAGAAAGCAGATGTCCCTGAAAAGAGGAGAGCTTAGAAAACGCTAGGGATTTAAAAAATCGGGCATGACGTCAAGCCCTGGTCTGAATCCTGAAATCTCCTGGGTCTGTGTCTCAGCCACACTGGAAGCCTAGCAGCTGGTAGCTCTCTGCATATCTATCTGGAGATCTTCTGTCTTTCTGTCTCTTTTTTCTCTTTTAACCTTCTTATCCTCTTTTACTGGAATGTTTTTGGGTAGTTTAACATTTTTATGCCTAAAGGTTTCCATCTTACATGGGCCGAGTTAATGATGTTCCTGCTACGCTAAGTGATGCACGTTGAATTGGATGTTGTATGAAATCATTTGCCAAAGGAGCTCGGTTTTCTGTATTTTTCCAGTACACTTTTGTGTCGTTTTGACCTCTTGAGAATATCTGGCTGGGGTTTCTACTCTGCACCAAACTCGAGTAAAGGAGCCTTTGCTCACCCTCAGCATTTCAGTGTTCTGGGGTGTTACAGGCGCGCAGGCTCAGCACGGCCTCTTGTTTCCATGAGGCCCCGCTGTGTCACACTGGCCCTTGGTTCCATGAGCATCTGGAGTGTCACACAGCTTGATGACATTTGTCCTTGCTGCCTCTCCCATCCCAGTGCTCCAGGAATAGCCCCGAGCCACCTGTGAGGGACAGGCCCTGCTGGCCCAGGCCTGGGCTCAGGCCTTGGCCTTTCTGCTTCCTCCAACCAGCCCAGGCCTTGCTCAGCATTGCAGTTCCCTGCTCACAGCCTCGGGCTCCTGCAATCCTGGCCTCAAGGATCTGCTCTCACCACTCCCTGGGGAGCCTTTGGCAGTCCCTGCCCTCAGTGGGGCCAGTGATGCTCCAAGGGACTTGGAGTTTTGCTTCTGACTCCTTGAGCAGCTTCTTCAACCTTCTCTCAGTGCCTGGGTCTCCTGGACTCAGCCCCAAATCCACCGTTGGGGATCATTAAAATACAGAAAACCCTCAGGAGCTCTTTGTCTTCTTTCCAATGTCTTCCAGTCTCCAGGCCTTGTGCAGCTGCTTGGAGTCACTTTGGAGTTCTCTTAAGGAGGAAGATTTCAAGGTACAGCTCATGATTTTCAGTTTTATAAAAGGGAGTAATTTTTCTTTTTCAGTTCAAAGAAGAAGCAACTTAGGCATTCCCCAGGTGATCTTGATGCTGAATGTCTCCTTAGGAGGTGTGGGCCCACTGAAGAATGAGCCCCTTGCCAGGCTGACCCTGTTTGGACAAGCTGCTCCCCAAGCCCAGCCTGGGGACATGTCTGACATGGCCCAGCTGGGACTGACATGCCTGGCCCTGCACCAGAAGCCCTTCCCCCTGAACTCTGCAGCTGGCTGTCCCTGCCCACTGCACCATGTCCCACGTGCTCTCCTCAGGGCTCTGCCTGCATCCAGGCCCAGGACAAGTATTCCTGTTTGTGAGGAAAGAAGGGAAAAGCCTGAGCAGGTTTTCCTAAACGACAAACCCCCACTGTAGAAGCACATGCTGAGTACAGGCTGCCTGGAACCTGGAATGATGACACCTTTCTACTAGGGACAGTGGGACCAGAAATGATGTCTGGATGCAGAATTCTCGGAGTCTTGCAGCTGAATTCTCTGTCCTTGTCCTTTCCCTGCATCTCTGTTGCAGATGGAAGCTGCTGGTGCCTTTCTCAGCTGTGACCTGTCTTTTGAATGCAGACAGATGTTCCCAGGTGTGTTAAGCAGGTGCTGCTCAATGTTTATGCAAAGCTTTGGTGTGCTCATGGAACCAAGGGGACCCTTGTGACACAGCGGGGGCTGATGGAACCAAGGAGACAGTTGTGACAGTTCAGAGCCTCACAGAAACAAGGCTCCATTGTGACACTGAAGGCAATTACGGAATCCACATCACTGTGACACAGCCAGGCCACATGGAACCAATGGTCCCTGATGACAATGCAGGTCCAAGGAGACCATGGTGACACTATGGGACCGCATGGATCCAAGGGGCCACTGTGACACTGAAGAACTTCATGGAAGCCAGGGTGCAGTGTGACACAGCGGTGCCTGATTGGAACAAAGGAACCACTGCTGACAGCCCAGAAACTCCTGGAACCAAGGGGCTGTGGTGACACAGCAGGGCCACATGGAACCAAGGAGACCTGTGACATTTAGGAACCTCATGGAACCAAGAGTCCACTATGACACTGCAGAAACAAGGAGACCATTGGGACGTTGTGGAAGCTCACAGAACCAAGCAGCCCTCGAGACACTCCAGGGCCTCGTTGAAGCAGGGAGACCACTGTGACAGTCCAGAACCTCATGGAGCTAAGGCTCTCTTGTGACACAGCAGGCTCCCATGCAACCAATTGTCCATTGTGACAATGCAGATCCCAGGAGACCATGGTTACACTACGGAAGCTCATGGAACCAAGGGTCCATTGTGACAAAGCAAGGCCTTGTGGAACCAAGGAGAGCATTGTGACGTAATGGAACCTCGTGGAACCAAGGGTCCGTTGTTAGAGTCCAGAACCAAGGACACCATTGTGACAGTCCAGAACCTCATGGGACCAAGATTCCCTTGTTACACAGTGGCACTTGATGGAACCAAGGAGCCACTGTAGCACAGCAAAGCTGCATGAAACCTATGGTCCGTAGCGATACTGCGGATCCAGGGAAACCATGGCGATACCACGGAACCTCATGGAACCAAGGGTCCAGTGTGACCCAGCAGAACCTCTTGGAATCAAGGCACCCATGTTACACTATGGAACCTCATGGAGCCAAGGGTCCGGTGTGCCGTTGCGGGGCCTCACTGGAGCAAAGGACATGGTTGATGGGACAGAAGCTCATGGAAACGATGGGATATTGGGACATTGCAGAGCCTCATGGAACCAAGGAGACCACTGTGACACTGAGGAAGAATTATGGAAGCAAGCAGCCACTGTAGAACCAAGGAGAGCACTGTTGACAGTACAAAACCTCCTGGAACTGAGAGGCCATTGTTCTACAGCGAGGCCTCGGGGAACCAAGGGGCCATGGTGACACTGTGGGGCCTCATGAACCAAGTAGTCGTTGTGACACAGCGGGGCTGCTTGTAACCAATTGTCCATCGTGATACTGCAGATGCAAGAGACTGTGCTGACACTATGGCAGTTCATGGAACCGAGAGGCTGTTGTGACACACCAAGGCCTCGTGGCACCAAGGAGAGAGCATTGTGGCAGTGCAGAACTAAGGAGGCCATTTTGACAGTACAGACCCAAATGGAACCAAGGGTCCACTGTTATCCAGCAGGGCCTCGTGGAACCAAGGGGCCCTCGTGAAAGTGTGCAAGGGGCATAATGGAGTCAGGGACACCACTGATACTGAAATCTGCTGGATAGCAACTTTTGAACACAGTTTTGAGGATTTGAGAGCAGGTATTCTTTATTACACCATGGTGGTCGCTTGGGCAATCCTTCATCTACTCGAGTGCACTGGCCACCAGGCAATCGGAGCTTTTATCACTCACACTGATGATGTATTCATTAGTTAACCCCACCTGGAATTTATTTGCCATAATTGCACCCCTTCTCACAAGTCCTTCTATGGTTCTTTGGAGTGTGTCTTCAACATGCACTGTCCTTTTTAGGTGACTGCTCTTTGATCCCCGCTTTTGAGGAAGGGCAATATTATTGTTGTGTATAACTTCTGCTTTTGTCAGCCTTGCAGAGCTGAGCTGACATTCTCCTTGCGTTTTGTGCACGCTCCGTTTGCCTCGGCTACATCCTTTGTGCGTTTCTCCAAGACTGTGCTCTTCTGTTCTCTGCCCTTGGTAAGTGTAAATGTTGTTCTGTTCTCCTGTCCTTGTCACAGTGCTCGCCCCACGAGGCGTGTCTGCAAGCCCCTCCAACCCATGGACTTGGGATGGGCAAGTGTTCCTGAGGGAACAGGGATGGGACAGCTGGGCTGGACTGGCCCAAGGGATGTTCCATTCCATGTCACACCACGATCAGCAATCAACTGGGAGAAGCAGGGGCATGGGGGATGGGGGGGGGGGGGGGGTGGGGGTGTGTCACCATCTGCCAACACAGGCCGAGGATTGTTCGATCTCAGAGGTGCAAACAGGTAAATAGCGGGGGACAAATCAGTTTATTCAACAACAGCAATGCATTTTTATTGAATGCCAAACAATTCAGTTGCGCTAGAGGGGAGAGATATAGGAAACGGAGTATAGAGAGAGAAAAGGAGGGGAAGGGGGAAGTAGCTACCAACAGACGAGACCAAGGTCATGGTGGGCCAGCCAATGGAAGGGTGGTCATCCGTGGGGAGTACTCAGGGTCTTCTCCAGAGGATCGCTCTTTTGTAGTCCTTTTCCAAAGCGAGTGGCTTGTGGCCAAGAGGCGGGGAGATTTATGGAGCATTGTGTGGTGCTCCAAGAGACAGGTGCGGTCGTGCAGTACATGCAGGCTTCAGCTGGTACCATGACAGCACAGTCCAGTGAGCACAACACACCTGCAAAGAGTCCCTTGGCAAGCACCCACCTCAAGCAGGCCAGAAAACCATTGTCCAGAGTCAACCTGGGCGGGGGTCCTTGAGGTCTTCTTGAGAGGGTCATGAGGCAAAAATGAGGGAAACTTCACACTGACCCTTAGAGTGGTAGATGAGAGGCAGCCCTCAGGAAACGGTGGCCACCCAGAGCTGTTACTCCTAGCAGATTTTGGCTGGGAGCAAGCCTTGTATGTAGTGCTTTTTCAGGGGGAATATCAGTTTCAGCCGTGGGAACCTGCAAAAGGGGCTGGTACTTTTCCATAGGAAGGAAAGCACAGAGCCTTAGTGCTCCAGGAGCTGATGAGAGGCAGTCCTCAACATTCCAGGATCAGCCAGTCTTGCCAGGTGGCCCCCGGGGAGGCCCAGCCAGCCAGACCTGTTCCATGTTGCCTTGGTTCCATGGGGCCTCACAGTGTCACAATGTTCTCCTTGATTCCAGGAGTCCCTGTAGTGTCCCGATATTCTCCTTGTCACAATATTCTCCCTGCTTCTGTAGTGTAAACAATGGCCCCTTGCTTCCCTAAGGTCCTGCAGAGTCACCACGGCCCCTGGGCTCCATGTGGCCCTGCTGTGTAACAAAGGCTCCTTGGTTCTCTGGGCCGCACAGCTTCATCACTGACCCTTGGTTCCATTGGGGTCCTGAGTCTCACAAAGGTGCCCCTGATTGCATGAGGCACCAGAGTGTCAAAATGGTCTCTTTGGTTCCATGAGGTTCCGCAGTGTCCCCATGGTCGCTGTCAGAGGCTGGATGACATCAATGTCCCCAGACCCGTCGGGATGCTCGGAATGCCCGAGTGGGGCCGGGGCTGGGACAGACCTTGGAATGAGGTGGGACAGAACCCCGTCCCCAGCCATGGCCTGGCAGATCTGCCAATCACACAGCAGGGGCAGCGCCCAGCCAGCTCTGATTGGCTGAGCCGTCAATCAATCACACAGCAGGGGCAGCGCCCAGCCAGCTCTGATTGGTTGAGCCGTCAATCAATCACACAGCAGGGTCACCGCCCAGCCAGCTCTGATTGGCTGAGCCGTCAATCAATCACACAGCAGGGGCAGCGCCCACCCAGCTCTGATTGGCTGAGCCGTCAATCAATCCCACACAAAGGCAATGAAACACAGCAGTGCGTGGTAAGAAAGCAGATGTCCCTGAAAAGAGGAGAGCTTAGAAAACGCTAGGGATTTAAAAAATCGGGCATGACGTCAAGCCCTGGTCTGAATCCTGAAATCTCCTGGGTCTGTGTCTCAGCCACACTGGAAGCCTAGCAGCTGGTAGCTCTCTGCATATCTATCTGGAGATCTTCTGTCTTTCTGTCTCTTTTTTCTCTTTTAACCTTCTTATCCTCTTTTACTGGAATGTTTTTGGGTAGTTTAACATTTTTATGCCTAAAGGTTTCCATCTTACATGGGCCGAGTTAATGATGTTCCTGCTACGCTAAGTGATGCACGTTGAATTGGATGTTGTATGAAATCATTTGCCAAAGGAGCTCGGTTTTCTGTATTTTTCCAGTACACTTTTGTGTCGTTTTGACCTCTTGAGAATATCTGGCTGGGGTTTCTACTCTGCACCAAACTCGAGTAAAGGAGCCTTTGCTCACCCTCAGCATTTCAGTGTTCTGGGGTGTTACAGGCGCGCAGGCTCAGCACGGCCTCTTGTTTCCATGAGGCCCCGCTGTGTCACACTGGCCCTTGGTTCCATGAGCATCTGGAGTGTCACACAGCTTGATGACATTTGTCCTTGCTGCCTCTCCCATCCCAGTGCTCCAGGAATAGCCCCGAGCCACCTGTGAGGGACAGGCCCTGCTGGCCCAGGCCTGGGCTCAGGCCTTGGCCTTTCTGCTTCCTCCAACCAGCCCAGGCCTTGCTCAGCATTGCAGTTCCCTGCTCACAGCCTCGGGCTCCTGCAATCCTGGCCTCAAGGATCTGCTCTCACCACTCCCTGGGGAGCCTTTGGCAGTCCCTGCCCTCAGTGGGGCCAGTGATGCTCCAAGGGACTTGGAGTTTTGCTTCTGACTCCTTGAGCAGCTTCTTCAACCTTCTCTCAGTGCCTGGGTCTCCTGGACTCAGCCCCAAATCCACCGTTGGGGATCATTAAAATACAGAAAACCCTCAGGAGCTCTTTGTCTTCTTTCCAATGTCTTCCAGTCTCCAGGCCTTGTGCAGCTGCTTGGAGTCACTTTGGAGTTCTCTTAAGGAGGAAGATTTCAAGGTACAGCTCATGATTTTCAGTTTTATAAAAGGGAGTAATTTTTCTTTTTCAGTTCAAAGAAGAAGCAACTTAGGCATTCCCCAGGTGATCTTGATGCTGAATGTCTCCTTAGGAGGTGTGGGCCCACTGAAGAATGAGCCCCTTGCCAGGCTGACCCTGTTTGGACAAGCTGCTCCCCAAGCCCAGCCTGGGGACATGTCTGACATGGCCCAGCTGGGACTGACATGCCTGGCCCTGCACCAGAAGCCCTTCCCCCTGAACTCTGCAGCTGGCTGTCCCTGCCCACTGCACCATGTCCCACGTGCTCTCCTCAGGGCTCTGCCTGCATCCAGGCCCAGGACAAGTATTCCTGTTTGTGAGGAAAGAAGGGAAAAGCCTGAGCAGGTTTTCCTAAACGACAAACCCCCACTGTAGAAGCACATGCTGAGTACAGGCTGCCTGGAACCTGGAATGATGACACCTTTCTACTAGGGACAGTGGGACCAGAAATGATGTCTGGATGCAGAATTCTCGGAGTCTTGCAGCTGAATTCTCTGTCCTTGTCCTTTCCCTGCATCTCTGTTGCAGATGGAAGCTGCTGGTGCCTTTCTCAGCTGTGACCTGTCTTTTGAATGCAGACAGATGTTCCCAGGTGTGTTAAGCAGGTGCTGCTCAATGTTTATGCAAAGCTTTGGTGTGCTCATGGAACCAAGGGGACCCTTGTGACACAGCGGGGGCTGATGGAACCAAGGAGACAGTTGTGACAGTTCAGAGCCTCACAGAAACAAGGCTCCATTGTGACACTGAAGGCAATTACGGAATCCACATCACTGTGACACAGCCAGGCCACATGGAACCAATGGTCCCTGATGACAATGCAGGTCCAAGGAGACCATGGTGACACTATGGGACCGCATGGATCCAAGGGGCCACTGTGACACTGAAGAACTTCATGGAAGCCAGGGTGCAGTGTGACACAGCGGTGCCTGATTGGAACAAAGGAACCACTGCTGACAGCCCAGAAACTCCTGGAACCAAGGGGCTGTGGTGACACAGCAGGGCCACATGGAACCAAGGAGACCTGTGACATTTAGGAACCTCATGGAACCAAGAGTCCACTATGACACTGCAGAAACAAGGAGACCATTGGGACGTTGTGGAAGCTCACAGAACCAAGCAGCCCTCGAGACACTCCAGGGCCTCGTTGAAGCAGGGAGACCACTGTGACAGTCCAGAACCTCATGGAGCTAAGGCTCTCTTGTGACACAGCAGGCTCCCATGCAACCAATTGTCCATTGTGACAATGCAGATCCCAGGAGACCATGGTTACACTACGGAAGCTCATGGAACCAAGGGTCCATTGTGACAAAGCAAGGCCTTGTGGAACCAAGGAGAGCATTGTGACGTAATGGAACCTCGTGGAACCAAGGGTCCGTTGTTAGAGTCCAGAACCAAGGACACCATTGTGACAGTCCAGAACCTCATGGGACCAAGATTCCCTTGTTACACAGTGGCACTTGATGGAACCAAGGAGCCACTGTAGCACAGCAAAGCTGCATGAAACCTATGGTCCGTAGCGATACTGCGGATCCAGGGAAACCATGGCGATACCACGGAACCTCATGGAACCAAGGGTCCAGTGTGACCCAGCAGAACCTCTTGGAATCAAGGCACCCATGTTACACTATGGAACCTCATGGAGCCAAGGGTCCGGTGTGCCGTTGCGGGGCCTCACTGGAGCAAAGGACATGGTTGATGGGACAGAAGCTCATGGAAACGATGGGATATTGGGACATTGCAGAGCCTCATGGAACCAAGGAGACCACTGTGACACTGAGGAAGAATTATGGAAGCAAGCAGCCACTGTAGAACCAAGGAGAGCACTGTTGACAGTACAAAACCTCCTGGAACTGAGAGGCCATTGTTCTACAGCGAGGCCTCGGGGAACCAAGGGGCCATGGTGACACTGTGGGGCCTCATGAACCAAGTAGTCGTTGTGACACAGCGGGGCTGCTTGTAACCAATTGTCCATCGTGATACTGCAGATGCAAGAGACCGTGCTGACACTATGGCAGTTCATGGAACCGAGAGGCTGTTGTGACACACCAAGGCCTCGTGGCACCAAGGAGAGAGCATTGTGGCAGTGCAGAACTAAGGAGGCCATTTTGACAGTACAGACCCAAATGGAACCAAGGGTCCACTGTTATCCAGCAGGGCCTCGTGGAACCAAGGGGCCCTCGTGAAAGTGTGCAAGGGGCATAATGGAGTCAGGGACACCACTGATACTGAAATCTGCTGGATAGCAACTTTTGAACACAGTTTTGAGGATTTGAGAGCAGGTATTCTTTATTACACCATGGTGGTCGCTTGGGCAATCCTTCATCTACTCGAGTGCACTGGCCACCAGGCAATCGGAGCTTTTATCACTCACACTGATGATGTATTCATTAGTTAACCCCACCTGGAATTTATTTGCCATAATTGCACCCCTTCTCACAAGTCCTTCTATGGTTCTTTGGAGTGTGTCTTCAACATGCACTGTCCTTTTTAGGTGACTGCTCTTTGATCCCCGCTTTTGAGGAAGGGCAATATTATTGTTGTGTATAACTTCTGCTTTTGTCAGCCTTGCAGAGCTGAGCTGACATTCTCCTTGCGTTTTGTGCACGCTCCGTTTGCCTCGGCTACATCCTTTGTGCGTTTCTCCAAGACTGTGCTCTTCTGTTCTCTGCCCTTGGTAAGTGTAAATGTTGTTCTGTTCTCCTGTCCTTGTCACAGTGCTCGCCCCACGAGGCGTGTCTGCAAGCCCCTCCAACCCATGGACTTGGGATGGGCAAGTGTTCCTGAGGGAACAGGGATGGGACAGCTGGGCTGGACTGGCCCAAGGGATGTTCCATTCCATGTCACACCACGATCAGCAATCAACTGAGAGAAGCAGGGGCATGGGGGATGGGGGGGTGGGGGTGTGTCACCATCTGCCAACACAGGCCGAGGATTGTTCGATCTCAGAGGTGCAAACAGGTAAATAGCGGGGGACAAATCAGTTTATTCAACAACAGCAATGCATTTTTATTGAATGCCAAACAATTCAGTTGCGCTAGAGGGGAGAGATATAGGAAACGGAGTATAGAGAGAGAAAAGGAGGGGAAGGGGGAAGTAGCTACCAACAGACGAGACCAAGGTCATGGTGGGCCAGCCAATGGAAGGGTGGTCATCCGTGGGGAGTACTCAGGGTCTTCTCCAGAGGATCGCTCTTTTGTAGTCCTTTTCCAAAGCGAGTGGCTTGTGGCCAAGAGGCGGGGAGATTTATGGAGCATTGTGTGGTGCTCCAAGAGACAGGTGCGGTCGTGCAGTACATGCAGGCTTCAGCTGGTACCATGACAGCACAGTCCAGTGAGCACAACACACCTGCAAAGAGTCCCTTGGCAAGCACCCACCTCAAGCAGGCCAGAAAACCATTGTCCAGAGTCAACCTGGGCGGGGGTCCTTGAGGTCTTCTTGAGAGGGTCATGAGGCAAAAATGAGGGAAACTTCACACCGACCCTTAGAGTGGTAGATGAGAGGCAGCCCTCAGGAAACGGTGGCCACCCAGAGCTGTTACTCCTAGCAGATTTTGGCTGGGAGCAAGCCTTGTATGTAGTGCTTTTTCAGGGGGAATATCAGTTTCAGCCGTGGGAACCTGCAAAAGGGGCTGGTACTTTTCCATAGGAAGGAAAGCACAGAGCCTTAGTGCTCCAGGAGCTGATGAGAGGCAGTCCTCAACATTCCAGGATCAGCCAGTCTTGCCAGGTGGCCCCCGGGGAGGCCCAGCCAGCCAGACCTGTTCCATGTTGCCTTGGTTCCATGGGGCCTCACAGTGTCACAATGTTCTCCTTGATTCCAGGAGTCCCTGTAGTGTCCCGATATTCTCCTTGTCACAATATTCTCCCTGCTTCTGTAGTGTAAACAATGGCCCCTTGCTTCCCTAAGGTCCTGCAGAGTCACCACGGCCCCTGGGCTCCATGTGGCCCTGCTGTGTAACAAAGGCTCCTTGGTTCTCTGGGCCGCACAGCTTCATCACTGACCCTTGGTTCCATTGGGGTCCTGAGTCTCACAAAGGTGCCCCTGATTGCATGAGGCACCAGAGTGTCAAAATGGTCTCTTTGGTTCCATGAGGTTCTGCAGTGTCTCCATGGTCGCTGTCAGAGGCTGGATGACATCAATGTCCCCAGACCCGTCGGGATGCTCGGAATGCCCGAGTGGGGCCGGGGCTGGGACAGACCTTGGAATGAGGTGGGACAGAACCCCGTCCCCAGCCATGGCCTGGCAGATCTGCCAATCACACAGCAGGGGCAGAGCAAACCCAGCTGTGACTGCCTGAGCCGTCAATCAATCACACAGCAGGGGCAGCGCCCAGCCAGCTCTGATTGGCTGAGCCGTCAATCAATCACACAGCAGGGGCAGCGCCCAGCCAGCTCTGATTGGTTGAGCCGTCAATCAATCACACAGTAGGGTCACCGCCCAGCCAGCTCTGATTGGCTGAGCCGTCAATCAAGCACACAGCAGGGGCAGCGCCCACCCAGCTCTGATTGGCTGAGCCGTCAATCAATCCCACACAAAGGCAATGAAACACAGCAGTGCGTGGTAAGAAAGCAGATGTCCCTGAAAAGAGGAGAGCTTAGAAAACGCTAGGGATTTAAAAAATCGGGCATGACGTCAAGCCCTGGTCTGAATCCTGAAATCTCCTGGGTCTGTGTCTCAGCCACACTGGAAGCCTAGCAGCTGGTAGCTCTCTGCATATCTATCTGGAGATCTTCTGTCTTTCTGTCTCTTTTTTCTCTTTTAACCTTCTTATCCTCTTTTACTGGAATGTTTTTGGGTAGTTTAACATTTTTATGCCTAAAGGTTTCCATCTTACATGGGCCGAGTTAATGATGTTCCTGCTACGCTAAGTGATGCACGTTGAATTGGATGTTGTATGAAATCATTTGCCAAAGGAGCTCGGTTTTCTGTATTTTTCCAGTACACTTTTGTGTCGTTTTGACCTCTTGAGAATATCTGGCTGGGGTTTCTACTCTGCACCAAACTCGAGTAAAGGAGCCTTTGCTCACCCTCAGCATTTCAGTGTTCTGGGGTGTTACAGGCGCGCAGGCTCAGCACGGCCTCTTGTTTCCATGAGGCCCCGCTGTGTCACACTGGCCCTTGGTTCCATGAGCATCTGGAGTGTCACACAGCTTGATGACATTTGTCCTTGCTGCCTCTCCCATCCCAGTGCTCCAGGAACAGCCCCGAGCCACCTGTGAGGGACAGGCCCTGCTGGCCCAGGCCTGGGCTCAGGCCTTGGCCTTTCTGCTTCCTCCAACCAGCCCAGGCCTTGCTCAGCATTGCAGTTCCCTGCTCACAGCCTCGGGCTCCTGCAATCCTGGCCTCAAGGATCTGCTCTCACCACTCCCTGGGGAGCCTTTGGCAGTCCCTGCCCTCAGTGGGGCCAGTGATGCTCCAAGGGACTTGGAGTTTTGCTTCTGACTCCTTGAGCAGCTTCTTCAACCTTCTCTCAGTGCCTGGGTCTCCTGGACTCAGCCCCAAATCCACCGTTGGGGATCATTAAAATACAGAAAACCCTCAGGAGCTCTTTGTCTTCTTTCCAATGTCTTCCAGTCTCCAGGCCTTGTGCAGCTGCTTGGAGTCACTTTGGAGTTCTCTTAAGGAGGAAGATTTCAAGGTACAGCTCATGATTTTCAGTTTTATAAAAGGGAGTAATTTTTCTTTTTCAGTTCAAAGAAGAAGCAACTTAGGCATTCCCCAGGTGATCTTGATGCTGAATGTCTCCTTAGGAGGTGTGGGCCCACTGAAGAATGAGCCCCTTGCCAGGCTGACCCTGTTTGGACAAGCTGCTCCCCAAGCCCAGCCTGGGGACATGTCTGACATGGCCCAGCTGGGACTGACATGCCTGGCCCTGCACCAGAAGCCCTTCCCCCTGAACTCTGCAGCTGGCTGTCCCTGCCCACTGCACCATGTCCCACGTGCTCTCCTCAGGGCTCTGCCTGCATCCAGGCCCAGGACAAGTATTCCTGTTTGTGAGGAAAGAAGGGAAAAGCCTGAGCAGGTTTTCCTAAACGACAAACCCCCACTGTAGAAGCACATGCTGAGTACAGGCTGCCTGGAACCTGGAATGATGACACCTTTCTACTAGGGACAGTGGGACCAGAAATGATGTCTGGATGCAGAATTCTCGGAGTCTTGCAGCTGAATTCTCTGTCCTTGTCCTTTCCCTGCATCTCTGTTGCAGATGGAAGCTGCTGGTGCCTTTCTCAGCTGTGACCTGTCTTTTGAATGCAGACAGATGTTCCCAGGTGTGTTAAGCAGGTGCTGCTCAATGTTTATGCAAAGCTTTGGTGTGCTCATGGAACCAAGGGGACCCTTGTGACACAGCGGGGGCTGATGGAACCAAGGAGACAGTTGTGACAGTTCAGAGCCTCACAGAAACAAGGCTCCATTGTGACACTGAAGGCAATTACGGAATCCACATCACTGTGACACAGCCAGGCCACATGGAACCAATGGTCCCTGATGACAATGCAGGTCCAAGGAGACCATGGTGACACTATGGGACCGCATGGATCCAAGGGGCCACTGTGACACTGAAGAACTTCATGGAAGCCAGGGTGCAGTGTGACACAGCGGTGCCTGATTGGAACAAAGGAACCACTGCTGACAGCCCAGAAACTCCTGGAACCAAGGGGCTGTGGTGACACAGCAGGGCCACATGGAACCAAGGAGACCTGTGACATTTAGGAACCTCATGGAACCAAGAGTCCACTATGACACTGCAGAAACAAGGAGACCATTGGGACGTTGTGGAAGCTCACAGAACCAAGCAGCCCTCGAGACACTCCAGGGCCTCGTTGAAGCAGGGAGACCACTGTGACAGTCCAGAACCTCATGGAGCTAAGGCTCTCTTGTGACACAGCAGGCTCCCATGCAACCAATTGTCCATTGTGACAATGCAGATCCCAGGAGACCATGGTTACACTACGGAAGCTCATGGAACCAAGGGTCCATTGTGACAAAGCAAGGCCTTGTGGAACCAAGGAGAGCATTGTGACGTAATGGAACCTCGTGGAACCAAGGGTCCGTTGTTAGAGTCCAGAACCAAGGACACCATTGTGACAGTCCAGAACCTCATGGGACCAAGATTCCCTTGTTACACAGTGGCACTTGATGGAACCAAGGAGCCACTGTAGCACAGCAAAGCTGCATGAAACCTATGGTCCGTAGCGATACTGCGGATCCAGGGAAACCATGGCGATACCACGGAACCTCATGGAACCAAGGGTCCAGTGTGACCCAGCAGAACCTCTTGGAATCAAGGCACCCATGTTACACTATGGAACCTCATGGAGCCAAGGGTCCGGTGTGCCGTTGCGGGGCCTCACTGGAGCAAAGGACATGGTTGATGGGACAGAAGCTCATGGAAACGATGGGATATTGGGACATTGCAGAGCCTCATGGAACCAAGGAGACCACTGTGACACTGAGGAAGAATTATGGAAGCAAGCAGCCACTGTAGAACCAAGGAGAGCACTGTTGACAGTACAAAACCTCCTGGAACTGAGAGGCCATTGTTCTACAGCGAGGCCTCGGGGAACCAAGGGGCCATGGTGACACTGTGGGGCCTCATGAACCAAGTAGTCGTTGTGACACAGCGGGGCTGCTTGTAACCAATTGTCCATCGTGATACTGCAGATGCAAGAGACCGTGCTGACACTATGGCAGTTCATGGAACCGAGAGGCTGTTGTGACACACCAAGGCCTCGTGGCACCAAGGAGAGAGCATTGTGGCAGTGCAGAACTAAGGAGGCCATTTTGACAGTACAGACCCAAATGGAACCAAGGGTCCACTGTTATCCAGCAGGGCCTCGTGGAACCAAGGGGCCCTCGTGAAAGTGTGCAAGGGGCATAATGGAGTCAGGGACACCACTGATACTGAAATCTGCTGGATAGCAACTTTTGAACACAGTTTTGAGGATTTGAGAGCAGGTATTCTTTATTACACCACGGTGGTCACTTGGTGTCCTAGGGTGATGTTATGGTGTTTCTATCTCCAATCGTGTGTCCTGATTATGTTTGGTATTATGTCCTGTGCTTCCAGGACTGAGTCTGAGAGTGAAGCTTTGTTTTGTCTTGTTATCAGCCGGCTCACCTCCCCCATGGTCTATGTTTAGGAGAGGTTTTAGCTCGGCTTGCTTGCTTGCCTGCTTGCTTGCTTGCTTGCTTGCCTGCTTGCTTGCTTGCTTGCTTGCCTGCTTGCTTGCCTGCTTGCTCGCTTCTGCCTTTTTCTTTCCTTCGCTTTGCCCTTGCTTTCTGCTTATTAGTTAGTTCAGCTAGGCAGTCCAACTTTTTCCCTGGACTGTTTTCTCTTCCACCCCGTCCCCTCCCTCTCCTGGATACCATCTGAACGGACGGGGACCTGGGAACCCCAAGAAACACCGGGAGTCTACACTTTGTCACCTGCAGCAGTCATCCCCAGCGCCAGAGACTGATAACTGCGCGACCACTCGCCAGAGAGACTGAACTTGTCATCCCTTCAGAACGGTGAAAGAGTTTTTTGTCAGCTGGTGTTGTTTTTTTTTGCCTGTGCTGGGGAGTGTCTTGCTTGTTAAATAAACAGGTTTTTTCTCCCACTCTTCTCCAAGGAAATTCTTCCCGAACCCGGTGGGGTGGGGGGGGGAGGAGTCGTGGGGTTTGCTGTCTGGGGGCTCCTCCTGGAGGTTTTCCCCCAAATTTGGCCGAAACCAGGACAAATATATTGGCGCCCAACTCGAGGCTTGAGAAAGTGGGAAAAAACCCTGTTCTAATAATAATAATTTGGTTCAAATTCTTTTGTGTTGGTATAGAGCAGTTATTGGCTATGTTGTTGGAATTCATGTCTTTTGGGGTGGAGGCCTGCATGGGTTCTTTGTCCCTAGGGTTTTTTGAGGTCTTAATACCTCTGTGGTCCCTGGGTTTATTTGCTTATCCAGAAATAGCTCCAGTATTGTCCCTAATGCGTAGTTTCTGTAGTAGAGGGGCATTGACCAAAATATCCATCGGGCTGGGCTTGGTTTTAATGGCCTGCAGGAGATTTATAAAGGTGCTGGAGTCTGTTCCAGGAATGTATGGTTCTTGGTTGTGGTTGTGTACTCAGCTTGTTAGAGGAGAAGCAGGGGATGAGGCTTTTCAGCCTTTGTTCTCCTTCTTCTCCTCTGAATTTGTTACATCCCTATTAGAGAATGTTCAGTTCCCCCTGAGTGTTAAAGAGACCATCTTTCTGGTGTTTAATATAGTAAGCTTTCTCTATACAGTCTGCAGTTTCTCTAGAATGAGAGCTGAGATTTCTAGAGGGGCTGAGACCCCTGACCCCAGAGTAGAGCCAGGCGTGAGGAATCCTGAATGGTGTGGGAAATGGGAGGATATGGGCCAAATCTTAAAGGAATTTTCTGACCCTACATCCTGGGATTTTCCATGTGAACAAATTCAGAACCCAGCTGAGGTGGCAAAGTACCTGAAAGAGAAGTGCCATGGTAATTCTAAGGAGAATGGAGACTGACCGTAGACTATCGTGCATTGAATGAGGTGACTCCACCACTGAGCGCTGCCGTGCCAGACATGCTGGAACTGCAGTACGAGCTGGAGTCCAAGGCAGCAAAGTGGTACGCCACTATCGATATCGCCAATGCATTTTTCTCCATTCCTCTGGCAGCAGAGTGCAGGCCTCAGTTCGCTTTCACATGGAGGGGAGTGCAGTACACCTGGAATCGACTGCCCCAGGGGTGGAAGCACAGTCCTACTATCTGCCATGGACTGATCCAGACTACACTAGAAAAAGGTGAGGCTCCAGAACATTTACAATATATTGATGATATCATTGTGTGGGGGAACACAGCAGCAGAAGTGTTCAAGAAAGGAGAGAGAATCATCCAAATCCTCCTGGAAGCCGGCTTCGCCATCAAGAAGAGTAAAGTTAAGGGACCTGCTCGAGAGATCCAGTTCCTGGGAGTGAAGTGGCAAGATGGACGGCGTCAGATTCCTACTGATGTCATCAACAAAATCACAGCTATGTCCCCACCAACCAACAAGAAGGAGACACAAGCTTTCTTAGGCGCCATAGGTTTTTGGAGGATGCACATTCCTGAGTACAGTCAGATTGTGAGCCCTCTTTACCTGGTCACCCGCAAGAAGAACGATTTCCATTGGGGCCCTGAGCAGCAACAAGCTTTTGCCCAGATAAAGCAGGAAATTGCTCATGTAGTAGCCCTTGGCCCAGTCAGGACGGGACCAGATGTGAAGAACGTGCTCTACTCTGCAGCCGGGAACCATGGTCTGTCCTGGAGCCTGTGGCAGAAGGTGCCTGGTGAGACTCGAGGCCGACCATTAGGATTTTGGAGTTGGAGCTACAGAGGGTCTGAAGCTAACTACACCCCAACAGAGAAGGAGATCTTGGCTGCCTACGAAGGGGTCCAAGCAGCCTCAGAGGTGGTTGGCACAGAAGCACAACTCCTTCTGGCACCCCGACTACCAGTGCTGGGGTGGATGTTCAGAGGAAAGGTTCCCTCAACCCACCATGCCACCAGTGCTACATGGAGCAAGTGGATTGCCCTCATTACACAGCGCACCCGGATTGGAAAACTGAATCGCCCTGGGATTTTGGAAGTAATTACAAATTGGCCTGAAGGTGAAAGTTTTGGTGTCACAGATGAGGAACAAGAACCAGTGACACGGGCTGAAGAAGCTCCACCATATAACCAACTGCCAGCAGAGGAAACACGCTATGCTCTATTCACCGACGGTTCCTGTCGCATTGTGGGGATGAATCGGAGGTGGAAAGCAGCCGTATGGAGCCCCACGCGACGGGTAGCAGAGGCCACTGAAGGAGAGGGTGGATCCAGTCAACTTGCTGAACTCAAAGCGGTTCAACTGGCCTTAGACATTGCTGAAAGAGAGAAGTGGCCAAAGCTTTACCTTTATACCGATTCATGGATGGTAGCCAATGCTCTGTGGGGATGGTTGGAGAGATGGAAAGAGGCTAACTGGCAGCGTAGAGGAAAACCAATTTGGGCTGCCGAAGAGTGGAAAGATATCGCTACCCGGTTAGAGAAATTACCTGTGAAGGTTCGCCATGTAGATGCCCATGTTCCCAGAAGTAGGGCTAATGAAGAGCAGAAAAACAATCAGCAGGTAGATCAGGCTGCAAAGATAGGGGTGTCGAAGATAGACCTTGATTGGGAACACAAGGGAGAGTTGTTCCTGGCTCGATGGGCCCATGATGCCTCAGGTCATCAGGGCAGAGATGCCACATATAAGTGGGCACGAGACCGAGGGGTGGATCTAACCATGGACAGTATTTCTCAAGTTATCCATGACTGTGAGACGTGCGCTGCCATCAAGCAAGCCAAGCGGGTGAAGCCCCTCTGGTATGGGGGGCGGTGGTCCAAGTACAAGTATGGAGAGGCCTGGCAGATTGACTACATCACACTGCCCCAGACACGCCAAGGCAAGCGCTATGTACTGACCATGGTGGAAGCCACCACTGGATGGTTGGAGACCTACCCTGTGTCTCACGCTACAGCCCGTAACACCATCCTGGGCCTGGAAAAGCAGGTCCTTTGGAGGCATGGCACCCCTGAGAGGATTGAGTCAGACAATGGGACTCATTTCAAGAATAGCCTTATCAACACTTGGGCTAGGGAACATGGCATTGAGTGGGTGTACCATATCCCCTACCATGCACCAGCTGCAGGGAAGGTGGAAAGGTACAATGGACTGTTAAAAACCACCTTGAGAGCATTGGGTGGGGGATCATTCAAAAACTGGGAGCAGCATTTAGCAAAGGCCACTTGGTTAGTTAACACCCGGGGTTCCACCAACCGAGCGGGCCCTGCCCAGTCTGAGTCCCTGAATATAGTAGATGGAGACAAAGTCCCAGTGGCACATATCAGAGGTTTGTTAGGGAAGGCAGTTTGGATCAATTCTGCCCCGAGTACAGACAAACCCATTCGTGGGATTGTCTTTGCTCAAGGACCAGGTTGTACATGGTGGGTAATGCAGAGAGATGGAACAACACGATGTGTGCCTCAGGGAGATCTGATTGTGGGGTGAGGCAGCATGAGACAGAAGGAAATATGTAAGTGTCAAAGGTCTGAGCAAGTGAGATAGAAGGAAATGTGTAAGTGTCGAAGGTTTGAGCAAGTGAGATGGAAGAAAATGTGTCCGAATAAGTGAAAGATGGAAATTTCTACTTGCTGAAGTTTTTACATGCTGTTTAGTATGTTCACGATATGGAGATAAGGGGTGGAATGTCCTAGGGTGATGTTATGGTGTTTCTATCTCCAATCGTGTGTCCTGATTATGTTTGGTATTATGTCCTGTGCTTCCAGGACTGAGTCTGAGAGTGAAGCTTTGTTTTGTCTTGTTATCAGCCGGCTCACCTCCCCCATGGTCTATGTTTAGGAGAGGTTTTAGCTCGGCTTGCTTGCTTGCCTGCTTGCTTGCTTGCTTGCTTGCCTGCTTGCTTGCCTGCTTGCTCGCTTCTGCCTTTTTCTTTCCTTCGCTTTGCCCTTGCTTTCTGCTTATTAGTTAGTTCAGCTAGGCAGTCCAACTTTTTCCCTGGACTGTTTTCTCTTCCACCCCGTCCCCTCCCTCTCCTGGATACCATCTGAACGGACGGGGACCTGGGAACCCCAAGAAACACCGGGAGTCTACACTTTGTCACCTGCAGCAGTCATCCCCAGCGCCAGAGACTGATAACTGCGCGACCACTCGCCAGAGAGACTGAACTTCTCATCCCTTCAGAACGGTGAAAGAGTTTTTTGTCAGCTGGTGTTGTTTTTTTTTCCCTGTGCTGGGGAGTGTCTTGCTTGTTAAATAAACAGGTTTTTTCTCCCACTCTTCTCCAAGGAAATTCTTCCCGAACCCGGTGGGGGGGGGGGGGGGGGGGAGGAGTCGTGGGGTTTGCTGTCTGGGGGCTCCTCCTGGAGGTTTTCCCCCAAATTTGGCCGAAACCAGGACACTTGGGCAATCCTTCATCTACTCGAGTGCACTGGCCACCAGGCAATCGGAGCTTTTATCACTCACACTGATGATGTATTCATTAGTTAACCCCACCTGGAATTTATTTGCCATAATTGCACCCCTTCTCACAAGTCCTTCTATGGTTCTTTGGAGTGTGTCTTCAACATGCACTGTCCTTTTTAGGTGACTGCTCTTTGATCCCCGCTTTTGAGGAAGGGCAATATTATTGTTGTGTATAACTTCTGCTTTTGTCAGCCTTGCAGAGCTGAGCTGACATTCTCCTTGCGTTTTGTGCACGCTCCGTTTGCCTCGGCTACATCCTTTGTGCGTTTCTCCAAGACTGTGCTCTTCTGTTCTCTGCCCTTGGTAAGTGTAAATGTTGTTCTGTTCTCCTGTCCTTGTCACAGTGCTCGCCCCACGAGGCGTGTCTGCAAGCCCCTCCAACCCATGGACTTGGGATGGGCAAGTGTTCCTGAGGGAACAGGGATGGGACAGCTGGGCTGGACTGGCCCAAGGGATGTTCCATTCCATGTCACACCACGATCAGCAATCAACTGGGAGAAGCAGGGGCATGGGGGATGGGGGGGGGGGGGGGGTGGGGGTGTGTCACCATCTGCCAACACAGGCCGAGGATTGTTCGATCTCAGAGGTGCAAACAGGTAAATAGCGGGGGACAAATCAGTTTATTCAACAACAGCAATGCATTTTTATTGAATGCCAAACAATTCAGTTGCGCTAGAGGGGAGAGATATAGGAAACGGAGTATAGAGAGAGAAAAGGAGGGGAAGGGGGAAGTAGCTACCAACAGACGAGACCAAGGGCATGGTGGGCCAGCCAATGGAAGGGTGGTCATCCGTGGGGAGTACTCAGGGTCTTCTCCAGAGGATCGCTCTTTTGTAGTCCTTTTCCAAAGCGAGTGGCTTGTGGCCAAGAGGCGGGGAGATTTATGGAGCATTGTGTGGTGCTCCAAGAGACAGGTGCGGTCGTGCAGTACATGCAGGCTTCAGCTGGTACCATGACAGCACAGTCCAGTGAGCACAACACACCTGCAAAGAGTCCCTTGGCAAGCACCCACCTCAAGCAGGCCAGAAAACCATTGTCCAGAGTCAACCTGGGCGGGGGTCCTTGAGGTCTTCTTGAGAGGGTCATGAGGCAAAAATGAGGGAAACTTCACACCGACCCTTAGAGTGGTAGATGAGAGGCAGCCCTCAGGAAACGGTGGCCACCCAGAGCTGTTACTCCTAGCAGATTTTGGCTGGGAGCAAGCCTTGTATGTAGTGCTTTTTCAGGGGGAATATCAGTTTCAGCCGTGGGAACCTGCAAAAGGGGCTGGTACTTTTCCATAGGAAGGAAAGCACAGAGCCTTAGTGCTCCAGGAGCTGATGAGAGGCAGTCCTCAACATTCCAGGATCAGCCAGTCTTGCCAGGTGGCCCCCGGGGAGGCCCAGCCAGCCAGACCTGTTCCATGTTGCCTTGGTTCCATGGGGCCTCACAGTGTCACAATGTTCTCCTTGATTCCAGGAGTCCCTGTAGTGTCCCGATATTCTCCTTGTCACAATATTCTCCCTGCTTCTGTAGTGTAAACAATGGCCCCTTGCTTCCCTAAGGTCCTGCAGAGTCACCACGGCCCCTGGGCTCCATGTGGCCCTGCTGTGTAACAAAGGCTCCTTGGTTCTCTGGGCCGCACAGCTTCATCACTGACCCTTGGTTCCATTGGGGTCCTGAGTCTCACAAAGGTGCCCCTGATTGCATGAGGCACCAGAGTGTCAAAATGGTCTCTTTGGTTCCATGAGGTTCTGCAGTGTCTCCATGGTCGCTGTCAGAGGCTGGATGACATCAATGTCCCCAGACCCGTCGGGATGCTCGGAATGCCCGAGTGGGGCCGGGGCTGGGACAGACCTTGGAATGAGGTGGGACAGAACCCCGTCCCCAGCCATGGCCTGGCAGATCTGCCAATCACACAGCAGGGGCAGAGCAAACCCAGCTGTGACTGCCTGAGCCGTCAATCAATCACACAGCAGGGGCAGCGCCCAGCCAGCTCTGATTGGCTGAGCCGTCAATCAATCACACAGCAGGGGCAGCGCCCAGCCAGCTCTGATTGGTTGAGCCGTCAATCAATCACACAGCAGGGTCACCGCCCAGCCAGCTCTGATTGGCTGAGCCGTCAATCAAGCACACAGCAGGGGCAGCGCCCACCCAGCTCTGATTGGCTGAGCCGTCAATCAATCCCACACAAAGGCAATGAAACACAGCAGTGCGTGGTAAGAAAGCAGATGTCCCTGAAAAGAGGAGAGCTTAGAAAACGCTAGGGATTTAAAAAATCGGGCATGACGTCAAGCCCTGGTCTGAATCCTGAAATCTCCTGGGTCTGTGTCTCAGCCACACTGGAAGCCTAGCAGCTGGTAGCTCTCTGCATATCTATCTGGAGATCTTCTGTCTTTCTGTCTCTTTTTTCTCTTTTAACCTTCTTATCCTCTTTTACTGGAATGTTTTTGGGTAGTTTAACATTTTTATGCCTAAAGGTTTCCATCTTATATGGGCCGAGTTAATGATGTTCCTGCTACGCTAAGTGATGCACGTTGAATTGGATGTTGTATGAAATCATTTGCCAAAGGAGCTCGGTTTTCTGTATTTTTCCAGTACACTTTTGTGTCGTTTTGACCTCTTGAGAATATCTGGCTGGGGTTTCTACTCTGCACCAAACTCGAGTAAAGGAGCCTTTGCTCACCCTCAGCATTTCAGTGTTCTGGGGTGTTACAGGCGCGCAGGCTCAGCACGGCCTCTTGTTTCCATGAGGCCCCGCTGTGTCACACTGGCCCTTGGTTCCATGAGCATCTGGAGTGTCACACAGCTTGATGACATTTGTCCTTGCTGCCTCTCCCATCCCAGTGCTCCAGGAATAGCCCCGAGCCACCTGTGAGGGACAGGCCCTGCTGGCCCAGGCCTGGGCTCAGGCCTTGGCCTTTCTGCTTCCTCCAACCAGCCCAGGCCTTGCTCAGCATTGCAGTTCCCTGCTCACAGCCTCGGGCTCCTGCAATCCTGGCCTCAAGGATCTGCTCTCACCACTCCCTGGGGAGCCTTTGGCAGTCCCTGCCCTCAGTGGGGCCAGTGATGCTCCAAGGGACTTGGAGTTTTGCTTCTGACTCCTTGAGCAGCTTCTTCAACCTTCTCTCAGTGCCTGGGTCTCCTGGACTCAGCCCCAAATCCACCGTTGGGGATCATTAAAATACAGAAAACCCTCAGGAGCTCTTTGTCTTCTTTCCAATGTCTTCCAGTCTCCAGGCCTTGTGCAGCTGCTTGGAGTCACTTTGGAGTTCTCTTAAGGAGGAAGATTTCAAGGTACAGCTCATGATTTTCAGTTTTATAAAAGGGAGTAATTTTTCTTTTTCAGTTCAAAGAAGAAGCAACTTAGGCATTCCCCAGGTGATCTTGATGCTGAATGTCTCCTTAGGAGGTGTGGGCCCACTGAAGAATGAGCCCCTTGCCAGGCTGACCCTGTTTGGACAAGCTGCTCCCCAAGCCCAGCCTGGGGACATGTCTGACATGGCCCAGCTGGGACTGACATGCCTGGCCCTGCACCAGAAGCCCTTCCCCCTGAACTCTGCAGCTGGCTGTCCCTGCCCACTGCACCATGTCCCACGTGCTCTCCTCAGGGCTCTGCCTGCATCCAGGCCCAGGACAAGTATTCCTGTTTGTGAGGAAAGAAGGGAAAAGCCTGAGCAGGTTTTCCTAAACGACAAACCCCCACTGTAGAAGCACATGCTGAGTACAGGCTGCCTGGAACCTGGAATGATGACACCTTTCTACTAGGGACAGTGGGACCAGAAATGATGTCTGGATGCAGAATTCTCGGAGTCTTGCAGCTGAATTCTCTGTCCTTGTCCTTTCCCTGCATCTCTGTTGCAGATGGAAGCTGCTGGTGCCTTTCTCAGCTGTGACCTGTCTTTTGAATGCAGACAGATGTTCCCAGGTGTGTTAAGCAGGTGCTGCTCAATGTTTATGCAAAGCTTTGGTGTGCTCATGGAACCAAGG
Source organism: Sturnus vulgaris (assembly GCF_052056855.1). NCBI lineage: Eukaryota > Metazoa > Chordata > Aves > Passeriformes > Sturnidae > Sturnus > Sturnus vulgaris. The sequence continues at coordinate 806,414 of NW_028276064.1, forward strand.
GGACCCTTGTGACACAGCGGGGGCTGATGGAACCAAGGAGACAGTTGTGACAGTTGAGAGCCTCACAGAAACAAGGCTCCATTGTGACACTGAAGGCAATTACGGAATCCACATCACTGTGACACAGCCAGGCCACATGGAACCAATGGTCCCTGATGACAATGCAGGTCCGAGGAGACCATGGTGACACTATGGGACCGCATGGATCCAAGGGGCCACTGTGACACTGAAGAACTTCATAGAAGCCAGGGTGCAGTGTGACACAGCGGTGCCTGATTGGAACAAAGGAACCACTGTTGACAGCCCAGAAACTCCTGGAACCAAGGGGCTGTGGTGACACAGCAGGGCCACATGGAACCAAGGAGACCTGTGACATTTAGGAACCTCATGGAACCAAGAGTCCACTATGACACTGCAGAAACAAGGAGACCATTGGGACGTTGTGGAAGCTCACAGAACCAAGCAGCCCTCGAGACACTCCAGGGCCTCGTTGAAGCAGGGAGACCACTGTGACAGTCCAGAACCTCATGGAGCTAAGGCTCTCTTGTGACACAGCAGGCTCCCATGCAACCAATTGTCCATTGTGACAATGCAGATCCCAGGAGACCATGGTTACACTACGGAAGCTCATGGAACCAAGGGTCCATTGTGACAAAGCAAGGCCTTGTGGAACCAAGGAGAGCATTGTGACGTAATGGAACCTCGTGGAACCAAGGGTCCGTTGTTAGAGTCCAGAACCAAGGACACCATTGTGACAGTCCAGAACCTCATGGGACCAAGATTCCCTTGTTACACAGTGGCACTTGATGGAACCAAGGAGCCACTGTAGCACAGCAAAGCTGCATGAAACCTATGGTCCGTAGCGATACTGCGGATCCAGGGAAACCATGGCGATACCACGGAACCTCATGGAACCAAGGGTCCAGTGTGACCCAGCAGAACCTCTTGGAATCAAGGCACCCATGTTACACTATGGAACCTCATGGAGCCAAGGGTCCGGTGTGCCGTTGCGGGGCCTCACTGGAGCAAAGGACATGGTTGATGGGACAGAAGCTCATGGAAACGATGGGATATTGGGACATTGCAGAGCCTCATGGAACCAAGGAGACCACTGTGACACTGAGGAAGAATTATGGAAGCAAGCAGCCACTGTAGAACCAAGGAGAGCACTGTTGACAGTACAAAACCTCCTGGAACTGAGAGGCCATTGTTCTACAGCGAGGCCTCGGGGAACCAAGGGGCCATGGTGACACTGTGGGGCCTCATGAACCAAGTAGTCGTTGTGACACAGCGGGGCTGCTTGTAACCAATTGTCCATCGTGATACTGCAGATGCAAGAGACCGTGCTGACACTATGGCAGTTCATGGAACCGAGAGGCTGTTGTGACACACCAAGGCCTCGTGGCACCAAGGAGAGAGCATTGTGGCAGTGCAGAACTAAGGAGGCCATTTTGACAGTACAGACCCAAATGGAACCAAGGGTCCACTGTTATCCAGCAGGGCCTCGTGGAACCAAGGGGCCCTCGTGAAAGTGTGCAAGGGGCATAATGGAGTCAGGGACACCACTGATACTGAAATCTGCTGGATAGCAACTTTTGAACACAGTTTTGAGGATTTGAGAGCAGGTATTCTTTATTACACCATGGTGGTCGCTTGGGCAATCCTTCATCTACTCGAGTGCACTGGCCACCAGGCAATCGGAGCTTTTATCACTCACACTGATGATGTATTCATTAGTTAACCCCACCTGGAATTTATTTGCCATAATTGCACCCCTTCTCACAAGTCCTTCTATGGTTCTTTGGAGTGTGTCTTCAACATGCACTGTCCTTTTTAGGTGACTGCTCTTTGATCCCCGCTTTTGAGGAAGGGCAATATTATTGTTGTGTATAACTTCTGCTTTTGTCAGCCTTGCAGAGCTGAGCTGACATTCTCCTTGCGTTTTGTGCACGCTCCGTTTGCCTCGGCTACATCCTTTGTGCGTTTCTCCAAGACTGTGCTCTTCTGTTCTCTGCCCTTGGTAAGTGTAAATGTTGTTCTGTTCTCCTGTCCTTGTCACAGTGCTCGCCCCACGAGGCGTGTCTGCAAGCCCCTCCAACCCATGGACTTGGGATGGGCAAGTGTTCCTGAGGGAACAGGGATGGGACAGCTGGGCTGGACTGGCCCAAGGGATGTTCCATTCCATGTCACACCACGATCAGCAATCAACTGGGAGAAGCAGGGGCATGGGGGATGGGGGGGGGGGGGGTGGGGGTGTGTCACCATCTGCCAACACAGGCCGAGGATTGTTCGATCTCAGAGGTGCAAACAGGTAAATAGCGGGGGACAAATCAGTTTATTCAACAACAGCAATGCATTTTTATTGAATGCCAAACAATTCAGTTGCGCTAGAGGGGAGAGATATAGGAAACGGAGTATAGAGAGAGAAAAGGAGGGGAAGGGGGAAGTAGCTACCAACAGACGAGACCAAGGTCATGGTGGGCCAGCCAATGGGGGGGTGGTCATCCGTGGGGAGTACTCAGGGTCTTCTCCAGAGGATCGCTCTTTTATAGTCCTTTTCCAAAGCGAGTGGCTTGTGGCCAAGAGGCGGGGAGATTTATGGAGCATTGTGTGGTGCTCCAAGAGACAGGTGCGGTCGTGCAGTACATGCAGGCTTCAGCTGGTACCATGACAGCACAGTCCAGTGAGCACAACACACCTGCAAAGAGTCCCTTGGCAAGCACCCACCTCAAGCAGGCCAGAAAACCATTGTCCAGAGTCAACCTGGGCGGGGGTCCTTGAGGTCTTCTTGAGAGGGTCATGAGGCAAAAATGAGGGAAACTTCACACCGACCCTTAGAGTGGTAGATGAGAGGCAGCCCTCAGGAAACGGTGGCCACCCAGAGCTGTTACTCCTAGCAGATTTTGGCTGGGAGCAAGCCTTGTATGTAGTGCTTTTTCAGGGGGAATATCAGTTTCAGCCGTGGGAACCTGCAAAAGGGGCTGGTACTTTTCCATAGGAAGGAAAGCACAGAGCCTTAGTGCTCCAGGAGCTGATGAGAGGCAGTCCTCAACATTCCAGGATCAGCCAGTCTTGCCAGGTGGCCCCCGGGGAGGCCCAGCCAGCCAGACCTGTTCCATGTTGCCTTGGTTCCATGGGGCCTCACAGTGTCACAATGTTCTCCTTGATTCCAGGAGTCCCTGTAGTGTCCCGATACTCTCCTTGTCACAATATTCTCCCTGCTTCTGTAGTGTAAACAATGGCCCCTTGCTTCCCTAAGGTCCTGCAGAGTCACCACGGCCCCTGGGCTCCATGTGGCCCTGCTGTGTAACAAAGGCTCCTTGGTTCTCTGGGCCGCACAGCTTCATCACTGACCCTTGGTTCCATTGGGGTCCCGAGTCTCACAAAGGTGCCCCCGATTGCATGAGGCACCAGAGTGTCAAAATGGTCTCTGGTTCCATGAGGTTCCGCAGTGTCCCCATGGTCGCTGTCAGAGGCTGGATGACATCAATGTCCCCAGACCCGTCGGGATGCTCGGAATGCCCGAGTGGGGCCGGGGCTGGGACAGACCTTGGAATGAGGTGGGACAGAACCCCGCCCCCAGCCATGGCCTGGCAGATCTGCCAATCACATAGCAGGGGCAGAGCAAACCCAGCTGTGACTGCCTGAGCCGTCAATCAATCACACAGCAGGGGCAGCGCCCAGCCAGCTCTGATTGGCTGAGCCGTCAATCAATCACACAGCAGGGGCAGCGCCCAGCCAGCTCTGATTGGTTGAGCCGTCAATCAATCACACAGCAGGGTCACCGCCCAGCCAGCTCTGATTGGCTGAGCCGTCAATCAATCACACAGCAGGGGCAGCGCCCACCCAGCTCTGATTGGCTGAGCCGTCAATCAATCCCACACAAAGGCAATGAAACACAGCAGTGCGTGGTAAGAAAGCAGATGTCCCTGAAAAGAGGAGAGCTTAGAAAACGCTAGGGATTTAAAAAATCGGGCATGACGTCAAGCCCTGGTCTGAATCCTGAAATCTCCTGGGTCTGTGTCTCAGCCACACTGGAAGCCTAGCAGCTGGTAGCTCTCTGCATATCTATCTGGAGATCTTCTGTCTTTCTGTCTCTTTTTTCTCTTTTAACCTTCTTATCCTCTTTTACTGGAATGTTTTTGGGTAGTTTAACATTTTTATGCCTAAAGGTTTCCATCTTACATGGGCCGAGTTAATGATGTTCCTGCTACGCTAAGTGATGCACGTTGAATTGGATGTTGTATGAAATCATTTGCCAAAGGAGCTCGGTTTTCTGTATTTTTCCAGTACACTTTTGTGTCGTTTTGACCTCTTGAGAATATCTGGCTGGGGTTTCTACTCTGCACCAAACTCGAGTAAAGGAGCCTTTGCTCACCCTCAGCATTTCAGTGTTCTGGGGTGTTACAGGCGCGCAGGCTCAGCACGGCCTCTTGTTTCCATGAGGCCCCGCTGTGTCACACTGGCCCTTGGTTCCATGAGCATCTGGAGTGTCACACAGCTTGATGACATTTGTCCTTGCTGCCTCTCCCATCCCAGTGCTCCAGGAATAGCCCCGAGCCACCTGTGAGGGACAGGCCCTGCTGGCCCAGGCCTGGGCTCAGGCCTTGGCCTTTCTGCTTCCTCCAACCAGCCCAGGCCTTGCTCAGCATTGCAGTTCCCTGCTCACAGCCTCGGGCTCCTGCAATCCTGGCCTCAAGGATCTGCTCTCACCACTCCCTGGGGAGCCTTTGGCAGTCCCTGCCCTCAGTGGGGCCAGTGATGCTCCAAGGGACTTGGAGTTTTGCTTCTGACTCCTTGAGCAGCTTCTTCAACCTTCTCTCAGTGCCTGGGTCTCCTGGACTCAGCCCCAAATCCACCGTTGGGGATCATTAAAATACAGAAAACCCTCAGGAGCTCTTTGTCTTCTTTCCAATGTCTTCCAGTCTCCAGGCCTTGTGCAGCTGCTTGGAGTCACTTTGGAGTTCTCTTAAGGAGGAAGATTTCAAGGTACAGCTCATGATTTTCAGTTTTATAAAAGGGAGTAATTTTTCTTTTTCAGTTCAAAGAAGAAGCAACTTAGGCATTCCCCAGGTGATCTTGATGCTGAATGTCTCCTTAGGAGGTGTGGGCCCACTGAAGAATGAGCCCCTTGCCAGGCTGACCCTGTTTGGACAAGCTGCTCCCCAAGCCCAGCCTGGGGACATGTCTGACATGGCCCAGCTGGGACTGACATGCCTGGCCCTGCACCAGAAGCCCTTCCCCCTGAACTCTGCAGCTGGCTGTCCCTGCCCACTGCACCATGTCCCACGTGCTCTCCTCAGGGCTCTGCCTGCATCCAGGCCCAGGACAAGTATTCCTGTTTGTGAGGAAAGAAGGGAAAAGCCTGAGCAGGTTTTCCTAAACGACAAACCCCCACTGTAGAAGCACATGCTGAGTACAGGCTGCCTGGAACCTGGAATGATGACACCTTTCTACTAGGGACAGTGGGACCAGAAATGATGTCTGGATGCAGAATTCTCGGAGTCTTGCAGCTGAATTCTCTGTCCTTGTCCTTTCCCTGCATCTCTGTTGCAGATGGAAGCTGCTGGTGCCTTTCTCAGCTGTGACCTGTCTTTTGAATGCAGACAGATGTTCCCAGGTGTGTTAAGCAGGTGCTGCTCAATGTTTATGCAAAGCTTTGGTGTGCTCATGGAACCAAGGGGACCCTTGTGACACAGCGGGGGCTGATGGAACCAAGGAGACAGTTGTGACAGTTCAGAGCCTCACAGAAACAAGGCTCCATTGTGACACTGAAGGCAATTACGGAATCCACATCACTGTGACACAGCCAGGCCACATGGAACCAATGGTCCCTGATGACAATGCAGGTCCAAGGAGACCATGGTGACACTATGGGACCGCATGGATCCAAGGGGCCACTGTGACACTGAAGAACTTCATGGAAGCCAGGGTGCAGTGTGACACAGCGGTGCCTGATTGGAACAAAGGAACCACTGCTGACAGCCCAGAAACTCCTGGAACCAAGGGGCTGTGGTGACACAGCAGGGCCACATGGAACCAAGGAGACCTGTGACATTTAGGAACCTCATGGAACCAAGAGTCCACTATGACACTGCAGAAACAAGGAGACCATTGGGACGTTGTGGAAGCTCACAGAACCAAGCAGCCCTCGAGACACTCCAGGGCCTCGTTGAAGCAGGGAGACCACTGTGACAGTCCAGAACCTCATGGAGCTAAGGCTCTCTTGTGACACAGCAGGCTCCCATGCAACCAATTGTCCATTGTGACAATGCAGATCCCAGGAGACCATGGTTACACTACGGAAGCTCATGGAACCAAGGGTCCATTGTGACAAAGCAAGGCCTTGTGGAACCAAGGAGAGCATTGTGACGTAATGGAACCTCGTGGAACCAAGGGTCCGTTGTTAGAGTCCAGAACCAAGGACACCATTGTGACAGTCCAGAACCTCATGGGACCAAGATTCCCTTGTTACACAGTGGCACTTGATGGAACCAAGGAGCCACTGTAGCACAGCAAAGCTGCATGAAACCTATGGTCCGTAGCGATACTGCGGATCCAGGGAAACCATGGCAATACCACGGAACCTCATGGAACCAAGGGTCCAGTGTGACCCAGCAGAACCTCTTGGAATCAAGGCACCCATGTTACACTATGGAACCTCATGGAGCCAAGGGTCCGGTGTGCCGTTGCGGGGCCTCACTGGAGCAAAGGACATGGTTGATGGGACAGAAGCTCATGGAAACGATGGGATATTGGGACATTGCAGAGCCTCATGGAACCAAGGAGACCACTGTGACACTGAGGAAGAATTATGGAAGCAAGCAGCCACTGTAGAACCAAGGAGAGCACTGTTGACAGTACAAAACCTCCTGGAACTGAGAGGCCATTGTTCTACAGCGAGGCCTCGGGGAACCAAGGGGCCATGGTGACACTGTGGGGCCTCATGAACCAAGTAGTCGTTGTGACACAGCGGGGCTGCTTGTAACCAATTGTCCATCGTGATACTGCAGATGCAAGAGACCGTGCTGACACTATGGCAGTTCATGGAACCGAGAGGCTGTTGTGACACACCAAGGCCTCGTGGCACCAAGGAGAGAGCATTGTGGCAGTGCAGAACTAAGGAGGCCATTTTGACAGTACAGACCCAAATGGAACCAAGGGTCCACTGTTATCCAGCAGGGCCTCGTGGAACCAAGGGGCCCTCGTGAAAGTGTGCAAGGGGCATAATGGAGTCAGGGACACCACTGATACTGAAATCTGCTGGATAGCAACTTTTGAACACAGTTTTGAGGATTTGAGAGCAGGTATTCTTTATTACACCATGGTGGTCGCTTGGGCAATCCTTCATCTACTCGAGTGCACTGGCCACCAGGCAATCGGAGCTTTTATCACTCACACTGATGATGTATTCATTAGTTAACCCCACCTGGAATTTATTTGCCATAATTGCACCCCTTCTCACAAGTCCTTCTATGGTTCTTTGGAGTGTGTCTTCAACATGCACTGTCCTTTTTAGGTGACTGCTCTTTGATCCCCGCTTTTGAGGAAGGGCAATATTATTGTTGTGTATAACTTCTGCTTTTGTCAGCCTTGCAGAGCTGAGCTGACATTCTCCTTGCGTTTTGTGCACGCTCCGTTTGCCTCGGCTACATCCTTTGTGCGTTTCTCCAAGACTGTGCTCTTCTGTTCTCTGCCCTTGGTAAGTGTAAATGTTGTTCTGTTCTCCTGTCCTTGTCACAGTGCTCGCCCCACGAGGCGTGTCTGCAAGCCCCTCCAACCCATGGACTTGGGATGGGCAAGTGTTCCTGAGGGAACAGGGATGGGACAGCTGGGCTGGACTGGCCCAAGGGATGTTCCATTCCATGTCACACCACGATCAGCAATCAACTGGGAGAAGCAGGGGCATGGGGGATGGGGGGGGGGGGGGGGTGGGGGTGTGTCACCATCTGCCAACACAGGCCGAGGATTGTTCGATCTCAGAGGTGCAAACAGGTAAATAGCGGGGGACAAATCAGTTTATTCAACAACAGCAATGCATTTTTATTGAATGCCAAACAATTCAGTTGCGCTAGAGGGGAGAGATATAGGAAACGGAGTATAGAGAGAGAAAAGGAGGGGAAGGGGGAAGTAGCTACCAACAGACGAGACCAAGGTCATGGTGGGCCAGCCAATGGAAGGGTGGTCATCCGTGGGGAGTACTCAGGGTCTTCTCCAGAGGATCGCTCTTTTGTAGTCCTTTTCCAAAGCGAGTGGCTTGTGGCCAAGAGGCGGGGAGATTTATGGAGCATTGTGTGGTGCTCCAAGAGACAGGTGCGGTCGTGCAGTACATGCAGGCTTCAGCTGGTACCATGACAGCACAGTCCAGTGAGCACAACACACCTGCAAAGAGTCCCTTGGCAAGCACCCACCTCAAGCAGGCCAGAAAACCATTGTCCAGAGTCAACCTGGGCGGGAGTCCTTGAGGTCTTCTTGAGAGGGTCATGAGGCAAAAATGAGGGAAACTTCACACCGACCCTTAGAGTGGTAGATGAGAGGCAGCCCTCAGGAAACGGTGGCCACCCAGAGCTGTTACTCCTAGCAGATTTTGGCTGGGAGCAAGCCTTGTATGTAGTGCTTTTTCAGGGGGAATATCAGTTTCAGCCGTGGGAACCTGCAAAAGGGGCTGGTACTTTTCCATAGGAAGGAAAGCACAGAGCCTTAGTGCTCCAGGAGCTGATGAGAGGCAGTCCTCAACATTCCAGGATCAGCCAGTCTTGCCAGGTGGCCCCCGGGGAGGCCCAGCCAGCCAGACCTGTTCCATGTTGCCTTGGTTCCATGGGGCCTCACAGTGTCACAATGTTCTCCTTGATTCCAGGAGTCCCTGTAGTGTCCCGATATTCTCCTTGTCACAATATTCTCCCTGCTTCTGTAGTGTAAACAATGGCCCCTTGCTTCCCTAAGGTCCTGCAGAGTCACCACGGCCCCTGGGCTCCATGTGGCCCTGCTGTGTAACAAAGGCTCCTTGGTTCTCTGGGCCGCACAGCTTCATCACTGACCCTTGGTTCCATTGGGGTCCTGAGTCTCACAAAGGTGCCCCTGATTGCATGAGGCACCAGAGTGTCAAAATGGTCTCTTTGGTTCCATGAGGTTCCGCAGTGTCTCCATGGTCGCTGTCAGAGGCTGGATGACATCAATGTCCCCAGACCCGTCGGGATGCTCGGAATGCCCGAGTGGGGCCGGGGCTGGGACAGACCTTGGAATGAGGTGGGACAGAACCCCGTCCCCAGCCATGGCCTGGCAGATCTGCCAATCACACAGCAGGGGCAGAGCAAACCCAGCTGTGACTGCCTGAGCCGTCAATCAATCACACAGCAGGGGCAGCGCCCAGCCAGCTCTGATTGGCTGAGCCGTCAATCAATCACACAGCAGGGTCACCGCCCAGCCAGCTCTGATTGGTTGAGCCGTCAATCAATCACACAGCAGGGTCACCGCCCAGCCAGCTCTGATTGGCTGAGCCGTCAATCAAGCACACAGCAGGGGCAGCGCCCACCCAGCTCTGATTGGCTGAGCCGTCAATCAATCCCACACAAAGGCAATGAAACACAGCAGTGCGTGGTAAGAAAGCAGATGTCCCTGAAAAGAGGAGAGCTTAGAAAACGCTAGGGATTTAAAAAATCGGGCATGACGTCAAGCCCTGGTCTGAATCCTGAAATCTCCTGGGTCTGTGTCTCAGCCACACTGGAAGCCTAGCAGCTGGTAGCTCTCTGCATATCTATCTGGAGATCTTCTGTCTTTCTGTCTCTTTTTTCTCTTTTAACCTTCTTATCCTCTTTTACTGGAATGTTTTTGGGTAGTTTAACATTTTTATGCCTAAAGGTTTCCATCTTACATGGGCCGAGTTAATGATGTTCCTGCTACGCTAAGTGATGCACGTTGAATTGGATGTTGTATGAAATCATTTGCCAAAGGAGCTCGGTTTTCTGTATTTTTCCAGTACACTTTTGTGTCGTTTTGACCTCTTGAGAATATCTGGCTGGGGTTTCTACTCTGCACCAAACTCGAGTAAAGGAGCCTTTGCTCACCCTCAGCATTTCAGTGTTCTGGGGTGTTACAGGCGCGCAGGCTCAGCACGGCCTCTTGTTTCCATGAGGCCCCGCTGTGTCACACTGGCCCTTGGTTCCATGAGCATCTGGAGTGTCACACAGCTTGATGACATTTGTCCTTGCTGCCTCTCCCATCCCAGTGCTCCAGGAACAGCCCCGAGCCACCTGTGAGGGACAGGCCCTGCTGGCCCAGGCCTGGGCTCAGGCCTTGGCCTTTCTGCTTCCTCCAACCAGCCCAGGCCTTGCTCAGCATTGCAGTTCCCTGCTCACAGCCTCGGGCTCCTGCAATCCTGGCCTCAAGGATCTGCTCTCACCACTCCCTGGGGAGCCTTTGGCAGTCCCTGCCCTCAGTGGGGCCAGTGATGCTCCAAGGGACTTGGAGTTTTGCTTCTGACTCCTTGAGCAGCTTCTTCAACCTTCTCTCAGTGCCTGGGTCTCCTGGACTCAGCCCCAAATCCACCGTTGGGGATCATTAAAATACAGAAAACCCTCAGGAGCTCTTTGTCTTCTTTCCAATGTCTTCCAGTCTCCAGGCCTTGTGCAGCTGCTTGGAGTCACTTTGGAGTTCTCTTAAGGAGGAAGATTTCAAGGTACAGCTCATGATTTTCAGTTTTATAAAAGGGAGTAATTTTTCTTTTTCAGTTCAAAGAAGAAGCAACTTAGGCATTCCCCAGGTGATCTTGATGCTGAATGTCTCCTTAGGAGGTGTGGGCCCACTGAAGAATGAGCCCCTTGCCAGGCTGACCCTGTTTGGACAAGCTGCTCCCCAAGCCCAGCCTGGGGACATGTCTGACATGGCCCAGCTGGGACTGACATGCCTGGCCCTGCACCAGAAGCCCTTCCCCCTGAACTCTGCAGCTGGCTGTCCCTGCCCACTGCACCATGTCCCACGTGCTCTCCTCAGGGCTCTGCCTGCATCCAGGCCCAGGACAAGTATTCCTGTTTGTGAGGAAAGAAGGGAAAAGCCTGAGCAGGTTTTCCTAAACGACAAACCCCCACTGTAGAAGCACATGCTGAGTACAGGCTGCCTGGAACCTGGAATGATGACACCTTTCTACTAGGGACAGTGGGACCAGAAATGATGTCTGGATGCAGAATTCTCGGAGTCTTGCAGCTGAATTCTCTGTCCTTGTCCTTTCCCTGCATCTCTGTTGCAGATGGAAGCTGCTGGTGCCTTTCTCAGCTGTGACCTGTCTTTTGAATGCAGACAGATGTTCCCAGGTGTGTTAAGCAGGTGCTGCTCAATGTTTATGCAAAGCTTTGGTGTGCTCATGGAACCAAGGGGACCCTTGTGACACAGCGGGGGCTGATGGAACCAAGGAGACAGTTGTGACAGTTCAGAGCCTCACAGAAACAAGGCTCCATTGTGACACTGAAGGCAATTACGGAATCCACATCACTGTGACACAGCCAGGCCACATGGAACCAATGGTCCCTGATGACAATGCAGGTCCAAGGAGACCATGGTGACACTATGGGACCGCATGGATCCAAGGGGCCACTGTGACACTGAAGAACTTCATGGAAGCCAGGGTGCAGTGTGACACAGCGGTGCCTGATTGGAACAAAGGAACCACTGCTGACAGCCCAGAAACTCCTGGAACCAAGGGGCTGTGGTGACACAGCAGGGCCACATGGAACCAAGGAGACCTGTGACATTTAGGAACCTCATGGAACCAAGAGTCCACTATGACACTGCAGAAACAAGGAGACCATTGGGACGTTGTGGAAGCTCACAGAACCAAGCAGCCCTCGAGACACTCCAGGGCCTCGTTGAAGCAGGGAGACCACTGTGACAGTCCAGAACCTCATGGAGCTAAGGCTCTCTTGTGACACAGCAGGCTCCCATGCAACCAATTGTCCATTGTGACAATGCAGATCCCAGGAGACCATGGTTACACTACGGAAGCTCATGGAACCAAGGGTCCATTGTGACAAAGCAAGGCCTTGTGGAACCAAGGAGAGCATTGTGACGTAATGGAACCTCGTGGAACCAAGGGTCCGTTGTTAGAGTCCAGAACCAAGGACACCATTGTGACAGTCCAGAACCTCATGGGACCAAGATTCCCTTGTTACACAGTGGCACTTGATGGAACCAAGGAGCCACTGTAGCACAGCAAAGCTGCATGAAACCTATGGTCCGTAGCGATACTGCGGATCCAGGGAAACCATGGCGATACCACGGAACCTCATGGAACCAAGGGTCCAGTGTGACCCAGCAGAACCTCTTGGAATCAAGGCACCCATGTTACACTATGGAACCTCATGGAGCCAAGGGTCCGGTGTGCCGTTGCGGGGCCTCACTGGAGCAAAGGACATGGTTGATGGGACAGAAGCTCATGGAAACGATGGGATATTGGGACATTGCAGAGCCTCATGGAACCAAGGAGACCACTGTGACACTGAGGAAGAATTATGGAAGCAAGCAGCCACTGTAGAACCAAGGAGAGCACTGTTGACAGTACAAAACCTCCTGGAACTGAGAGGCCATTGTTCTACAGCGAGGCCTCGGGGAACCAAGGGGCCATGGTGACACTGTGGGGCCTCATGAACCAAGTAGTCGTTGTGACACAGCGGGGCTGCTTGTAACCAATTGTCCATCGTGATACTGCAGATGCAAGAGACCGTGCTGACACTATGGCAGTTCATGGAACCGAGAGGCTGTTGTGACACACCAAGGCCTCGTGGCACCAAGGAGAGAGCATTGTGGCAGTGCAGAACTAAGGAGGCCATTTTGACAGTACAGACCCAAATGGAACCAAGGGTCCACTGTTATCCAGCAGGGCCTCGTGGAACCAAGGGGCCCTCGTGAAAGTGTGCAAGGGGCATAATGGAGTCAGGGACACCACTGATACTGAAATCTGCTGGATAGCAACTTTTGAACACAGTTTTGAGGATTTGAGAGCAGGTATTCTTTATTACACCATGGTGGTCGCTTGGGCAATCCTTCATCTACTCGAGTGCACTGGCCACCAGGCAATCGGAGCTTTTATCACTCACACTGATGATGTATTCATTAGTTAACCCCACCTGGAATTTATTTGCCATAATTGCACCCCTTCTCACAAGTCCTTCTATGGTTCTTTGGAGTATGTCTTCAACATGCACTGTCCTTTTTAGGTGACTGCTCTTTGATCCCCGCTTTTGAGGAAGGGCAATATTATTGTTGTGTATAACTTCTGCTTTTGTCAGCCTTGCAGAGCTGAGCTGACATTCTCCTTGCGTTTTGTGCACGCTCCGTTTGCCTCGGCTACATCCTTTGTGCGTTTCTCCAAGACTGTGCTCTTCTGTTCTCTGCCCTTGGTAAGTGTAAATGTTGTTCTGTTCTCCTGTCCTTGTCACAGTGCTCGCCCCACGAGGCGTGTCTGCAAGCCCCTCCAACCCATGGACTTGGGATGGGCAAGTGTTCCTGAGGGAACAGGGATGGGACAGCTGGGCTGGACTGGCCCAAGGGATGTTCCATTCCATGTCACACCACGATCAGCAATCAACTGGGAGAAGCAGGGGCATGGGGGATGGGGGGGGGGGGGGGGGTGGGGGTGTGTCACCATCTGCCAACACAGGCCAAGGATTGTTCGATCTCAGAGGTGCAAACAGGTAAATAGCGGGGGACAAATCAGTTTATTCAACAACAGCAATGCATTTTTATTGAATGCCAAACAATTCAGTTGCGCTAGAGGGGAGAGATATAGGAAACGGAGTATAGAGAGAGAAAAGGAGGGGAAGGGGGAAGTAGCTACCAACAGACGAGACCAAGGTCATGGTGGGCCAGCCAATGGAAGGGTGGTCATCCGTGGGGAGTACTCAGGGTCTTCTCCAGAGGATCGCTCTTTTGTAGTCCTTTTCCAAAGCGAGTGGCTTGTGGCCAAGAGGCGGGGAGATTTATGGAGCATTGTGTGGTGCTCCAAGAGACAGGTGCGGTCGTGCAGTACATGCAGGCTTCAGCTGGTACCATGACAGCACAGTCCAGTGAGCACAACACACCTGCAAAGAGTCCCTTGGCAAGCACCCACCTCAAGCAGGCCAGAAAACCATTGTCCAGAGTCAACCTGGGCGGGAGTCCTTGAGGTCTTCTTGAGAGGGTCATGAGGCAAAAATGAGGGAAACTTCACACCGACCCTTAGAGTGGTAGATGAGAGGCAGCCCTCAGGAAACGGTGGCCACCCAGAGCTGTTACTCCTAGCAGATTTTGGCTGGGAGCAAGCCTTGTATGTAGTGCTTTTTCAGGGGGAATATCAGTTTCAGCCGTGGGAACCTGCAAAAGGGGCTGGTACTTTTCCATAGGAAGGAAAGCACAGAGCCTTAGTGCTCCAGGAGCTGATGAGAGGCAGTCCTCAACATTCCAGGATCAGCCAGTCTTGCCAGGTGGCCCCCGGGGAGGCCCAGCCAGCCAGACCTGTTCCATGTTGCCTTGGTTCCATGGGGCCTCACAGTGTCACAATGTTCTCCTTGATTCCAGGAGTCCCTGTAGTGTCCCGATATTCTCCTTGTCACAATATTCTCCCTGCTTCTGTAGTGTAAACAATGGCCCCTTGCTTCCCTAAGGTCCTGCAGAGTCACCACGGCCCCTGGGCTCCATGTGGCCCTGCTGTGTAACAAAGGCTCCTTGGTTCTCTGGGCCGCACAGCTTCATCACTGACCCTTGGTTCCATTGGGGTCCCGAGTCTCACAAAGGTGCCCCTGATTGCATGAGGCACCAGAGTGTCAAAATGGTCTCTTTGGTTCCATGAGGTTCCGCAGTGTCTCCATGGTCGCTGTCAGAGGCTGGATGACATCAATGTCCCCAGACCCGTCGGGATGCTCGGAATGCCCGAGTGGGGCCGGGGCTGGGACAGACCTTGGAATGAGGTGGGACAGAACCCCGTCCCCAGCCATGGCCTGGCAGATCTGCCAATCACACAGCAGGGGCAGAGCAAACCCAGCTGTGACTGCCTGAGCCGTCAATCAATCACACAGCAGGGGCAGCGCCCAGCCAGCTCTGATTGGCTGAGCCGTCAATCAATCACACAGCAGGGTCACCGCCCAGCCAGCTCTGATTGGCTGAGCCGTCAATCAATCACACAGCAGGGGCAGCGCCCACCCAGCTCTGATTGGCTGAGCCGTCAATCAATCCCACACAAAGGCAATGAAACACAGCAGTGCGTGGTAAGAAAGCAGATGTCCCTGAAAAGAGGAGAGCTTAGAAAACGCTAGGGATTTAAAAAATCGGGCATGACGTCAAGCCCTGGTCTGAATCCTGAAATCTCCTGGGTCTGTGTCTCAGCCACACTGGAAGCCTAGCAGCTGGTAGCTCTCTGCATATCTATCTGGAGATCTTCTGTCTTTCTGTCTCTTTTTTCTCTTTTAACCTTCTTATCCTCTTTTACTGGAATGTTTTTGGGTAGTTTAACATTTTTATGCCTAAAGGTTTCCATCTTACATGGGCCGAGTTAATGATGTTCCTGCTACGCTAAGTGATGCACGTTGAATTGGATGTTGTATGAAATCATTTGCCAAAGGAGCTCGGTTTTCTGTATTTTTCCAGTACACTTTTGTGTCGTTTTGACCTCTTGAGAATATCTGGCTGGGGTTTCTACTCTGCACCAAACTCGAGTAAAGGAGCCTTTGCTCACCCTCAGCATTTCAGTGTTCTGGGGTGTTACAGGCGCGCAGGCTCAGCACGGCCTCTTGTTTCCATGAGGCCCCGCTGTGTCACACTGGCCCTTGGTTCCATGAGCATCTGGAGTGTCACACAGCTTGATGACATTTGTCCTTGCTGCCTCTCCCATCCCAGTGCTCCAGGAACAGCCCCGAGCCACCTGTGAGGGACAGGCCCTGCTGGCCCAGGCCTGGGCTCAGGCCTTGGCCTTTCTGCTTCCTCCAACCAGCCCAGGCCTTGCTCAGCATTGCAGTTCCCTGCTCACAGCCTCGGGCTCCTGCAATCCTGGCCTCAAGGATCTGCTCTCACCACTCCCTGGGGAGCCTTTGGCAGTCCCTGCCCTCAGTGGGGCCAGTGATGCTCCAAGGGACTTGGAGTTTTGCTTCTGACTCCTTGAGCAGCTTCTTCAACCTTCTCTCAGTGCCTGGGTCTCCTGGACTCAGCCCCAAATCCACCGTTGGGGATCATTAAAATACAGAAAACCCTCAGGAGCTCTTTGTCTTCTTTCCAATGTCTTCCAGTCTCCAGGCCTTGTGCAGCTGCTTGGAGTCACTTTGGAGTTCTCTTAAGGAGGAAGATTTCAAGGTACAGCTCATGATTTTCAGTTTTATAAAAGGGAGTAATTTTTCTTTTTCAGTTCAAAGAAGAAGCAACTTAGGCATTCCCCAGGTGATCTTGATGCTGAATGTCTCCTTAGGAGGTGTGGGCCCACTGAAGAATGAGCCCCTTGCCAGGCTGACCCTGTTTGGACAAGCTGCTCCCCAAGCCCAGCCTGGGGACATGTCTGACATGGCCCAGCTGGGACTGACATGCCTGGCCCTGCACCAGAAGCCCTTCCCCCTGAACTCTGCAGCTGGCTGTCCCTGCCCACTGCACCATGTCCCACGTGCTCTCCTCAGGGCTCTGCCTGCATCCAGGCCCAGGACAAGTATTCCTGTTTGTGAGGAAAGAAGGGAAAAGCCTGAGCAGGTTTTCCTAAACGACAAACCCCCACTGTAGAAGCACATGCTGAGTACAGGCTGCCTGGAACCTGGAATGATGACACCTTTCTACTAGGGACAGTGGGACCAGAAATGATGTCTGGATGCAGAATTCTCGGAGTCTTGCAGCTGAATTCTCTGTCCTTGTCCTTTCCCTGCATCTCTGTTGCAGATGGAAGCTGCTGGTGCCTTTCTCAGCTGTGACCTGTCTTTTGAATGCAGACAGATGTTCCCAGGTGTGTTAAGCAGGTGCTGCTCAATGTTTATGCAAAGCTTTGGTGTGCTCATGGAACCAAGGGGACCCTTGTGACACAGCGGGGGCTGATGGAACCAAGGAGACAGTTGTGACAGTTCAGAGCCTCACAGAAACAAGGCTCCATTGTGACACTGAAGGCAATTACGGAATCCACATCACTGTGACACAGCCAGGCCACATGGAACCAATGGTCCCTGATGACAATGCAGGTCCAAGGAGACCATGGTGACACTATGGGACCGCATGGATCCAAGGGGCCACTGTGACACTGAAGAACTTCATGGAAGCCAGGGTGCAGTGTGACACAGCGGTGCCTGATTGGAACAAAGGAACCACTGCTGACAGCCCAGAAACTCCTGGAACCAAGGGGCTGTGGTGACACAGCAGGGCCACATGGAACCAAGGAGACCTGTGACATTTAGGAACCTCATGGAACCAAGAGTCCACTATGACACTGCAGAAACAAGGAGACCATTGGGACGTTGTGGAAGCTCACAGAACCAAGCAGCCCTCGAGACACTCCAGGGCCTCGTTGAAGCAGGGAGACCACTGTGACAGTCCAGAACCTCATGGAGCTAAGGCTCTCTTGTGACACAGCAGGCTCCCATGCAACCAATTGTCCATTGTGACAATGCAGATCCCAGGAGACCATGGTTACACTACGGAAGCTCATGGAACCAAGGGTCCATTGTGACAAAGCAAGGCCTTGTGGAACCAAGGAGAGCATTGTGACGTAATGGAACCTCGTGGAACCAAGGGTCCGTTGTTAGAGTCCAGAACCAAGGACACCATTGTGACAGTCCAGAACCTCATGGGACCAAGATTCCCTTGTTACACAGTGGCACTTGATGGAACCAAGGAGCCACTGTAGCACAGCAAAGCTGCATGAAACCTATGGTCCGTAGCGATACTGCGGATCCAGGGAAACCATGGCGATACCACGGAACCTCATGGAACCAAGGGTCCAGTGTGACCCAGCAGAACCTCTTGGAATCAAGGCACCCATGTTACACTATGGAACCTCATGGAGCCAAGGGTCCGGTGTGCCGTTGCGGGGCCTCACTGGAGCAAAGGACATGGTTGATGGGACAGAAGCTCATGGAAACGATGGGATATTGGGACATTGCAGAGCCTCATGGAACCAAGGAGACCACTGTGACACTGAGGAAGAATTATGGAAGCAAGCAGCCACTGTAGAACCAAGGAGAGCACTGTTGACAGTACAAAACCTCCTGGAACTGAGAGGCCATTGTTCTACAGCGAGGCCTCGGGGAACCAAGGGGCCATGGTGACACTGTGGGGCCTCATGAACCAAGTAGTCGTTGTGACACAGCGGGGCTGCTTGTAACCAATTGTCCATCGTGATACTGCAGATGCAAGAGACCGTGCTGACACTATGGCAGTTCATGGAACCGAGAGGCTGTTGTGACACACCAAGGCCTCGTGGCACCAAGGAGAGAGCATTGTGGCAGTGCAGAACTAAGGAGGCCATTTTGACAGTACAGACCCAAATGGAACCAAGGGTCCACTGTTATCCAGCAGGGCCTCGTGGAACCAAGGGGCCCTCGTGAAAGTGTGCAAGGGGCATAATGGAGTCAGGGACACCACTGATACTGAAATCTGCTGGATAGCAACTTTTGAACACAGTTTTGAGGATTTGAGAGCAGGTATTCTTTATTACACCATGGTGGTCGCTTGGGCAATCCTTCATCTACTCGAGTGCACTGGCCACCAGGCAATCGGAGCTTTTATCACTCACACTGATGATGTATTCATTAGTTAACCCCACCTGGAATTTATTTGCCATAATTGCACCCCTTCTCACAAGTCCTTCTATGGTTCTTTGGAGTATGTCTTCAACATGCACTGTCCTTTTTAGGTGACTGCTCTTTGATCCCCGCTTTTGAGGAAGGGCAATATTATTGTTGTGTATAACTTCTGCTTTTGTCAGCCTTGCAGAGCTGAGCTGACATTCTCCTTGCGTTTTGTGCACGCTCCGTTTGCCTCGGCTACATCCTTTGTGCGTTTCTCCAAGACTGTGCTCTTCTGTTCTCTGCCCTTGGTAAGTGTAAATGTTGTTCTGTTCTCCTGTCCTTGTCACAGTGCTCGCCCCACGAGGCGTGTCTGCAAGCCCCTCCAACCCATGGACTTGGGATGGGCAAGTGTTCCTGAGGGAACAGGGATGGGACAGCTGGGCTGGACTGGCCCAAGGGATGTTCCATTCCATGTCACACCACGATCAGCAATCAACTGGGAGAAGCAGGGGCATGGGGGATGGGGGGGGGGGGGGGTGGGGGTGTGTCACCATCTGCCAACACAGGCCGAGGATTGTTCGATCTCAGAGGTGCAAACAGGTAAATAGCGGGGGACAAATCAGTTTATTCAACAACAGCAATGCATTTTTATTGAATGCCAAACAATTCAGTTGCGCTAGAGGGGAGAGATATAGGAAACGGAGTATAGAGAGAGAAAAGGAGGGGAAGGGGGAAGTAGCTACCAACAGACGAGACCAAGGTCATGGTGGGCCAGCCAATGGAAGGGTGGTCATCCGTGGGGAGTACTCAGGGTCTTCTCCAGAGGATCGCTCTTTTGTAGTCCTTTTCCAAAGCGAGTGGCTTGTGGCCAAGAGGCGGGGAGATTTATGGAGCATTGTGTGGTGCTCCAAGAGACAGGTGCGGTCGTGCAGTACATGCAGGCTTCAGCTGGTACCATGACAGCACAGTCCAGTGAGCACAACACACCTGCAAAGAGTCCCTTGGCAAGCACCCACCTCAAGCAGGCCAGAAAACCATTGTCCAGAGTCAACCTGGGCGGGGGTCCTTGAGGTCTTCTTGAGAGGGTCATGAGGCAAAAATGAGGGAAACTTCACACCGACCCTTAGAGTGGTAGATGAGAGGCAGCCCTCAGGAAACGGTGGCCACCCAGAGCTGTTACTCCTAGCAGATTTTGGCTGGGAGCAAGCCTTGTATGTAGTGCTTTTTCAGGGGGAATATCAGTTTCAGCCGTGGGAACCTGCAAAAGGGGCTGGTACTTTTCCATAGGAAGGAAAGCACAGAGCCTTAGTGCTCCAGGAGCTGATGAGAGGCAGTCCTCAACATTCCAGGATCAGCCAGTCTTGCCAGGTGGCCCCCGGGGAGGCCCAGCCAGCCAGACCTGTTCCATGTTGCCTTGGTTCCATGGGGCCTCACAGTGTCACAATGTTCTCCTTGATTCCAGGAGTCCCTGTAGTGTCCCGATATTCTCCTTGTCACAATATTCTCCCTGCTTCTGTAGTGTAAACAATGGCCCCTTGCTTCCCTAAGGTCCTGCAGAGTCACCACGGCCCCTGGGCTCCATGTGGCCCTGCTGTGTAACAAAGGCTCCTTGGTTCTCTGGGCCGCACAGCTTCATCACTGACCCTTGGTTCCATTGGGGTCCTGAGTCTCACAAAGGTGCCCCTGATTGCATGAGGCACCAGAGTGTCAAAATGGTCTCTTTGGTTCCATGAGGTTCCGCAGTGTCCCCATGGTCGCTGTCAGAGGCTGGATGACATCAATGTCCCCAGACCCGTCGGGATGCTCGGAATGCCCGAGTGGGGCCGGGGCTGGGACAGACCTTGGAATGAGGTGGGACAGAACCCCGTCCCCAGCCATGGCCTGGCAGATCTGCCAATCACACAGCAGGGGCAGCGCCCAGCCAGCTCTGATTGGCTGAGCCGTCAATCAATCACACAGCAGGGGCAGCGCCCAGCCAGCTCTGATTGGTTGAGCCGTCAATCAATCACACAGCAGGGTCACCGCCCAGCCAGCTCTGATTGGCTGAGCCGTCAATCAATCACACAGCAGGGGCAGCGCCCACCCAGCTCTGATTGGCTGAGCCGTCAATCAATCCCACACAAAGGCAATGAAACACAGCAGTGCGTGGTAAGAAAGCAGATGTCCCTGAAAAGAGGAGAGCTTAGAAAACGCTAGGGATTTAAAAAATCGGGCATGACGTCAAGCCCTGGTCTGAATCCTGAAATCTCCTGGGTCTGTGTCTCAGCCACACTGGAAGCCTAGCAGCTGGTAGCTCTCTGCATATCTATCTGGAGATCTTCTGTCTTTCTGTCTCTTTTTTCTCTTTTAACCTTCTTATCCTCTTTTACTGGAATGTTTTTGGGTAGTTTAACATTTTTATGCCTAAAGGTTTCCATCTTACATGGGCCGAGTTAATGATGTTCCTGCTACGCTAAGTGATGCACGTTGAATTGGATGTTGTATGAAATCATTTGCCAAAGGAGCTCGGTTTTCTGTATTTTTCCAGTACACTTTTGTGTCGTTTTGACCTCTTGAGAATATCTGGCTGGGGTTTCTACTCTGCACCAAACTCGAGTAAAGGAGCCTTTGCTCACCCTCAGCATTTCAGTGTTCTGGGGTGTTACAGGCGCGCAGGCTCAGCACGGCCTCTTGTTTCCATGAGGCCCCGCTGTGTCACACTGGCCCTTGGTTCCATGAGCATCTGGAGTGTCACACAGCTTGATGACATTTGTCCTTGCTGCCTCTCCCATCCCAGTGCTCCAGGAATAGCCCCGAGCCACCTGTGAGGGACAGGCCCTGCTGGCCCAGGCCTGGGCTCAGGCCTTGGCCTTTCTGCTTCCTCCAACCAGCCCAGGCCTTGCTCAGCATTGCAGTTCCCTGCTCACAGCCTCGGGCTCCTGCAATCCTGGCCTCAAGGATCTGCTCTCACCACTCCCTGGGGAGCCTTTGGCAGTCCCTGCCCTCAGTGGGGCCAGTGATGCTCCAAGGGACTTGGAGTTTTGCTTCTGACTCCTTGAGCAGCTTCTTCAACCTTCTCTCAGTGCCTGGGTCTCCTGGACTCAGCCCCAAATCCACCGTTGGGGATCATTAAAATACAGAAAACCCTCAGGAGCTCTTTGTCTTCTTTCCAATGTCTTCCAGTCTCCAGGCCTTGTGCAGCTGCTTGGAGTCACTTTGGAGTTCTCTTAAGGAGGAAGATTTCAAGGTACAGCTCATGATTTTCAGTTTTATAAAAGGGAGTAATTTTTCTTTTTCAGTTCAAAGAAGAAGCAACTTAGGCATTCCCCAGGTGATCTTGATGCTGAATGTCTCCTTAGGAGGTGTGGGCCCACTGAAGAATGAGCCCCTTGCCAGGCTGACCCTGTTTGGACAAGCTGCTCCCCAAGCCCAGCCTGGGGACATGTCTGACATGGCCCAGCTGGGACTGACATGCCTGGCCCTGCACCAGAAGCCCTTCCCCCTGAACTCTGCAGCTGGCTGTCCCTGCCCACTGCACCATGTCCCACGTGCTCTCCTCAGGGCTCTGCCTGCATCCAGGCCCAGGACAAGTATTCCTGTTTGTGAGGAAAGAAGGGAAAAGCCTGAGCAGGTTTTCCTAAACGACAAACCCCCACTGTAGAAGCACATGCTGAGTACAGGCTGCCTGGAACCTGGAATGATGACACCTTTCTACTAGGGACAGTGGGACCAGAAATGATGTCTGGATGCAGAATTCTCGGAGTCTTGCAGCTGAATTCTCTGTCCTTGTCCTTTCCCTGCATCTCTGTTGCAGATGGAAGCTGCTGGTGCCTTTCTCAGCTGTGACCTGTCTTTTGAATGCAGACAGATGTTCCCAGGTGTGTTAAGCAGGTGCTGCTCAATGTTTATGCAAAGCTTTGGTGTGCTCATGGAACCAAGGGGACCCTTGTGACACAGCGGGGGCTGATGGAACCAAGGAGACAGTTGTGACAGTTCAGAGCCTCACAGAAACAAGGCTCCATTGTGACACTGAAGGCAATTACGGAATCCACATCACTGTGACACAGCCAGGCCACATGGAACCAATGGTCCCTGATGACAATGCAGGTCCAAGGAGACCATGGTGACACTATGGGACCGCATGGATCCAAGGGGCCACTGTGACACTGAAGAACTTCATGGAAGCCAGGGTGCAGTGTGACACAGCGGTGCCTGATTGGAACAAAGGAACCACTGCTGACAGCCCAGAAACTCCTGGAACCAAGGGGCTGTGGTGACACAGCAGGGCCACATGGAACCAAGGAGACCTGTGACATTTAGGAACCTCATGGAACCAAGAGTCCACTATGACACTGCAGAAACAAGGAGACCATTGGGACGTTGTGGAAGCTCACAGAACCAAGCAGCCCTCGAGACACTCCAGGGCCTCGTTGAAGCAGGGAGACCACTGTGACAGTCCAGAACCTCATGGAGCTAAGGCTCTCTTGTGACACAGCAGGCTCCCATGCAACCAATTGTCCATTGTGACAATGCAGATCCCAGGAGACCATGGTTACACTACGGAAGCTCATGGAACCAAGGGTCCATTGTGACAAAGCAAGGCCTTGTGGAACCAAGGAGAGCATTGTGACGTAATGGAACCTCGTGGAACCAAGGGTCCGTTGTTAGAGTCCAGAACCAAGGACACCATTGTGACAGTCCAGAACCTCATGGGACCAAGATTCCCTTGTTACACAGTGGCACTTGATGGAACCAAGGAGCCACTGTAGCACAGCAAAGCTGCATGAAACCTATGGTCCGTAGCGATACTGCGGATCCAGGGAAACCATGGCGATACCACGGAACCTCATGGAACCAAGGGTCCAGTGTGACCCAGCAGAACCTCTTGGAATCAAGGCACCCATGTTACACTATGGAACCTCATGGAGCCAAGGGTCCGGTGTGCCGTTGCGGGGCCTCACTGGAGCAAAGGACATGGTTGATGGGACAGAAGCTCATGGAAACGATGGGATATTGGGACATTGCAGAGCCTCATGGAACCAAGGAGACCACTGTGACACTGAGGAAGAATTATGGAAGCAAGCAGCCACTGTAGAACCAAGGAGAGCACTGTTGACAGTACAAAACCTCCTGGAACTGAGAGGCCATTGTTCTACAGCGAGGCCTCGGGGAACCAAGGGGCCATGGTGACACTGTGGGGCCTCATGAACCAAGTAGTCGTTGTGACACAGCGGGGCTGCTTGTAACCAATTGTCCATCGTGATACTGCAGATGCAAGAGACCGTGCTGACACTATGGCAGTTCATGGAACCGAGAGGCTGTTGTGACACACCAAGGCCTCGTGGCACCAAGGAGAGAGCATTGTGGCAGTGCAGAACTAAGGAGGCCATTTTGACAGTACAGACCCAAATGGAACCAAGGGTCCACTGTTATCCAGCAGGGCCTCGTGGAACCAAGGGGCCCTCGTGAAAGTGTGCAAGGGGCATAATGGAGTCAGGGACACCACTGATACTGAAATCTGCTGGATAGCAACTTTTGAACACAGTTTTGAGGATTTGAGAGCAGGTATTCTTTATTACACCATGGTGGTCGCTTGGGCAATCCTTCATCTACTCGAGTGCACTGGCCACCAGGCAATCGGAGCTTTTATCACTCACACTGATGATGTATTCATTAGTTAACCCCACCTGGAATTTATTTGCCATAATTGCACCCCTTCTCACAAGTCCTTCTATGGTTCTTTGGAGTGTGTCTTCAACATGCACTGTCCTTTTTAGGTGACTGCTCTTTGATCCCCGCTTTTGAGGAAGGGCAATATTATTGTTGTGTATAACTTCTGCTTTTGTCAGCCTTGCAGAGCTGAGCTGACATTCTCCTTGCGTTTTGTGCACGCTCCGTTTGCCTCGGCTACATCCTTTGTGCGTTTCTCCAAGACTGTGCTCTTCTGTTCTCTGCCCTTGGTAAGTGTAAATGTTGTTCTGTTCTCCTGTCCTTGTCACAGTGCTCGCCCCACGAGGCGTGTCTGCAAGCCCCTCCAACCCATGGACTTGGGATGGGCAAGTGTTCCTGAGGGAACAGGGATGGGACAGCTGGGCTGGACTGGCCCAAGGGATGTTCCATTCCATGTCACACCACGATCAGCAATCAACTGAGAGAAGCAGGGGCATGGGGGATGGGGGGGTGGGGGTGTGTCACCATCTGCCAACACAGGCCGAGGATTGTTCGATCTCAGAGGTGCAAACAGGTAAATAGCGGGGGACAAATCAGTTTATTCAACAACAGCAATGCATTTTTATTGAATGCCAAACAATTCAGTTGCGCTAGAGGGGAGAGATATAGGAAACGGAGTATAGAGAGAGAAAAGGAGGGGAAGGGGGAAGTAGCTACCAACAGACGAGACCAAGGTCATGGTGGGCCAGCCAATGGAAGGGTGGTCATCCGTGGGGAGTACTCAGGGTCTTCTCCAGAGGATCGCTCTTTTGTAGTCCTTTTCCAAAGCGAGTGGCTTGTGGCCAAGAGGCGGGGAGATTTATGGAGCATTGTGTGGTGCTCCAAGAGACAGGTGCGGTCGTGCAGTACATGCAGGCTTCAGCTGGTACCATGACAGCACAGTCCAGTGAGCACAACACACCTGCAAAGAGTCCCTTGGCAAGCACCCACCTCAAGCAGGCCAGAAAACCATTGTCCAGAGTCAACCTGGGCGGGGGTCCTTGAGGTCTTCTTGAGAGGGTCATGAGGCAAAAATGAGGGAAACTTCACACCGACCCTTAGAGTGGTAGATGAGAGGCAGCCCTCAGGAAACGGTGGCCACCCAGAGCTGTTACTCCTAGCAGATTTTGGCTGGGAGCAAGCCTTGTATGTAGTGCTTTTTCAGGGGGAATATCAGTTTCAGCCGTGGGAACCTGCAAAAGGGGCTGGTACTTTTCCATAGGAAGGAAAGCACAGAGCCTTAGTGCTCCAGGAGCTGATGAGAGGCAGTCCTCAACATTCCAGGATCAGCCAGTCTTGCCAGGTGGCCCCCGGGGAGGCCCAGCCAGCCAGACCTGTTCCATGTTGCCTTGGTTCCATGGGGCCTCACAGTGTCACAATGTTCTCCTTGATTCCAGGAGTCCCTGTAGTGTCCCGATATTCTCCTTGTCACAATATTCTCCCTGCTTCTGTAGTGTAAACAATGGCCCCTTGCTTCCCTAAGGTCCTGCAGAGTCACCACGGCCCCTGGGCTCCATGTGGCCCTGCTGTGTAACAAAGGCTCCTTGGTTCTCTGGGCCGCACAGCTTCATCACTGACCCTTGGTTCCATTGGGGTCCTGAGTCTCACAAAGGTGCCCCTGATTGCATGAGGCACCAGAGTGTCAAAATGGTCTCTTTGGTTCCATGAGGTTCTGCAGTGTCTCCATGGTCGCTGTCAGAGGCTGGATGACATCAATGTCCCCAGACCCGTCGGGATGCTCGGAATGCCCGAGTGGGGCCGGGGCTGGGACAGACCTTGGAATGAGGTGGGACAGAACCCCGTCCCCAGCCATGGCCTGGCAGATCTGCCAATCACACAGCAGGGGCAGAGCAAACCCAGCTGTGACTGCCTGAGCCGTCAATCAATCACACAGCAGGGGCAGCGCCCAGCCAGCTCTGATTGGCTGAGCCGTCAATCAATCACACAGCAGGGGCAGCGCCCAGCCAGCTCTGATTGGTTGAGCCGTCAATCAATCACACAGTAGGGTCACCGCCCAGCCAGCTCTGATTGGCTGAGCCGTCAATCAAGCACACAGCAGGGGCAGCGCCCACCCAGCTCTGATTGGCTGAGCCGTCAATCAATCCCACACAAAGGCAATGAAACACAGCAGTGCGTGGTAAGAAAGCAGATGTCCCTGAAAAGAGGAGAGCTTAGAAAACGCTAGGGATTTAAAAAATCGGGCATGACGTCAAGCCCTGGTCTGAATCCTGAAATCTCCTGGGTCTGTGTCTCAGCCACACTGGAAGCCTAGCAGCTGGTAGCTCTCTGCATATCTATCTGGAGATCTTCTGTCTTTCTGTCTCTTTTTTCTCTTTTAACCTTCTTATCCTCTTTTACTGGAATGTTTTTGGGTAGTTTAACATTTTTATGCCTAAAGGTTTCCATCTTACATGGGCCGAGTTAATGATGTTCCTGCTACGCTAAGTGATGCACGTTGAATTGGATGTTGTATGAAATCATTTGCCAAAGGAGCTCGGTTTTCTGTATTTTTCCAGTACACTTTTGTGTCGTTTTGACCTCTTGAGAATATCTGGCTGGGGTTTCTACTCTGCACCAAACTCGAGTAAAGGAGCCTTTGCTCACCCTCAGCATTTCAGTGTTCTGGGGTGTTACAGGCGCGCAGGCTCAGCACGGCCTCTTGTTTCCATGAGGCCCCGCTGTGTCACACTGGCCCTTGGTTCCATGAGCATCTGGAGTGTCACACAGCTTGATGACATTTGTCCTTGCTGCCTCTCCCATCCCAGTGCTCCAGGAACAGCCCCGAGCCACCTGTGAGGGACAGGCCCTGCTGGCCCAGGCCTGGGCTCAGGCCTTGGCCTTTCTGCTTCCTCCAACCAGCCCAGGCCTTGCTCAGCATTGCAGTTCCCTGCTCACAGCCTCGGGCTCCTGCAATCCTGGCCTCAAGGATCTGCTCTCACCACTCCCTGGGGAGCCTTTGGCAGTCCCTGCCCTCAGTGGGGCCAGTGATGCTCCAAGGGACTTGGAGTTTTGCTTCTGACTCCTTGAGCAGCTTCTTCAACCTTCTCTCAGTGCCTGGGTCTCCTGGACTCAGCCCCAAATCCACCGTTGGGGATCATTAAAATACAGAAAACCCTCAGGAGCTCTTTGTCTTCTTTCCAATGTCTTCCAGTCTCCAGGCCTTGTGCAGCTGCTTGGAGTCACTTTGGAGTTCTCTTAAGGAGGAAGATTTCAAGGTACAGCTCATGATTTTCAGTTTTATAAAAGGGAGTAATTTTTCTTTTTCAGTTCAAAGAAGAAGCAACTTAGGCATTCCCCAGGTGATCTTGATGCTGAATGTCTCCTTAGGAGGTGTGGGCCCACTGAAGAATGAGCCCCTTGCCAGGCTGACCCTGTTTGGACAAGCTGCTCCCCAAGCCCAGCCTGGGGACATGTCTGACATGGCCCAGCTGGGACTGACATGCCTGGCCCTGCACCAGAAGCCCTTCCCCCTGAACTCTGCAGCTGGCTGTCCCTGCCCACTGCACCATGTCCCACGTGCTCTCCTCAGGGCTCTGCCTGCATCCAGGCCCAGGACAAGTATTCCTGTTTGTGAGGAAAGAAGGGAAAAGCCTGAGCAGGTTTTCCTAAACGACAAACCCCCACTGTAGAAGCACATGCTGAGTACAGGCTGCCTGGAACCTGGAATGATGACACCTTTCTACTAGGGACAGTGGGACCAGAAATGATGTCTGGATGCAGAATTCTCGGAGTCTTGCAGCTGAATTCTCTGTCCTTGTCCTTTCCCTGCATCTCTGTTGCAGATGGAAGCTGCTGGTGCCTTTCTCAGCTGTGACCTGTCTTTTGAATGCAGACAGATGTTCCCAGGTGTGTTAAGCAGGTGCTGCTCAATGTTTATGCAAAGCTTTGGTGTGCTCATGGAACCAAGGGGACCCTTGTGACACAGCGGGGGCTGATGGAACCAAGGAGACAGTTGTGACAGTTCAGAGCCTCACAGAAACAAGGCTCCATTGTGACACTGAAGGCAATTACGGAATCCACATCACTGTGACACAGCCAGGCCACATGGAACCAATGGTCCCTGATGACAATGCAGGTCCAAGGAGACCATGGTGACACTATGGGACCGCATGGATCCAAGGGGCCACTGTGACACTGAAGAACTTCATGGAAGCCAGGGTGCAGTGTGACACAGCGGTGCCTGATTGGAACAAAGGAACCACTGCTGACAGCCCAGAAACTCCTGGAACCAAGGGGCTGTGGTGACACAGCAGGGCCACATGGAACCAAGGAGACCTGTGACATTTAGGAACCTCATGGAACCAAGAGTCCACTATGACACTGCAGAAACAAGGAGACCATTGGGACGTTGTGGAAGCTCACAGAACCAAGCAGCCCTCGAGACACTCCAGGGCCTCGTTGAAGCAGGGAGACCACTGTGACAGTCCAGAACCTCATGGAGCTAAGGCTCTCTTGTGACACAGCAGGCTCCCATGCAACCAATTGTCCATTGTGACAATGCAGATCCCAGGAGACCATGGTTACACTACGGAAGCTCATGGAACCAAGGGTCCATTGTGACAAAGCAAGGCCTTGTGGAACCAAGGAGAGCATTGTGACGTAATGGAACCTCGTGGAACCAAGGGTCCGTTGTTAGAGTCCAGAACCAAGGACACCATTGTGACAGTCCAGAACCTCATGGGACCAAGATTCCCTTGTTACACAGTGGCACTTGATGGAACCAAGGAGCCACTGTAGCACAGCAAAGCTGCATGAAACCTATGGTCCGTAGCGATACTGCGGATCCAGGGAAACCATGGCGATACCACGGAACCTCATGGAACCAAGGGTCCAGTGTGACCCAGCAGAACCTCTTGGAATCAAGGCACCCATGTTACACTATGGAACCTCATGGAGCCAAGGGTCCGGTGTGCCGTTGCGGGGCCTCACTGGAGCAAAGGACATGGTTGATGGGACAGAAGCTCATGGAAACGATGGGATATTGGGACATTGCAGAGCCTCATGGAACCAAGGAGACCACTGTGACACTGAGGAAGAATTATGGAAGCAAGCAGCCACTGTAGAACCAAGGAGAGCACTGTTGACAGTACAAAACCTCCTGGAACTGAGAGGCCATTGTTCTACAGCGAGGCCTCGGGGAACCAAGGGGCCATGGTGACACTGTGGGGCCTCATGAACCAAGTAGTCGTTGTGACACAGCGGGGCTGCTTGTAACCAATTGTCCATCGTGATACTGCAGATGCAAGAGACCGTGCTGACACTATGGCAGTTCATGGAACCGAGAGGCTGTTGTGACACACCAAGGCCTCGTGGCACCAAGGAGAGAGCATTGTGGCAGTGCAGAACTAAGGAGGCCATTTTGACAGTACAGACCCAAATGGAACCAAGGGTCCACTGTTATCCAGCAGGGCCTCGTGGAACCAAGGGGCCCTCGTGAAAGTGTGCAAGGGGCATAATGGAGTCAGGGACACCACTGATACTGAAATCTGCTGGATAGCAACTTTTGAACACAGTTTTGAGGATTTGAGAGCAGGTATTCTTTATTACACCACGGTGGTCACTTGGTGTCCTAGGGTGATGTTATGGTGTTTCTATCTCCAATCGTGTGTCCTGATTATGTTTGGTATTATGTCCTGTGCTTCCAGGACTGAGTCTGAGAGTGAAGCTTTGTTTTGTCTTGTTATCAGCCGGCTCACCTCCCCCATGGTCTATGTTTAGGAGAGGTTTTAGCTCGGCTTGCTTGCTTGCCTGCTTGCTTGCTTGCTTGCTTGCCTGCTTGCTTGCTTGCTTGCTTGCCTGCTTGCTTGCCTGCTTGCTCGCTTCTGCCTTTTTCTTTCCTTCGCTTTGCCCTTGCTTTCTGCTTATTAGTTAGTTCAGCTAGGCAGTCCAACTTTTTCCCTGGACTGTTTTCTCTTCCACCCCGTCCCCTCCCTCTCCTGGATACCATCTGAACGGACGGGGACCTGGGAACCCCAAGAAACACCGGGAGTCTACACTTTGTCACCTGCAGCAGTCATCCCCAGCGCCAGAGACTGATAACTGCGCGACCACTCGCCAGAGAGACTGAACTTGTCATCCCTTCAGAACGGTGAAAGAGTTTTTTGTCAGCTGGTGTTGTTTTTTTTTGCCTGTGCTGGGGAGTGTCTTGCTTGTTAAATAAACAGGTTTTTTCTCCCACTCTTCTCCAAGGAAATTCTTCCCGAACCCGGTGGGGTGGGGGGGGGAGGAGTCGTGGGGTTTGCTGTCTGGGGGCTCCTCCTGGAGGTTTTCCCCCAAATTTGGCCGAAACCAGGACAAATATATTGGCGCCCAACTCGAGGCTTGAGAAAGTGGGAAAAAACCCTGTTCTAATAATAATAATTTGGTTCAAATTCTTTTGTGTTGGTATAGAGCAGTTATTGGCTATGTTGTTGGAATTCATGTCTTTTGGGGTGGAGGCCTGCATGGGTTCTTTGTCCCTAGGGTTTTTTGAGGTCTTAATACCTCTGTGGTCCCTGGGTTTATTTGCTTATCCAGAAATAGCTCCAGTATTGTCCCTAATGCGTAGTTTCTGTAGTAGAGGGGCATTGACCAAAATATCCATCGGGCTGGGCTTGGTTTTAATGGCCTGCAGGAGATTTATAAAGGTGCTGGAGTCTGTTCCAGGAATGTATGGTTCTTGGTTGTGGTTGTGTACTCAGCTTGTTAGAGGAGAAGCAGGGGATGAGGCTTTTCAGCCTTTGTTCTCCTTCTTCTCCTCTGAATTTGTTACATCCCTATTAGAGAATGTTCAGTTCCCCCTGAGTGTTAAAGAGACCATCTTTCTGGTGTTTAATATAGTAAGCTTTCTCTATACAGTCTGCAGTTTCTCTAGAATGAGAGCTGAGATTTCTAGAGGGGCTGAGACCCCTGACCCCAGAGTAGAGCCAGGCGTGAGGAATCCTGAATGGTGTGGGAAATGGGAGGATATGGGCCAAATCTTAAAGGAATTTTCTGACCCTACATCCTGGGATTTTCCATGTGAACAAATTCAGAACCCAGCTGAGGTGGCAAAGTACCTGAAAGAGAAGTGCCATGGTAATTCTAAGGAGAATGGAGACTGACCGTAGACTATCGTGCATTGAATGAGGTGACTCCACCACTGAGCGCTGCCGTGCCAGACATGCTGGAACTGCAGTACGAGCTGGAGTCCAAGGCAGCAAAGTGGTACGCCACTATCGATATCGCCAATGCATTTTTCTCCATTCCTCTGGCAGCAGAGTGCAGGCCTCAGTTCGCTTTCACATGGAGGGGAGTGCAGTACACCTGGAATCGACTGCCCCAGGGGTGGAAGCACAGTCCTACTATCTGCCATGGACTGATCCAGACTACACTAGAAAAAGGTGAGGCTCCAGAACATTTACAATATATTGATGATATCATTGTGTGGGGGAACACAGCAGCAGAAGTGTTCAAGAAAGGAGAGAGAATCATCCAAATCCTCCTGGAAGCCGGCTTCGCCATCAAGAAGAGTAAAGTTAAGGGACCTGCTCGAGAGATCCAGTTCCTGGGAGTGAAGTGGCAAGATGGACGGCGTCAGATTCCTACTGATGTCATCAACAAAATCACAGCTATGTCCCCACCAACCAACAAGAAGGAGACACAAGCTTTCTTAGGCGCCATAGGTTTTTGGAGGATGCACATTCCTGAGTACAGTCAGATTGTGAGCCCTCTTTACCTGGTCACCCGCAAGAAGAACGATTTCCATTGGGGCCCTGAGCAGCAACAAGCTTTTGCCCAGATAAAGCAGGAAATTGCTCATGTAGTAGCCCTTGGCCCAGTCAGGACGGGACCAGATGTGAAGAACGTGCTCTACTCTGCAGCCGGGAACCATGGTCTGTCCTGGAGCCTGTGGCAGAAGGTGCCTGGTGAGACTCGAGGCCGACCATTAGGATTTTGGAGTTGGAGCTACAGAGGGTCTGAAGCTAACTACACCCCAACAGAGAAGGAGATCTTGGCTGCCTACGAAGGGGTCCAAGCAGCCTCAGAGGTGGTTGGCACAGAAGCACAACTCCTTCTGGCACCCCGACTACCAGTGCTGGGGTGGATGTTCAGAGGAAAGGTTCCCTCAACCCACCATGCCACCAGTGCTACATGGAGCAAGTGGATTGCCCTCATTACACAGCGCACCCGGATTGGAAAACTGAATCGCCCTGGGATTTTGGAAGTAATTACAAATTGGCCTGAAGGTGAAAGTTTTGGTGTCACAGATGAGGAACAAGAACCAGTGACACGGGCTGAAGAAGCTCCACCATATAACCAACTGCCAGCAGAGGAAACACGCTATGCTCTATTCACCGACGGTTCCTGTCGCATTGTGGGGATGAATCGGAGGTGGAAAGCAGCCGTATGGAGCCCCACGCGACGGGTAGCAGAGGCCACTGAAGGAGAGGGTGGATCCAGTCAACTTGCTGAACTCAAAGCGGTTCAACTGGCCTTAGACATTGCTGAAAGAGAGAAGTGGCCAAAGCTTTACCTTTATACCGATTCATGGATGGTAGCCAATGCTCTGTGGGGATGGTTGGAGAGATGGAAAGAGGCTAACTGGCAGCGTAGAGGAAAACCAATTTGGGCTGCCGAAGAGTGGAAAGATATCGCTACCCGGTTAGAGAAATTACCTGTGAAGGTTCGCCATGTAGATGCCCATGTTCCCAGAAGTAGGGCTAATGAAGAGCAGAAAAACAATCAGCAGGTAGATCAGGCTGCAAAGATAGGGGTGTCGAAGATAGACCTTGATTGGGAACACAAGGGAGAGTTGTTCCTGGCTCGATGGGCCCATGATGCCTCAGGTCATCAGGGCAGAGATGCCACATATAAGTGGGCACGAGACCGAGGGGTGGATCTAACCATGGACAGTATTTCTCAAGTTATCCATGACTGTGAGACGTGCGCTGCCATCAAGCAAGCCAAGCGGGTGAAGCCCCTCTGGTATGGGGGGCGGTGGTCCAAGTACAAGTATGGAGAGGCCTGGCAGATTGACTACATCACACTGCCCCAGACACGCCAAGGCAAGCGCTATGTACTGACCATGGTGGAAGCCACCACTGGATGGTTGGAGACCTACCCTGTGTCTCACGCTACAGCCCGTAACACCATCCTGGGCCTGGAAAAGCAGGTCCTTTGGAGGCATGGCACCCCTGAGAGGATTGAGTCAGACAATGGGACTCATTTCAAGAATAGCCTTATCAACACTTGGGCTAGGGAACATGGCATTGAGTGGGTGTACCATATCCCCTACCATGCACCAGCTGCAGGGAAGGTGGAAAGGTACAATGGACTGTTAAAAACCACCTTGAGAGCATTGGGTGGGGGATCATTCAAAAACTGGGAGCAGCATTTAGCAAAGGCCACTTGGTTAGTTAACACCCGGGGTTCCACCAACCGAGCGGGCCCTGCCCAGTCTGAGTCCCTGAATATAGTAGATGGAGACAAAGTCCCAGTGGCACATATCAGAGGTTTGTTAGGGAAGGCAGTTTGGATCAATTCTGCCCCGAGTACAGACAAACCCATTCGTGGGATTGTCTTTGCTCAAGGACCAGGTTGTACATGGTGGGTAATGCAGAGAGATGGAACAACACGATGTGTGCCTCAGGGAGATCTGATTGTGGGGTGAGGCAGCATGAGACAGAAGGAAATATGTAAGTGTCAAAGGTCTGAGCAAGTGAGATAGAAGGAAATGTGTAAGTGTCGAAGGTTTGAGCAAGTGAGATGGAAGAAAATGTGTCCGAATAAGTGAAAGATGGAAATTTCTACTTGCTGAAGTTTTTACATGCTGTTTAGTATGTTCACGATATGGAGATAAGGGGTGGAATGTCCTAGGGTGATGTTATGGTGTTTCTATCTCCAATCGTGTGTCCTGATTATGTTTGGTATTATGTCCTGTGCTTCCAGGACTGAGTCTGAGAGTGAAGCTTTGTTTTGTCTTGTTATCAGCCGGCTCACCTCCCCCATGGTCTATGTTTAGGAGAGGTTTTAGCTCGGCTTGCTTGCTTGCCTGCTTGCTTGCTTGCTTGCTTGCCTGCTTGCTTGCCTGCTTGCTCGCTTCTGCCTTTTTCTTTCCTTCGCTTTGCCCTTGCTTTCTGCTTATTAGTTAGTTCAGCTAGGCAGTCCAACTTTTTCCCTGGACTGTTTTCTCTTCCACCCCGTCCCCTCCCTCTCCTGGATACCATCTGAACGGACGGGGACCTGGGAACCCCAAGAAACACCGGGAGTCTACACTTTGTCACCTGCAGCAGTCATCCCCAGCGCCAGAGACTGATAACTGCGCGACCACTCGCCAGAGAGACTGAACTTCTCATCCCTTCAGAACGGTGAAAGAGTTTTTTGTCAGCTGGTGTTGTTTTTTTTTCCCTGTGCTGGGGAGTGTCTTGCTTGTTAAATAAACAGGTTTTTTCTCCCACTCTTCTCCAAGGAAATTCTTCCCGAACCCGGTGGGGGGGGGGGGGGGGGGGGGGAGGAGTCGTGGGGTTTGCTGTCTGGGGGCTCCTCCTGGAGGTTTTCCCCCAAATTTGGCCGAAACCAGGACACTTGGGCAATCCTTCATCTACTCGAGTGCACTGGCCACCAGGCAATCGGAGCTTTTATCACTCACACTGATGATGTATTCATTAGTTAACCCCACCTGGAATTTATTTGCCATAATTGCACCCCTTCTCACAAGTCCTTCTATGGTTCTTTGGAGTGTGTCTTCAACATGCACTGTCCTTTTTAGGTGACTGCTCTTTGATCCCCGCTTTTGAGGAAGGGCAATATTATTGTTGTGTATAACTTCTGCTTTTGTCAGCCTTGCAGAGCTGAGCTGACATTCTCCTTGCATTTTGTGCACGCTCCGTTTGCCTCGGCTACATCCTTTGTGCGTTTCTCCAAGACTGTGCTCTTCTGTTCTCTGCCCTTGGTAAGTGTAAATGTTGTTCTGTTCTCCTGTCCTTGTCACAGTGCTCGCCCCACGAGGCGTGTCTGCAAGCCCCTCCAACCCATGGACTTGGGATGGGCAAGTGTTCCTGAGGGAACAGGGATGGGACAGCTGGGCTGGACTGGCCCAAGGGATGTTCCATTCCATGTCACACCACGATCAGCAATCAACTGGGAGAAGCAGGGGCATGGGGGATGGGGGGGGGGGGTGGGGGTGTGTCACCATCTGCCAACACAGGCCGAGGATTGTTCGATCTCAGAGGTGCAAACAGGTAAATAGCGGGGGACAAATCAGTTTATTCAACAACAGCAATGCATTTTTATTGAATGCCAAACAATTCAGTTGCACTAGAGGGGAGAGATATAGGAAACGGAGTATAGAGAGAGAAAAGGAGGGGAAGGGGGAAGTAGCTACCAACAGACGAGACCAAGGTCATGGTGGGCCAGCCAATGGGGGGGTGGTCATCCGTGGGGAGTACTCAGGGTCTTCTCCAGAGGATCGCTCTTTTATAGTCCTTTTCCAAAGCGAGTGGCTTGTGGCCAAGAGGCGGGGAGATTTATGGAGCATTGTGTGGTGCTCCAAGAGACAGGTGCGGTCGTGCAGTACATGCAGGCTTCAGCTGGTACCATGACAGCACAGTCCAGTGAGCACAACACACCTGCAAAGAGTCCCTTGGCAAGCACCCACCTCAAGCAGGCCAGAAAACCATTGTCCAGAGTCAACCTGGGCGGGGGTCCTTGAGGTCTTCTTGAGAGGGTCATGAGGCAAAAATGAGGGAAACTTCACACCGACCCTTAGAGTGGTAGATGAGAGGCAGCCCTCAGGAAACGGTGGCCACCCAGAGCTGTTACTCCTAGCAGATTTTGGCTGGGAGCAAGCCTTGTATGTAGTGCTTTTTCAGGGGGAATATCAGTTTCAGCCGTGGGAACCTGCAAAAGGGGCTGGTACTTTTCCATAGGAAGGAAAGCACAGAGCCTTAGTGCTCCAGGAGCTGATGAGAGGCAGTCCTCAACATTCCAGGATCAGCCAGTCTTGCCAGGTGGCCCCCGGGGAGGCCCAGCCAGCCAGACCTGTTCCATGTTGCCTTGGTTCCATGGGGCCTCACAGTGTCACAATGTTCTCCTTGATTCCAGGAGTCCCTGTAGTGTCCCGATATTCTCCTTGTCACAATATTCTCCCTGCTTCTGTAGTGTAAACAATGGCCCCTTGCTTCCCTAAGGTCCTGCAGAGTCACCACGGCCCCTGGGCTCCATGTGGCCCTGCTGTGTAACAAAGGCTCCTTGGTTCTCTGGGCCGCACAGCTTCATCACTGACCCTTGGTTCCATTGGGGTCCTGAGTCTCACAAAGGTGCCCCTGATTGCATGAGGCACCAGAGTGTCAAAATGGTCTCTTTGGTTCCATGAGGTTCTGCAGTGTCTCCATGGTCGCTGTCAGAGGCTGGATGACATCAATGTCCCCAGACCCGTCGGGATGCTCGGAATGCCCGAGTGGGGCCGGGGCTGGGACAGACCTTGGAATGAGGTGGGACAGAACCCCGTCCCCAGCCATGGCCTGGCAGATCTGCCAATCACACAGCAGGGGCAGAGCAAACCCAGCTGTGACTGCCTGAGCCGTCAATCAATCACACAGCAGGGGCAGCGCCCAGCCAGCTCTGATTGGCTGAGCCGTCAATCAATCACACAGCAGGGGCAGCGCCCAGCCAGCTCTGATTGGTTGAGCCGTCAATCAATCACACAGCAGGGTCACCGCCCAGCCAGCTCTGATTGGCTGAGCCGTCAATCAAGCACACAGCAGGGGCAGCGCCCACCCAGCTCTGATTGGCTGAGCCGTCAATCAATCCCACACAAAGGCAATGAAACACAGCAGTGCGTGGTAAGAAAGCAGATGTCCCTGAAAAGAGGAGAGCTTAGAAAACGCTAGGGATTTAAAAAATCGGGCATGACGTCAAGCCCTGGTCTGAATCCTGAAATCTCCTGGGTCTGTGTCTCAGCCACACTGGAAGCCTAGCAGCTGGTAGCTCTCTGCATATCTATCTGGAGATCTTCTGTCTTTCTGTCTCTTTTTTCTCTTTTAACCTTCTTATCCTCTTTTACTGGAATGTTTTTGGGTAGTTTAACATTTTTATGCCTAAAGGTTTCCATCTTATATGGGCCGAGTTAATGATGTTCCTGCTACGCTAAGTGATGCACGTTGAATTGGATGTTGTATGAAATCATTTGCCAAAGGAGCTCGGTTTTCTGTATTTTTCCAGTACACTTTTGTGTCGTTTTGACCTCTTGAGAATATCTGGCTGGGGTTTCTACTCTGCACCAAACTCGAGTAAAGGAGCCTTTGCTCACCCTCAGCATTTCAGTGTTCTGGGGTGTTACAGGCGCGCAGGCTCAGCACGGCCTCTTGTTTCCATGAGGCCCCGCTGTGTCACACTGGCCCTTGGTTCCATGAGCATCTGGAGTGTCACACAGCTTGATGACATTTGTCCTTGCTGCCTCTCCCATCCCAGTGCTCCAGGAATAGCCCCGAGCCACCTGTGAGGGACAGGCCCTGCTGGCCCAGGCCTGGGCTCAGGCCTTGGCCTTTCTGCTTCCTCCAACCAGCCCAGGCCTTGCTCAGCATTGCAGTTCCCTGCTCACAGCCTCGGGCTCCTGCAATCCTGGCCTCAAGGATCTGCTCTCACCACTCCCTGGGGAGCCTTTGGCAGTCCCTGCCCTCAG
Source organism: Sturnus vulgaris (assembly GCF_052056855.1). Classification (NCBI taxonomy): domain Eukaryota; kingdom Metazoa; phylum Chordata; class Aves; order Passeriformes; family Sturnidae; genus Sturnus; species Sturnus vulgaris. The sequence goes on from NW_028276064.1 coordinate 844,457, forward strand.
TGGGGCCAGTGATGCTCCAAGGGACTTGGAGTTTTGCTTCTGACTCCTTGAGCAGCTTCTTCAACCTTCTCTCAGTGCCTGGGGCTCCTGGACTCAGCCCCAAATCCACCGTTGGGGATCATTAAAATACAGAAAACCCTCAGGAGCTCTTTGTCTTCTTTCCAATGTCTTCCAGTCTCCAGGCCTTGTGCAGCTGCTTGGAGTCACTTTGGAGTTCTCTTAAGGAGGAAGATTTCAAGGTACAGCTCATGATTTTCAGTTTTATAAAAGGGAGTAATTTTTCTTTTTCAGTTCAAAGAAGAAGCAACTTAGGCATTCCCCAGGTGATCTTGATGCTGAATGTCTCCTTAGGAGGTGTGGGCCCACTGAAGAATGAGCCCCTTGCCAGGCTGACCCTGTTTGGACAAGCTGCTCCCCAAGCCCAGCCTGGGGACATGTCTGACATGGCCCAGCTGGGACTGACATGCCTGGCCCTGCACCAGAAGCCCTTCCCCCTGAACTCTGCAGCTGGCTGTCCCTGCCCACTGCACCATGTCCCACGTGCTCTCCTCAGGGCTCTGCCTGCATCCAGGCCCAGGACAAGTATTCCTGTTTGTGAGGAAAGAAGGGAAAAGCCTGAGCAGGTTTTCCTAAACGACAAACCCCCACTGTAGAAGCACATGCTGAGTACAGGCTGCCTGGAACCTGGAATGATGACACCTTTCTACTAGGGACAGTGGGACCAGAAATGATGTCTGGATGCAGAATTCTCGGAGTCTTGCAGCTGAATTCTCTGTCCTTGTCCTTTCCCTGCATCTCTGTTGCAGATGGAAGCTGCTGGTGCCTTTCTCAGCTGTGACCTGTCTTTTGAATGCAGACAGATGTTCCCAGGTGTGTTAAGCAGGTGCTGCTCAATGTTTATGCAAAGCTTTGGTGTGCTCATGGAACCAAGGGGACCCTTGTGACACAGCGGGGGCTGATGGAACCAAGGAGACAGTTGTGACAGTTGAGAGCCTCACAGAAACAAGGCTCCATTGTGACACTGAAGGCAATTACGGAATCCACATCACTGTGACACAGCCAGGCCACATGGAACCAATGGTCCCTGATGACAATGCAGGTCCGAGGAGACCATGGTGACACTATGGGACCGCATGGATCCAAGGGGCCACTGTGACACTGAAGAACTTCATAGAAGCCAGGGTGCAGTGTGACACAGCGGTGCCTGATTGGAACAAAGGAACCACTGTTGACAGCCCAGAAACTCCTGGAACCAAGGGGCTGTGGTGACACAGCAGGGCCACATGGAACCAAGGAGACCTGTGACATTTAGGAACCTCATGGAACCAAGAGTCCACTATGACACTGCAGAAACAAGGAGACCATTGGGACGTTGTGGAAGCTCACAGAACCAAGCAGCCCTCGAGACACTCCAGGGCCTCGTTGAAGCAGGGAGACCACTGTGACAGTCCAGAACCTCATGGAGCTAAGGCTCTCTTGTGACACAGCAGGCTCCCATGCAACCAATTGTCCATTGTGACAATGCAGATCCCAGGAGACCATGGTTACACTACGGAAGCTCATGGAACCAAGGGTCCATTGTGACAAAGCAAGGCCTTGTGGAACCAAGGAGAGCATTGTGACGTAATGGAACCTCGTGGAACCAAGGGTCCGTTGTTAGAGTCCAGAACCAAGGACACCATTGTGACAGTCCAGAACCTCATGGGACCAAGATTCCCTTGTTACACAGTGGCACTTGATGGAACCAAGGAGCCACTGTAGCACAGCAAAGCTGCATGAAACCTATGGTCCGTAGCGATACTGCGGATCCAGGGAAACCATGGCGATACCACGGAACCTCATGGAACCAAGGGTCCAGTGTGACCCAGCAGAACCTCTTGGAATCAAGGCACCCATGTTACACTATGGAACCTCATGGAGCCAAGGGTCCGGTGTGCCGTTGCGGGGCCTCACTGGAGCAAAGGACATGGTTGATGGGACAGAAGCTCATGGAAACGATGGGATATTGGGACATTGCAGAGCCTCATGGAACCAAGGAGACCACTGTGACACTGAGGAAGAATTATGGAAGCAAGCAGCCACTGTAGAACCAAGGAGAGCACTGTTGACAGTACAAAACCTCCTGGAACTGAGAGGCCATTGTTCTACAGCGAGGCCTCGGGGAACCAAGGGGCCATGGTGACACTGTGGGGCCTCATGAACCAAGTAGTCGTTGTGACACAGCGGGGCTGCTTGTAACCAATTGTCCATCGTGATACTGCAGATGCAAGAGACCGTGCTGACACTATGGCAGTTCATGGAACCGAGAGGCTGTTGTGACACACCAAGGCCTCGTGGCACCAAGGAGAGAGCATTGTGGCAGTGCAGAACTAAGGAGGCCATTTTGACAGTACAGACCCAAATGGAACCAAGGGTCCACTGTTATCCAGCAGGGCCTCGTGGAACCAAGGGGCCCTCGTGAAAGTGTGCAAGGGGCATAATGGAGTCAGGGACACCACTGATACTGAAATCTGCTGGATAGCAACTTTTGAACACAGTTTTGAGGATTTGAGAGCAGGTATTCTTTATTACACCATGGTGGTCGCTTGGGCAATCCTTCATCTACTCGAGTGCACTGGCCACCAGGCAATCGGAGCTTTTATCACTCACACTGATGATGTATTCATTAGTTAACCCCACCTGGAATTTATTTGCCATAATTGCACCCCTTCTCACAAGTCCTTCTATGGTTCTTTGGAGTGTGTCTTCAACATGCACTGTCCTTTTTAGGTGACTGCTCTTTGATCCCCGCTTTTGAGGAAGGGCAATATTATTGTTGTGTATAACTTCTGCTTTTGTCAGCCTTGCAGAGCTGAGCTGACATTCTCCTTGCGTTTTGTGCACGCTCCGTTTGCCTCGGCTACATCCTTTGTGCGTTTCTCCAAGACTGTGCTCTTCTGTTCTCTGCCCTTGGTAAGTGTAAATGTTGTTCTGTTCTCCTGTCCTTGTCACAGTGCTCGCCCCACGAGGCGTGTCTGCAAGCCCCTCCAACCCATGGACTTGGGATGGGCAAGTGTTCCTGAGGGAACAGGGATGGGACAGCTGGGCTGGACTGGCCCAAGGGATGTTCCATTCCATGTCACACCACGATCAGCAATCAACTGGGAGAAGCAGGGGCATGGGGGATGGGGGGGGGGGGGGGTGGGGGTGTGTCACCATCTGCCAACACAGGCCGAGGATTGTTCGATCTCAGAGGTGCAAACAGGTAAATAGCGGGGGACAAATCAGTTTATTCAACAACAGCAATGCATTTTTATTGAATGCCAAACAATTCAGTTGCGCTAGAGGGGAGAGATATAGGAAACGGAGTATAGAGAGAGAAAAGGAGGGGAAGGGGGAAGTAGCTACCAACAGACGAGACCAAGGTCATGGTGGGCCAGCCAATGGGGGGGTGGTCATCCGTGGGGAGTACTCAGGGTCTTCTCCAGAGGATCGCTCTTTTATAGTCCTTTTCCAAAGCGAGTGGCTTGTGGCCAAGAGGCGGGGAGATTTATGGAGCATTGTGTGGTGCTCCAAGAGACAGGTGCGGTCGTGCAGTACATGCAGGCTTCAGCTGGTACCATGACAGCACAGTCCAGTGAGCACAACACACCTGCAAAGAGTCCCTTGGCAAGCACCCACCTCAAGCAGGCCAGAAAACCATTGTCCAGAGTCAACCTGGGCGGGGGTCCTTGAGGTCTTCTTGAGAGGGTCATGAGGCAAAAATGAGGGAAACTTCACACCGACCCTTAGAGTGGTAGATGAGAGGCAGCCCTCAGGAAACGGTGGCCACCCAGAGCTGTTACTCCTAGCAGATTTTGGCTGGGAGCAAGCCTTGTATGTAGTGCTTTTTCAGGGGGAATATCAGTTTCAGCCGTGGGAACCTGCAAAAGGGGCTGGTACTTTTCCATAGGAAGGAAAGCACAGAGCCTTAGTGCTCCAGGAGCTGATGAGAGGCAGTCCTCAACATTCCAGGATCAGCCAGTCTTGCCAGGTGGCCCCCGGGGAGGCCCAGCCAGCCAGACCTGTTCCATGTTGCCTTGGTTCCATGGGGCCTCACAGTGTCACAATGTTCTCCTTGATTCCAGGAGTCCCTGTAGTGTCCCGATACTCTCCTTGTCACAATATTCTCCCTGCTTCTGTAGTGTAAACAATGGCCCCTTGCTTCCCTAAGGTCCTGCAGAGTCACCACGGCCCCTGGGCTCCATGTGGCCCTGCTGTGTAACAAAGGCTCCTTGGTTCTCTGGGCCGCACAGCTTCATCACTGACCCTTGGTTCCATTGGGGTCCCGAGTCTCACAAAGGTGCCCCCGATTGCATGAGGCACCAGAGTGTCAAAATGGTCTCTGGTTCCATGAGGTTCCGCAGTGTCCCCATGGTCGCTGTCAGAGGCTGGATGACATCAATGTCCCCAGACCCGTCGGGATGCTCGGAATGCCCGAGTGGGGCCGGGGCTGGGACAGACCTTGGAATGAGGTGGGACAGAACCCCGCCCCCAGCCATGGCCTGGCAGATCTGCCAATCACATAGCAGGGGCAGAGCAAACCCAGCTGTGACTGCCTGAGCCGTCAATCAATCACACAGCAGGGGCAGCGCCCAGCCAGCTCTGATTGGCTGAGCCGTCAATCAATCACACAGCAGGGGCAGCGCCCAGCCAGCTCTGATTGGTTGAGCCGTCAATCAATCACACAGCAGGGTCACCGCCCAGCCAGCTCTGATTGGCTGAGCCGTCAATCAAGCACACAGCAGGGGCAGCGCCCACCCAGCTCTGATTGGCTGAGCCGTCAATCAAGCACACACAAAGGCAATGAAACACAGCAGTGTGTGGTAAGAAAGCAGATGTCCCTGAAAAGAGGAGAGCTTAGAAAACGCTAGGGATTTAAAAAATCGGGCATGACGTCAAGCCCTGGTCTGAATCCTGAAATCTCCTGGGTCTGTGTCTCAGCCACACTGGAAGCCTAGCAGCTGGTAGCTCTCTGCATATCTATCTGGAGATCTTCTGTCTTTCTGTCTCTTTTTTCTCTTTTAACCTTCTTATCCTCTTTTACTGGAATGTTTTTGGGTAGTTTAACATTTTTATGCCTAAAGGTTTCCATCTTACATGGGCCGAGTTAATGATGTTCCTGCTACGCTAAGTGATGCACGTTGAATTGGATGTTGTATGAAATCATTTGCCAAAGGAGCTCGGTTTTCTGTATTTTTCCAGTACACTTTTGTGTCGTTTTGACCTCTTGAGAATATCTGGCTGGGGTTTCTACTCTGCACCAAACTCGAGTAAAGGAGCCTTTGCTCACCCTCAGCATTTCAGTGTTCTGGGGTGTTACAGGCGCGCAGGCTCAGCACGGCCTCTTGTTTCCATGAGGCCCCGCTGTGTCACACTGGCCCTTGGTTCCATGAGCATCTGGAGTGTCACACAGCTTGATGACATTTGTCCTTGCTGCCTCTCCCATCCCAGTGCTCCAGGAACAGCCCCGAGCCACCTGTGAGGGACAGGCCCTGCTGGCCCAGGCCTGGGCTCAGGCCTTGGCCTTTCTGCTTCCTCCAACCAGCCCAGGCCTTGCTCAGCATTGCAGTTCCCTGCTCACAGCCTCGGGCTCCTGCAATCCTGGCCTCAAGGATCTGCTCTCACCACTCCCTGGGGAGCCTTTGGCAGTCCCTGCCCTCAGTGGGGCCAGTGATGCTCCAAGGGACTTGGAGTTTTGCTTCTGACTCCTTGAGCAGCTTCTTCAACCTTCTCTCAGTGCCTGGGTCTCCTGGACTCAGCCCCAAATCCACCGTTGGGGATCATTAAAATACAGAAAACCCTCAGGAGCTCTTTGTCTTCTTTCCAATGTCTTCCAGTCTCCAGGCCTTGTGCAGCTGCTTGGAGTCACTTTGGAGTTCTCTTAAGGAGGAAGATTTCAAGGTACAGCTCATGATTTTCAGTTTTATAAAAGGGAGTAATTTTTCTTTTTCAGTTCAAAGAAGAAGCAACTTAGGCATTCCCCAGGTGATCTTGATGCTGAATGTCTCCTTAGGAGGTGTGGGCCCACTGAAGAATGAGCCCCTTGCCAGGCTGACCCTGTTTGGACAAGCTGCTCCCCAAGCCCAGCCTGGGGACATGTCTGACATGGCCCAGCTGGGACTGACATGCCTGGCCCTGCACCAGAAGCCCTTCCCCCTGAACTCTGCAGCTGGCTGTCCCTGCCCACTGCACCATGTCCCACGTGCTCTCCTCAGGGCTCTGCCTGCATCCAGGCCCAGGACAAGTATTCCTGTTTGTGAGGAAAGAAGGGAAAAGCCTGAGCAGGTTTTCCTAAACGACAAACCCCCACTGTAGAAGCACATGCTGAGTACAGGCTGCCTGGAACCTGGAATGATGACACCTTTCTACTAGGGACAGTGGGACCAGAAATGATGTCTGGATGCAGAATTCTCGGAGTCTTGCAGCTGAATTCTCTGTCCTTGTCCTTTCCCTGCATCTCTGTTGCAGATGGAAGCTGCTGGTGCCTTTCTCAGCTGTGACCTGTCTTTTGAATGCAGACAGATGTTCCCAGGTGTGTTAAGCAGGTGCTGCTCAATGTTTATGCAAAGCTTTGGTGTGCTCATGGAACCAAGGGGACCCTTGTGACACAGCGGGGGCTGATGGAACCAAGGAGACAGTTGTGACAGTTCAGAGCCTCACAGAAACAAGGCTCCATTGTGACACTGAAGGCAATTACGGAATCCACATCACTGTGACACAGCCAGGCCACATGGAACCAATGGTCCCTGATGACAATGCAGGTCCAAGGAGACCATGGTGACACTATGGGACCGCATGGATCCAAGGGGCCACTGTGACACTGAAGAACTTCATGGAAGCCAGGGTGCAGTGTGACACAGCGGTGCCTGATTGGAACAAAGGAACCACTGTTGACAGCCCAGAAACTCCTGGAACCAAGGGGCTGTGGTGACACAGCAGGGCCACATGGAACCAAGGAGACCTGTGACATTTAGGAACCTCATGGAACCAAGAGTCCACTATGACACTGCAGAAACAAGGAGACCATTGGGACGTTGTGGAAGCTCACAGAACCAAGCAGCCCTCGAGACACTCCAGGGCCTCGTTGAAGCAGGGAGACCACTGTGACAGTCCAGAACCTCATGGAGCTAAGGCTCTCTTGTGACACAGCAGGCTCCCATGCAACCAATTGTCCATTGTGACAATGCAGATCCCAGGAGACCATGGTTACACTACGGAAGCTCATGGAACCAAGGGTCCATTGTGACAAAGCAAGGCCTTGTGGAACCAAGGAGAGCATTGTGACGTAATGGAACCTCGTGGAACCAAGGGTCCGTTGTTAGAGTCCAGAACCAAGGACACCATTGTGACAGTCCAGAACCTCATGGGACCAAGATTCCCTTGTTACACAGTGGCACTTGATGGAACCAAGGAGCCACTGTAGCACAGCAAAGCTGCATGAAACCTATGGTCCGTAGCGATACTGCGGATCCAGGGAAACCATGGCGATACCACGGAACCTCATGGAACCAAGGGTCCAGTGTGACCCAGCAGAACCTCTTGGAATCAAGGCACCCATGTTACACTATGGAACCTCATGGAGCCAAGGGTCCGGTGTGCCGTTGCGGGGCCTCACTGGAGCAAAGGACATGGTTGATGGGACAGAAGCTCATGGAAACGATGGGATATTGGGACATTGCAGAGCCTCATGGAACCAAGGAGACCACTGTGACACTGAGGAAGAATTATGGAAGCAAGCAGCCACTGTAGAACCAAGGAGAGCACTGTTGACAGTACAAAACCTCCTGGAACTGAGAGGCCATTGTTCTACAGCGAGGCCTCGGGGAACCAAGGGGCCATGGTGACACTGTGGGGCCTCATGAACCAAGTAGTCGTTGTGACACAGCGGGGCTGCTTGTAACCAATTGTCCATCGTGATACTGCAGATGCAAGAGACCGTGCTGACACTATGGCAGTTCATGGAACCGAGAGGCTGTTGTGACACACCAAGGCCTCGTGGCACCAAGGAGAGAGCATTGTGGCAGTGCAGAACTAAGGAGGCCATTTTGACAGTACAGACCCAAATGGAACCAAGGGTCCACTGTTATCCAGCAGGGCCTCGTGGAACCAAGGGGCCCTCGTGAAAGTGTGCAAGGGGCATAATGGAGTCAGGGACACCACTGATACTGAAATCTGCTGGATAGCAACTTTTGAACACAGTTTTGAGGATTTGAGAGCAGGTATTCTTTATTACACCATGGTGGTCGCTTGGGCAATCCTTCATCTACTCGAGTGCACTGGCCACCAGGCAATCGGAGCTTTTATCACTCACACTGATGATGTATTCATTAGTTAACCCCACCTGGAATTTATTTGCCATAATTGCACCCCTTCTCACAAGTCCTTCTATGGTTCTTTGGAGTGTGTCTTCAACATGCACTGTCCTTTTTAGGTGACTGCTCTTTGATCCCCGCTTTTGAGGAAGGGCAATATTATTGTTGTGTATAACTTCTGCTTTTGTCAGCCTTGCAGAGCTGAGCTGACATTCTCCTTGCGTTTTGTGCACGCTCCGTTTGCCTCGGCTACATCCTTTGTGCGTTTCTCCAAGACTGTGCTCTTCTGTTCTCTGCCCTTGGTAAGTGTAAATGTTGTTCTGTTCTCCTGTCCTTGTCACAGTGCTCGCCCCACGAGGCGTGTCTGCAAGCCCCTCCAACCCATGGACTTGGGATGGGCAAGTGTTCCTGAGGGAACAGGGATGGGACAGCTGGGCTGGACTGGCCCAAGGGATGTTCCATTCCATGTCACACCACGATCAGCAATCAACTGGGAGAAGCAGGGGCATGGGGGATGGGGGGGGGGGGGGGGTGGGGGTGTGTCACCATCTGCCAACACAGGCCGAGGATTGTTCGATCTCAGAGGTGCAAACAGGTAAATAGCGGGGGACAAATCAGTTTATTCAACAACAGCAATGCATTTTTATTGAATGCCAAACAATTCAGTTGCGCTAGAGGGGAGAGATATAGGAAACGGAGTATAGAGAGAGAAAAGGAGGGGAAGGGGGAAGTAGCTACCAACAGACGAGACCAAGGTCATGGTGGGCCAGCCAATGGAAGGGTGGTCATCCGTGGGGAGTACTCAGGGTCTTCTCCAGAGGATCGCTCTTTTGTAGTCCTTTTCCAAAGCGAGTGGCTTGTGGCCAAGAGGCGGGGAGATTTATGGAGCATTGTGTGGTGCTCCAAGAGACAGGTGCGGTCGTGCAGTACATGCAGGCTTCAGCTGGTACCATGACAGCACAGTCCAGTGAGCACAACACACCTGCAAAGAGTCCCTTGGCAAGCACCCACCTCAAGCAGGCCAGAAAACCATTGTCCAGAGTCAACCTGGGCGGGGGTCCTTGAGGTCTTCTTGAGAGGGTCATGAGGCAAAAATGAGGGAAACTTCACACCGACCCTTAGAGTGGTAGATGAGAGGCAGCCCTCAGGAAACGGTGGCCACCCAGAGCTGTTACTCCTAGCAGATTTTGGCTGGGAGCAAGCCTTGTATGTAGTGCTTTTTCAGGGGGAATATCAGTTTCAGCCGTGGGAACCTGCAAAAGGGGCTGGTACTTTTCCATAGGAAGGAAAGCACAGAGCCTTAGTGCTCCAGGAGCTGATGAGAGGCAGTCCTCAACATTCCAGGATCAGCCAGTCTTGCCAGGTGGCCCCCGGGGAGGCCCAGCCAGCCAGACCTGTTCCATGTTGCCTTGGTTCCATGGGGCCTCACAGTGTCACAATGTTCTCCTTGATTCCAGGAGTCCCTGTAGTGTCCCGATATTCTCCTTGTCACAATATTCTCCCTGCTTCTGTAGTGTAAACAATGGCCCCTTGCTTCCCTAAGGTCCTGCAGAGTCACCACGGCCCCTGGGCTCCATGTGGCCCTGCTGTGTAACAAAGGCTCCTTGGTTCTCTGGGCCGCACAGCTTCATCACTGACCCTTGGTTCCATTGGGGTCCTGAGTCTCACAAAGGTGCCCCCGATTGCATGAGGCACCAGAGTGTCAAAATGGTCTCTTTGGTTCCATGAGGTTCCGCAGTGTCCCCATGGTCGCTGTCAGAGGCTGGATGACATCAATGTCCCCAGACCCGTCGGGATGCTCGGAATGCCCGAGTGGGGCCAGGGCTGGGACAGACCTTGGAATGAGGTGGGACAGAACCCCGCCCCCAGCCATGGCCTGGCAGATCTGCCAATCACACAGCAGGGGCAGAGCAAACCCAGCTGTGACTGCCTGAGCCGTCAATCAATCACACAGCAGGGGCAGCGCCCAGCCAGCTCTGATTGGCTGAGCCGTCAATCAATCACACAGCAGGGGCAGCGCCCAGCCAGCTCTGATTGGTTGAGCCGTCAATCAATCACACAGCAGGGTCACCGCCCAGCCAGCTCTGATTGGCTGAGCCGTCAATCAAGCACACAGCAGGGGCAGCGCCCACCCAGCTCTGATTGGCTGAGCCGTCAATCAATCCCACACAAAGGCAATGAAACACAGCAGTGCGTGGTAAGAAAGCAGATGTCCCTGAAAAGAGGAGAGCTTAGAAAACGCTAGGGATTTAAAAAATCGGGCATGACGTCAAGCCCTGGTCTGAATCCTGAAATCTCCTGGGTCTGTGTCTCAGCCACACTGGAAGCCTAGCAGCTGGTAGCTCTCTGCATATCTATCTGGAGATCTTCTGTCTTTCTGTCTCTTTTTTCTCTTTTAACCTTCTTATCCTCTTTTACTGGAATGTTTTTGGGTAGTTTAACATTTTTATGCCTAAAGGTTTCCATCTTACATGGGCCGAGTTAATGATGTTCCTGCTACGCTAAGTGATGCACGTTGAATTGGATGTTGTATGAAATCATTTGCCAAAGGAGCTCGGTTTTCTGTATTTTTCCAGTACACTTTTGTGTCGTTTTGACCTCTTGAGAATATCTGGCTGGGGTTTCTACTCTGCACCAAACTCGAGTAAAGGAGCCTTTGCTCACCCTCAGCATTTCAGTGTTCTGGGGTGTTACAGGCGCGCAGGCTCAGCACGGCCTCTTGTTTCCATGAGGCCCCGCTGTGTCACACTGGCCCTTGGTTCCATGAGCATCTGGAGTGTCACACAGCTTGATGACATTTGTCCTTGCTGCCTCTCCCATCCCAGTGCTCCAGGAATAGCCCCGAGCCACCTGTGAGGGACAGGCCCTGCTGGCCCAGGCCTGGGCTCAGGCCTTGGCCTTTCTGCTTCCTCCAACCAGCCCAGGCCTTGCTCAGCATTGCAGTTCCCTGCTCACAGCCTCGGGCTCCTGCAATCCTGGCCTCAAGGATCTGCTCTCACCACTCCCTGGGGAGCCTTTGGCAGTCCCTGCCCTCAGTGGGGCCAGTGATGCTCCAAGGGACTTGGAGTTTTGCTTCTGACTCCTTGAGCAGCTTCTTCAACCTTCTCTCAGTGCCTGGGTCTCCTGGACTCAGCCCCAAATCCACCGTTGGGGATCATTAAAATACAGAAAACCCTCAGGAGCTCTTTGTCTTCTTTCCAATGTCTTCCAGTCTCCAGGCCTTGTGCAGCTGCTTGGAGTCACTTTGGAGTTCTCTTAAGGAGGAAGATTTCAAGGTACAGCTCATGATTTTCAGTTTTATAAAAGGGAGTAATTTTTCTTTTTCAGTTCAAAGAAGAAGCAACTTAGGCATTCCCCAGGTGATCTTGATGCTGAATGTCTCCTTAGGAGGTGTGGGCCCACTGAAGAATGAGCCCCTTGCCAGGCTGACCCTGTTTGGACAAGCTGCTCCCCAAGCCCAGCCTGGGGACATGTCTGACATGGCCCAGCTGGGACTGACATGCCTGGCCCTGCACCAGAAGCCCTTCCCCCTGAACTCTGCAGCTGGCTGTCCCTGCCCACTGCACCATGTCCCACGTGCTCTCCTCAGGGCTCTGCCTGCATCCAGGCCCAGGACAAGTATTCCTGTTTGTGAGGAAAGAAGGGAAAAGCCTGAGCAGGTTTTCCTAAACGACAAACCCCCACTGTAGAAGCACATGCTGAGTACAGGCTGCCTGGAACCTGGAATGATGACACCTTTCTACTAGGGACAGTGGGACCAGAAATGATGTCTGGATGCAGAATTCTCGGAGTCTTGCAGCTGAATTCTCTGTCCTTGTCCTTTCCCTGCATCTCTGTTGCAGATGGAAGCTGCTGGTGCCTTTCTCAGCTGTGACCTGTCTTTTGAATGCAGACAGATGTTCCCAGGTGTGTTAAGCAGGTGCTGCTCAATGTTTATGCAAAGCTTTGGTGTGCTCATGGAACCAAGGGGACCCTTGTGACACAGCGGGGGCTGATGGAACCAAGGAGACAGTTGTGACAGTTCAGAGCCTCACAGAAACAAGGCTCCATTGTGACACTGAAGGCAATTACGGAATCCACATCACTGTGACACAGCCAGGCCACATGGAACCAATGGTCCCTGATGACAATGCAGGTCCGAGGAGACCATGGTGACACTATGGGACCGCATGGATCCAAGGGGCCACTGTGACACTGAAGAACTTCATGGAAGCCAGGGTGCAGTGTGACACAGCGGTGCCTGATTGGAACAAAGGAACCACTGTTGACAGCCCAGAAACTCCTGGAACCAAGGGGCTGTGGTGACACAGCAGGGCCACATGGAACCAAGGAGACCTGTGACATTTAGGAACCTCATGGAACCAAGAGTCCACTATGACACTGCAGAAACAAGGAGACCATTGGGACGTTGTGGAAGCTCACAGAACCAAGCAGCCCTCGAGACACTCCAGGGCCTCGTTGAAGCAGGGAGACCACTGTGACAGTCCAGAACCTCATGGAGCTAAGGCTCTCTTGTGACACAGCAGGCTCCCATGCAACCAATTGTCCATTGTGACAATGCAGATCCCAGGAGACCATGGTTACACTACGGAAGCTCATGGAACCAAGGGTCCCTTGTGACAAAGCAAGGCCTTGTGGAACCAAGGAGAGCATTGTGACGTAATGGAACCTCGTGGAACCAAGGGTCCGTTGTTAGAGTCCAGAACCAAGGACACCATTGTGACAGTCCAGAACCTCATGGGACCAAGATTCCCTTGTTACACAGTGGCACTTGATGGAACCAAGGAGCCACTGTAGCACAGCAAAGCTGCATGAAACCTATGGTCCGTAGCGCTACTGCGGATCCAGGGAAACCATGGCGATACCACGGAACCTCATGGAACCAAGGGTCCAGTGTGACCCAGCAGAACCTCTTGGAATCAAGGCACCCATGTTACACTATGGAACCTCATGGAGCCAAGGGTCCGGTGTGCCGTTGCGGGGCCTCACTGGAGCAAAGGACATGGTTGATGGGACAGAAGCTCATGGAAACGATGGGATATTGGGACATTGCAGAGCCTCATGGAACCAAGGAGACCACTGTGACACTGAGGAAGAATTATGGAAGCAAGCAGCCACTGTAGAACCAAGGAGAGCACTGTTGACAGTACAAAACCTCCTGGAACTGAGAGGCCATTGTTCTACAGCGAGGCCTCGGGGAACCAAGGGGCCATGGTGACACTGTGGGGCCTCATGAACCAAGTAGTCGTTGTGACACAGCGGGGCTGCTTGTAACCAATTGTCCATCGTGATACTGCAGATGCAAGAGACCGTGCTGACACTATGGCAGTTCATGGAACCGAGAGGCTGTTGTGACACACCAAGGCCTCGTGGCACCAAGGAGAGAGCATTGTGGCAGTGCAGAACTAAGGAGGCCATTTTGACAGTACAGACCCAAATGGAACCAAGGGTCCACTGTTATCCAGCAGGGCCTCGTGGAACCAAGGGGCCCTCGTGAAAGTGTGCAAGGGGCATAATGGAGTCAGGGACACCACTGATACTGAAATCTGCTGGATAGCAACTTTTGAACACAGTTTTGAGGATTTGAGAGCAGGTATTCTTTATTACACCATGGTGGTCACTTGGGCAATCCTTCATCTACTCGAGTGCACTGGCCACCAGGCAATCGGAGCTTTTATCACTCACACTGATGATGTATTCATTAGTTAACCCCACCTGGAATTTATTTGCCATAATTGCACCCCTTCTCACAAGTCCTTCTATGGTTCTTTGGAGTGTGTCTTCAACATGCACTGTCCTTTTTAGGTGACTGCTCTTTGATCCCCGCTTTTGAGGAAGGGCAATATTATTGTTGTGTATAACTTCTGCTTTTGTCAGCCTTGCAGAGCTGAGCTGACATTCTCCTTGCGTTTTGTGCACGCTCCGTTTGCCTCGGCTACATCCTTTGTGCGTTTCTCCAAGACTGTGCTCTTCTGTTCTCTGCCCTTGGTAAGTGTAAATGTTGTTCTGTTCTCCTGTCCTTGTCACAGTGCTCGCCCCACGAGGCGTGTCTGCAAGCCCCTCCAACCCATGGACTTGGGATGGGCAAGTGTTCCTGAGGGAACAGGGATGGGACAGCTGGGCTGGACTGGCCCAAGGGATGTTCCATTCCATGTCACACCACGATCAGCAATCAACTGGGAGAAGCAGGGGCATGGGGGATGGGGGGGGGGGGGGTGGGGGTGTGTCACCATCTGCCAACACAGGCCGAGGATTGTTCGATCTCAGAGGTGCAAACAGGTAAATAGCGGGGGACAAATCAGTTTATTCAACAACAGCAATGCATTTTTATTGAATGCCAAACAATTCAGTTGCGCTAGAGGGGAGAGATATAGGAAACGGAGTATAGAGAGAGAAAAGGAGGGGAAGGGGGAAGTAGCTACCAACAGACGAGACCAAGGTCATGGTGGGCCAGCCAATGGAAGGGTGGTCATCCGTGGGGAGTACTCAGGGTCTTCTCCAGAGGATCGCTCTTTTGTAGTCCTTTTCCAAAGCGAGTGGCTTGTGGCCAAGAGGCGGGGAGATTTATGGAGCATTGTGTGGTGCTCCAAGAGACAGGTGCGGTCGTGCAGTACATGCAGGCTTCAGCTGGTACCATGACAGCACAGTCCAGTGAGCACAACACACCTGCAAAGAGTCCCTTGGCAAGCACCCACCTCAAGCAGGCCAGAAAACCATTGTCCAGAGTCAACCTGGGCGGGGGTCCTTGAGGTCTTCTTGAGAGGGTCATGAGGCAAAAATGAGGGAAACTTCACACCGACCCTTAGAGTGGTAGATGAGAGGCAGCCCTCAGGAAACGGTGGCCACCCAGAGCTGTTACTCCTAGCAGATTTTGGCTGGGAGCAAGCCTTGTATGTAGTGCTTTTTCAGGGGGAATATCAGTTTCAGCCGTGGGAACCTGCAAAAGGGGCTGGTACTTTTCCATAGGAAGGAAAGCACAGAGCCTTAGTGCTCCAGGAGCTGATGAGAGGCAGTCCTCAACATTCCAGGATCAGCCAGTCTTGCCAGGTGGCCCCCGGGGAGGCCCAGCCAGCCAGACCTGTTCCATGTTGCCTTGGTTCCATGGGGCCTCACAGTGTCACAATGTTCTCCTTGATTCCAGGAGTCCCTGTAGTGTCCCGATACTCTCCTTGTCACAATATTCTCCCTGCTTCTGTAGTGTAAACAATGGCCCCTTGCTTCCCTAAGGTCCTGCAGAGTCACCACGGCCCCTGGGCTCCATGTGGCCCTGCTGTGTAACAAAGGCTCCTTGGTTCTCTGGGCCGCACAGCTTCATCACTGACCCTTGGTTCCATTGGGGTCCCGAGTCTCACAAAGGTGCCCCCGATTGCATGAGGCACCAGAGTGTCAAAATGGTCTCTGGTTCCATGAGGTTCCGCAGTGTCCCCATGGTCGCTGTCAGAGGCTGGATGACATCAATGTCCCCAGACCCGTCGGGATGCTCGGAATGCCCGAGTGGGGCCGGGGCTGGGACAGACCTTGGAATGAGGTGGGACAGAACCCCGTCCCCAGCCATGGCCTGGCAGATCTGCCAATCACACAGCAGGGGCAGAGCAAACCCAGCTGTGACTGCCTGAGCCGTCAATCAATCACACAGCAGGGGCAGCGCCCAGCCAGCTCTGATTGGCTGAGCCGTCAATCAATCACACAGCAGGGGCAGCGCCCAGCCAGCTCTGATTGGTTGAGCCGTCAATCAATCACACAGCAGGGTCACCGCCCAGCCAGCTCTGATTGGCTGAGCCGTCAATCAAGCACACAGCAGGGGCAGCGCCCACCCAGCTCTGATTGGCTGAGCCGTCAATCAATCCCACACAAAGGCAATGAAACACAGCAGTGCGTGGTAAGAAAGCAGATGTCCCTGAAAAGAGGAGAGCTTAGAAAACGCTAGGGATTTAAAAAATCGGGCATGACGTCAAGCCCTGGTCTGAATCCTGAAATCTCCTGGGTCTGTGTCTCAGCCACACTGGAAGCCTAGCAGCTGGTAGCTCTCTGCATATCTATCTGGAGATCTTCTGTCTTTCTGTCTCTTTTTTCTCTTTTAACCTTCTTATCCTCTTTTACTGGAATGTTTTTGGGTAGTTTAACATTTTTATGCCTAAAGGTTTCCATCTTACATGGGCCGAGTTAATGATGTTCCTGCTACGCTAAGTGATGCACGTTGAATTGGATGTTGTATGAAATCATTTGCCAAAGGAGCTCGGTTTTCTGTATTTTTCCAGTACACTTTTGTGTCGTTTTGACCTCTTGAGAATATCTGGCTGGGGTTTCTACTCTGCACCAAACTCGAGTAAAGGAGCCTTTGCTCACCCTCAGCATTTCAGTGTTCTGGGGTGTTACAGGCGCGCAGGCTCAGCACGGCCTCTTGTTTCCATGAGGCCCCGCTGTGTCACACTGGCCCTTGGTTCCATGAGCATCTGGAGTGTCACACAGCTTGATGACATTTGTCCTTGCTGCCTCTCCCATCCCAGTGCTCCAGGAATAGCCCCGAGCCACCTGTGAGGGACAGGCCCTGCTGGCCCAGGCCTGGGCTCAGGCCTTGGCCTTTCTGCTTCCTCCAACCAGCCCAGGCCTTGCTCAGCATTGCAGTTCCCTGCTCACAGCCTCGGGCTCCTGCAATCCTGGCCTCAAGGATCTGCTCTCACCACTCCCTGGGGAGCCTTTGGCAGTCCCTGCCCTCAGTGGGGCCAGTGATGCTCCAAGGGACTTGGAGTTTTGCTTCTGACTCCTTGAGCAGCTTCTTCAACCTTCTCTCAGTGCCTGGGGCTCCTGGACTCAGCCCCAAATCCACCGTTGGGGATCATTAAAATACAGAAAACCCTCAGGAGCTCTTTGTCTTCTTTCCAATGTCTTCCAGTCTCCAGGCCTTGTGCAGCTGCTTGGAGTCACTTTGGAGTTCTCTTAAGGAGGAAGATTTCAAGGTACAGCTCATGATTTTCAGTTTTATAAAAGGGAGTAATTTTTCTTTTTCAGTTCAAAGAAGAAGCAACTTAGGCATTCCCCAGGTGATCTTGATGCTGAATGTCTCCTTAGGAGGTGTGGGCCCACTGAAGAATGAGCCCCTTGCCAGGCTGACCCTGTTTGGACAAGCTGCTCCCCAAGCCCAGCCTGGGGACATGTCTGACATGGCCCAGCTGGGACTGACATGCCTGGCCCTGCACCAGAAGCCCTTCCCCCTGAACTCTGCAGCTGGCTGTCCCTGCCCACTGCACCATGTCCCACGTGCTCTCCTCAGGGCTCTGCCTGCATCCAGGCCCAGGACAAGTATTCCTGTTTGTGAGGAAAGAAGGGAAAAGCCTGAGCAGGTTTTCCTAAACGACAAACCCCCACTGTAGAAGCACATGCTGAGTACAGGCTGCCTGGAACCTGGAATGATGACACCTTTCTACTAGGGACAGTGGGACCAGAAATGATGTCTGGATGCAGAATTCTCGGAGTCTTGCAGCTGAATTCTCTGTCCTTGTCCTTTCCCTGCATCTCTGTTGCAGATGGAAGCTGCTGGTGCCTTTCTCAGCTGTGACCTGTCTTTTGAATGCAGACAGATGTTCCCAGGTGTGTTAAGCAGGTGCTGCTCAATGTTTATGCAAAGCTTTGGTGTGCTCATGGAACCAAGGGGACCCTTGTGACACAGCGGGGGCTGATGGAACCAAGGAGACAGTTGTGACAGTTCAGAGCCTCACAGAAACAAGGCTCCATTGTGACACTGAAGGCAATTACGGAATCCACATCACTGTGACACAGCCAGGCCACATGGAACCAATGGTCCCTGATGACAATGAAGGTCCAAGGAGACCATGGTGACACCATGGGACCGCATGGATCCAAGGGGCCACTGTGACACTGAAGAACTTCATGGAAGCCAGGGTGCAGTGTGACACAGCGGTGCCTGATTGGAACAAAGGAACCACTGTTGACAGCCCAGAAACTCCTGGAACCAAGGGGCTGTGGTGACACAGCAGGGCCACATGGAACCAAGGAGACCTGTGACATTTAGGAACCTCATGGAACCAAGAGTCCACTATGACACTGCAGAAACAAGGAGACCATTGGGACGTTGTGGAAGCTCACAGAACCAAGCAGCCCTCGAGACACTCCAGGGCCTCGTTGAAGCAGGGAGACCACTGTGACAGTCCAGAACCTCATGGAGCTAAGGCTCTCTTGTGACACAGCAGGCTCCCATGCAACCAATTGTCCATTGTGACAATGCAGATCCCAGGAGACCATGGTTACACTACGGAAGCTCATGGAACCAAGGGTCCCTTGTGACAAAGCAAGGCCTTGTGGAACCAAGGAGAGCATTGTGACGTAATGGAACCTCGTGGAACCAAGGGTCCGTTGTTAGAGTCCAGAACCAAGGACACCATTGTGACAGTCCAGAACCTCATGGGACCAAGATTCCCTTGTTACACAGTGGCACTTGATGGAACCAAGGAGCCACTGTAGCACAGCAAAGCTGCATGAAACCTATGGTCCGTAGCGCTACTGCGGATCCAGGGAAACCATGGCGATACCACGGAACCTCATGGAACCAAGGGTCCAGTGTGACCCAGCAGAACCTCTTGGAATCAAGGCACCCATGTTACACTATGGAACCTCATGGAGCCAAGGGTCCGGTGTGCCGTTGCGGGGCCTCACTGGAGCAAAGGACATGGTTGATGGGACAGAAGCTCATGGAAACGATGGGATATTGGGACATTGCAGAGCCTCATGGAACCAAGGAGACCACTGTGACACTGAGGAAGAATTATGGAAGCAAGCAGCCACTGTAGAACCAAGGAGAGCACTGTTGACAGTACAAAACCTCCTGGAACTGAGAGGCCATTGTTCTACAGCGAGGCCTCGGGGAACCAAGGGGCCATGGTGACACTGTGGGGCCTCATGAACCAAGTAGTCGTTGTGACACAGCGGGGCTGCTTGTAACCAATTGTCCATCGTGATACTGCAGATGCAAGAGACCGTGCTGACACTATGGCAGTTCATGGAACCGAGAGGCTGTTGTGACACACCAAGGCCTCGTGGCACCAAGGAGAGAGCATTGTGGCAGTGCAGAACTAAGGAGGCCATTTTGACAGTACAGACCCAAATGGAACCAAGGGTCCACTGTTATCCAGCAGGGCCTCGTGGAACCAAGGGGCCCTCGTGAAAGTGTGCAAGGGGCATAATGGAGTCAGGGACACCACTGATACTGAAATCTGCTGGATAGCAACTTTTGAACACAGTTTTGAGGATTTGAGAGCAGGTATTCTTTATTACACCATGGTGGTCACTTGGGCAATCCTTCATCTACTCGAGTGCACTGGCCACCAGGCAATCGGAGCTTTTATCACTCACACTGATGATGTATTCATTAGTTAACCCCACCTGGAATTTATTTGCCATAATTGCACCCCTTCTCACAAGTCCTTCTATGGTTCTTTGGAGTGTGTCTTCAACATGCACTGTCCTTTTTAGGTGACTGCTCTTTGATCCCCGCTTTTGAGGAAGGGCAATATTATTGTTGTGTATAACTTCTGCTTTTGTCAGCCTTGCAGAGCTGAGCTGACATTCTCCTTGCGTTTTGTGCACGCTCCGTTTGCCTCGGCTACATCCTTTGTGCGTTTCTCCAAGACTGTGCTCTTCTGTTCTCTGCCCTTGGTAAGTGTAAATGTTGTTCTGTTCTCCTGTCCTTGTCACAGTGCTCGCCCCACGAGGCGTGTCTGCAAGCCCCTCCAACCCATGGACTTGGGATGGGCAAGTGTTCCTGAGGGAACAGGGATGGGACAGCTGGGCTGGACTGGCCCAAGGGATGTTCCATTCCATGTCACACCACGATCAGCAATCAACTGGGAGAAGCAGGGGCATGGGGGATGGGGGGGGGGGGGGTGGGGGTGTGTCACCATCTGCCAACACAGGCCGAGGATTGTTCGATCTCAGAGGTGCAAACAGGTAAATAGCGGGGGACAAATCAGTTTATTCAACAACAGCAATGCATTTTTATTGAATGCCAAACAATTCAGTTGCGCTAGAGGGGAGAGATATAGGAAACGGAGTATAGAGAGAGAAAAGGAGGGGAAGGGGGAAGTAGCTACCAACAGACGAGACCAAGGTCATGGTGGGCCAGCCAATGGAAGGGTGGTCATCCGTGGGGAGTACTCAGGGTCTTCTCCAGAGGATCGCTCTTTTGTAGTCCTTTTCCAAAGCGAGTGGCTTGTGGCCAAGAGGCGGGGAGATTTATGGAGCATTGTGTGGTGCTCCAAGAGACAGGTGCGGTCGTGCAGTACATGCAGGCTTCAGCTGGTACCATGACAGCACAGTCCAGTGAGCACAACACACCTGCAAAGAGTCCCTTGGCAAGCACCCACCTCAAGCAGGCCAGAAAACCATTGTCCAGAGTCAACCTGGGCGGGGGTCCTTGAGGTCTTCTTGAGAGGGTCATGAGGCAAAAATGAGGGAAACTTCACACCGACCCTTAGAGTGGTAGATGAGAGGCAGCCCTCAGGAAACGGTGGCCACCCAGAGCTGTTACTCCTAGCAGATTTTGGCTGGGAGCAAGCCTTGTATGTAGTGCTTTTTCAGGGGGAATATCAGTTTCAGCCGTGGGAACCTGCAAAAGGGGCTGGTACTTTTCCATAGGAAGGAAAGCACAGAGCCTTAGTGCTCCAGGAGCTGATGAGAGGCAGTCCTCAACATTCCAGGATCAGCCAGTCTTGCCAGGTGGCCCCCGGGGAGGCCCAGCCAGCCAGACCTGTTCCATGTTGCCTTGGTTCCATGGGGCCTCACAGTGTCACAATGTTCTCCTTGATTCCAGGAGTCCCTGTAGTGTCCCGATACTCTCCTTGTCACAATATTCTCCCTGCTTCTGTAGTGTAAACAATGGCCCCTTGCTTCCCTAAGGTCCTGCAGAGTCACCACGGCCCCTGGGCTCCATGTGGCCCTGCTGTGTAACAAAGGCTCCTTGGTTCTCTGGGCCGCACAGCTTCATCACTGACCCTTGGTTCCATTGGGGTCCCGAGTCTCACAAAGGTGCCCCCGATTGCATGAGGCACCAGAGTGTCAAAATGGTCTCTGGTTCCATGAGGTTCCGCAGTGTCCCCATGGTCGCTGTCAGAGGCTGGATGACATCAATGTCCCCAGACCCGTCGGGATGCTCGGAATGCCCGAGTGGGGCCGGGGCTGGGACAGACCTTGGAATGAGGTGGGACAGAACCCCGTCCCCAGCCATGGCCTGGCAGATCTGCCAATCACACAGCAGGGGCAGAGCAAACCCAGCTGTGACTGCCTGAGCCGTCAATCAATCACACAGCAGGGGCAGCGCCCAGCCAGCTCTGATTGGCTGAGCCGTCAATCAATCACACAGCAGGGGCAGCGCCCAGCCAGCTCTGATTGGTTGAGCCGTCAATCAATCACACAGCAGGGTCACCGCCCAGCCAGCTCTGATTGGCTGAGCCGTCAATCAAGCACACAGCAGGGGCAGCGCCCACCCAGCTCTGATTGGCTGAGCCGTCAATCAATCCCACACAAAGGCAATGAAACACAGCAGTGTGTGGTAAGAAAGCAGATGTCCCTGAAAAGAGGAGAGCTTAGAAAACGCTAGGGATTTAAAAAATCGGGCATGACGTCAAGCCCTGGTCTGAATCCTGAAATCTCCTGGGTCTGTGTCTCAGCCACACTGGAAGCCTAGCAGCTGGTAGCTCTCTGCATATCTATCTGGAGATCTTCTGTCTTTCTGTCTCTTTTTTCTCTTTTAACCTTCTTATCCTCTTTTACTGGAATGTTTTTGGGTAGTTTAACATTTTTATGCCTAAAGGTTTCCATCTTACATGGGCCGAGTTAATGATGTTCCTGCTACGCTAAGTGATGCACGTTGAATTGGATGTTGTATGAAATCATTTGCCAAAGGAGCTCGGTTTTCTGTATTTTTCCAGTACACTTTTGTGTCGTTTTGACCTCTTGAGAATATCTGGCTGGGGTTTCTACTCTGCACCAAACTCGAGTAAAGGAGCCTTTGCTCACCCTCAGCATTTCAGTGTTCTGGGGTGTTACAGGCGCGCAGGCTCAGCACGGCCTCTTGTTTCCATGAGGCCCCGCTGTGTCACACTGGCCCTTGGTTCCATGAGCATCTGGAGTGTCACACAGCTTGATGACATTTGTCCTTGCTGCCTCTCCCATCCCAGTGCTCCAGGAACAGCCCCGAGCCACCTGTGAGGGACAGGCCCTGCTGGCCCAGGCCTGGGCTCAGGCCTTGGCCTTTCTGCTTCCTCCAACCAGCCCAGGCCTTGCTCAGCATTGCAGTTCCCTGCTCACAGCCTCGGGCTCCTGCAATCCTGGCCTCAAGGATCTGCTCTCACCACTCCCTGGGGAGCCTTTGGCAGTCCCTGCCCTCAGTGGGGCCAGTGATGCTCCAAGGGACTTGGAGTTTTGCTTCTGACTCCTTGAGCAGCTTCTTCAACCTTCTCTCAGTGCCTGGGGCTCCTGGACTCAGCCCCAAATCCACCGTTGGGGATCATTAAAATACAGAAAACCCTCAGGAGCTCTTTGTCTTCTTTCCAATGTCTTCCAGTCTCCAGGCCTTGTGCAGCTGCTTGGAGTCACTTTGGAGTTCTCTTAAGGAGGAAGATTTCAAGGTACAGCTCATGATTTTCAGTTTTATAAAAGGGAGTAATTTTTCTTTTTCAGTTCAAAGAAGAAGCAACTTAGGCATTCCCCAGGTGATCTTGATGCTGAATGTCTCCTTAGGAGGTGTGGGCCCACTGAAGAATGAGCCCCTTGCCAGGCTGACCCTGTTTGGACAAGCTGCTCCCCAAGCCCAGCCTGGGGACATGTCTGACATGGCCCAGCTGGGACTGACATGCCTGGCCCTGCACCAGAAGCCCTTCCCCCTGAACTCTGCAGCTGGCTGTCCCTGCCCACTGCACCATGTCCCACGTGCTCTCCTCAGGGCTCTGCCTGCATCCAGGCCCAGGACAAGTATTCCTGTTTGTGAGGAAAGAAGGGAAAAGCCTGAGCAGGTTTTCCTAAACGACAAACCCCCACTGTAGAAGCACATGCTGAGTACAGGCTGCCTGGAACCTGGAATGATGACACCTTTCTACTAGGGACAGTGGGACCAGAAATGATGTCTGGATGCAGAATTCTCGGAGTCTTGCAGCTGAATTCTCTGTCCTTGTCCTTTCCCTGCATCTCTGTTGCAGATGGAAGCTGCTGGTGCCTTTCTCAGCTGTGACCTGTCTTTTGAATGCAGACAGATGTTCCCAGGTGTGTTAAGCAGGTGCTGCTCAATGTTTATGCAAAGCTTTGGTGTGCTCATGGAACCAAGGGGACCCTTGTGACACAGCGGGGGCTGATGGAACCAAGGAGACAGTTGTGACAGTTGAGAGCCTCACAGAAACAAGGCTCCATTGTGACACTGAAGGCAATTACGGAATCCACATCACTGTGACACAGCCAGGCCACATGGAACCAATGGTCCCTGATGACAATGCAGGTCCGAGGAGACCATGGTGACACTATGGGACCGCATGGATCCAAGGGGCCACTGTGACACTGAAGAACTTCATAGAAGCCAGGGTGCAGTGTGACACAGCGGTGCCTGATTGGAACAAAGGAACCACTGTTGACAGCCCAGAAACTCCTGGAACCAAGGGGCTGTGGTGACACAGCAGGGCCACATGGAACCAAGGAGACCTGTGACATTTAGGAACCTAATGGAACCAAGAGTCCACTATGACACTGCAGAAACAAGGAGACCATTGGGACGTTGTGGAAGCTCACAGAACCAAGCAGCCCTCGAGACACTCCAGGGCCTCGTTGAAGCAGGGAGACCACTGTGACAGTCCAGAACCTCATGGAGCTAAGGCTCTCTTGTGACACAGCAGGCTCCCATGCAACCAATTGTCCATTGTGACAATGCAGATCCCAGGAGACCATGGTTACACTACGGAAGCTCATGGAACCAAGGGTCCATTGTGACAAAGCAAGGCCTTGTGGAACCAAGGAGAGCATTGTGACGTAATGGAACCTCGTGGAACCAAGGGTCCGTTGTTAGAGTCCAGAACCAAGGACACCATTGTGACAGTCCAGAACCTCATGGGACCAAGATTCCCTTGTTACACAGTGGCACTTGATGGAACCAAGGAGCCACTGTAGCACAGCAAAGCTGCATGAAACCTATGGTCCGTAGCGATACTGCGGATCCAGGGAAACCATGGCGATACCACGGAACCTCATGGAACCAAGGGTCCAGTGTGACCCAGCAGAACCTCTTGGAATCAAGGCACCCATGTTACACTATGGAACCTCATGGAGCCAAGGGTCCGGTGTGCCGTTGCGGGGCCTCACTGGAGCAAAGGACATGGTTGATGGGACAGAAGCTCATGGAAACGATGGGATATTGGGACATTGCAGAGCCTCATGGAACCAAGGAGACCACTGTGACACTGAGGAAGAATTATGGAAGCAAGCAGCCACTGTAGAACCAAGGAGAGCACTGTTGACAGTACAAAACCTCCTGGAACTGAGAGGCCATTGTTCTACAGCGAGGCCTCGGGGAACCAAGGGGCCATGGTGACACTGTGGGGCCTCATGAACCAAGTAGTCGTTGTGACACAGCGGGGCTGCTTGTAACCAATTGTCCATCGTGATACTGCAGATGCAAGAGACCGTGCTGACACTATGGCAGTTCATGGAACCGAGAGGCTGTTGTGACACACCAAGGCCTCGTGGCACCAAGGAGAGAGCATTGTGGCAGTGCAGAACTAAGGAGGCCATTTTGACAGTACAGACCCAAATGGAACCAAGGGTCCACTGTTATCCAGCAGGGCCTCGTGGAACCAAGGGGCCCTCGTGAAAGTGTGCAAGGGGCATAATGGAGTCAGGGACACCACTGATACTGAAATCTGCTGGATAGCAACTTTTGAACACAGTTTTGAGGATTTGAGAGCAGGTATTCTTTATTACACCATGGTGGTCACTTGGGCAATCCTTCATCTACTCGAGTGCACTGGCCA
This sequence comes from Sturnus vulgaris, assembly GCF_052056855.1. Classification (NCBI taxonomy): domain Eukaryota; kingdom Metazoa; phylum Chordata; class Aves; order Passeriformes; family Sturnidae; genus Sturnus; species Sturnus vulgaris. Next base: position 869,811 of record NW_028276064.1, read on the forward strand.
CCAGGCAATCGGAGCTTTTATCACTCACACTGATGATGTATTCATTAGTTAACCCCACCTGGAATTTATTTGCCATAATTGCACCCCTTCTCACAAGTCCTTCTATGGTTCTTTGGAGTGTCTTCAACATGCACTGTCCTTTTTAGGTGACTGCTCTTTGATCCCCGCTTTTGAGGAAGGGCAATATTGTTGTGTATAACTTCTGCTTTTGTCAGCCTTGCAGAGCTGAGCTGACATTCTCCTTGCGTTTTGTGCACGCTCCGTTTGCCTCGGCTACATCCTTTGTGCGTTTCTCCAAGACTGTGCTCTTCTGTTCTCTGCCCTTGGTAAGTGTAAATGTTGTTCTGTTCTCCTGTCCTTGTCACAGTGCTCGCCCCACGAGGCGTGTCTGCAAGCCCCTCCAACCCATGGACTTGGGATGGGCAAGTGTTCCTGAGGGAACAGGGATGGGACAGCTGGGCTGGACTGGCCCAAGGGATGTTCCATTCCATGTCACACCACGATCAGCAATCAACTGGGAGAAGCAGGGGCATGGGGGATGGGGGGGGGGGGTGGGGGTGTGTCACCATCTGCCAACACAGGCCGAGGATTGTTCGATCTCAGAGGTGCAAACAGGTAAATAGCGGGGGACAAATCAGTTTATTCAACAACAGCAATGCATTTTTATTGAATGCCAAACAATTCAGTTGCGCTAGAGGGGAGAGATATAGGAAACGGAGTATAGAGAGAGAAAAGGAGGGGAAGGGGGAAGTAGCTACCAACAGACGAGACCAAGGTCATGGTGGGCCAGCCAATGGAAGGGTGGTCATCCGTGGGGAGTACTCAGGGTCTTCTCCAGAGGATCGCTCTTTTGTAGTCCTTTTCCAAAGCGAGTGGCTTGTGGCCAAGAGGCGGGGAGATTTATGGAGCATTGTGTGGTGCTCCAAGAGACAGGTGCGGTCGTGCAGTACATGCAGGCTTCAGCTGGTACCATGACAGCACAGTCCAGTGAGCACAACACACCTGCAAAGAGTCCCTTGGCAAGCACCCACCTCAAGCAGGCCAGAAAACCATTGTCCAGAGTCAACCTGGGCGGGGGTCCTTGAGGTCTTCTTGAGAGGGTCATGAGGCAAAAATGAGGGAAACTTCACACCGACCCTTAGAGTGGTAGATGAGAGGCAGCCCTCAGGAAACGGTGGCCACCCAGAGCTGTTACTCCTAGCAGATTTTGGCTGGGAGCAAGCCTTGTATGTAGTGCTTTTTCAGGGGGAATATCAGTTTCAGCCGTGGGAACCTGCAAAAGGGGCTGGTACTTTTCCATAGGAAGGAAAGCACAGAGCCTTAGTGCTCCAGGAGCTGATGAGAGGCAGTCCTCAACATTCCAGGATCAGCCAGTCTTGCCAGGTGGCCCCCGGGGAGGCCCAGCCAGCCAGACCTGTTCCATGTTGCCTTGGTTCCATGGGGCCTCACAGTGTCACAATGTTCTCCTTGATTCCAGGAGTCCCTGTAGTGTCCCGATATTCTCCTTGTCACAATATTCTCCCTGCTTCTGTAGTGTAAACAATGGCCCCTTGCTTCCCTAAGGTCCTGCAGAGTCACCACGGCCCCTGGGCTCCATGTGGCCCTGCTGTGTAACAAAGGCTCCTTGGTTCTCTGGGCCGCACAGCTTCATCACTGACCCTTGGTTCCATTGGGGTCCTGAGTCTCACAAAGGTGCCCCTGATTGCATGAGGCACCAGAGTGTCAAAATGGTCTCTTTGGTTCCATGAGGTTCCGCAGTGTCCCCATGGTCGCTGTCAGAGGCTGGATGACATCAATGTCCCCAGACCCGTCGGGATGCTCGGAATGCCCGAGTGGGGCCGGGGCTGGGACAGACCTTGGAATGAGGTGGGACAGAACCCCGTCCCCAGCCATGGCCTGGCAGATCTGCCAATCACACAGCAGGGGCAGAGCAAACCCAGCTGTGACTGCCTGAGCCGTCAATCAATCACACAGCAGGGGCAGCGCCCAGCCAGCTCTGATTGGCTGAGCCGTCAATCAATCACACAGCAGGGGCAGGGCCCAGCCAGCTCTGATTGGTTGAGCCGTCAATCAACCACACAGTAGGGTCACCGCCCAGCCAGCTCTGATTGGCTGAGCCGTCAATCAAGCACACAGCAGGGGCAGCGCCCACCCAGCTCTGATTGGCTGAGCCGTCAATCAATCCCACACAAAGGCAATGAAACACAGCAGTGCGTGGTAAGAAAGCAGATGTCCCTGAAAAGAGGAGAGCTTAGAAAACGCTAGGGATTTAAAAAATCGGGCATGACGTCAAGCCCTGGTCTGAATCCTGAAATCTCCTGGGTCTGTGTCTCAGCCACACTGGAAGCCTAGCAGCTGGTAGCTCTCTGCATATCTATCTGGAGATCTTCTGTCTTTCTGTCTCTTTTTTCTCTTTTAACCTTCTTATCCTCTTTTACTGGAATGTTTTTGGGTAGTTTAACATTTTTATGCCTAAAGGTTTCCATCTTACATGGGCCGAGTTAATGATGTTCCTGCTACGCTAAGTGATGCACGTTGAATTGGATGTTGTATGAAATCATTTGCCAAAGGAGCTCGGTTTTCTGTATTTTTCCAGTACACTTTTGTGTCGTTTTGACCTCTTGAGAATATCTGGCTGGGGTTTCTACTCTGCACCAAACTCGAGTAAAGGAGCCTTTGCTCACCCTCAGCATTTCAGTGTTCTGGGGTGTTACAGGCGCGCAGGCTCAGCACGGCCTCTTGTTTCCATGAGGCCCCGCTGTGTCACACTGGCCCTTGGTTCCATGAGCATCTGGAGTGTCACACAGCTTGATGACATTTGTCCTTGCTGCCTCTCCCATCCCAGTGCTCCAGGAACAGCCCCGAGCCACCTGTGAGGGACAGGCCCTGCTGGCCCAGGCCTGGGCTCAGGCCTTGGCCTTTCTGCTTCCTCCAACCAGCCCAGGCCTTGCTCAGCATTGCAGTTCCCTGCTCACAGCCTCGGGCTCCTGCAATCCTGGCCTCAAGGATCTGCTCTCACCACTCCCTGGGGAGCCTTTGGCAGTCCCTGCCCTCAGTGGGGCCAGTGATGCTCCAAGGGACTTGGAGTTTTGCTTCTGACTCCTTGAGCAGCTTCTTCAACCTTCTCTCAGTGCCTGGGGCTCCTGGACTCAGCCCCAAATCCACCGTTGGGGATCATTAAAATACAGAAAACCCTCAGGAGCTCTTTGTCTTCTTTCCAATGTCTTCCAGTCTCCAGGCCTTGTGCAGCTGCTTGGAGTCACTTTGGAGTTCTCTTAAGGAGGAAGATTTCAAGGTACAGCTCATGATTTTCAGTTTTATAAAAGGGAGTAATTTTTCTTTTTCAGTTCAAAGAAGAAGCAACTTAGGCATTCCCCAGGTGATCTTGATGCTGAATGTCTCCTTAGGAGGTGTGGGCCCACTGAAGAATGAGCCCCTTGCCAGGCTGACCCTGTTTGGACAAGCTGCTCCCCAAGCCCAGCCTGGGGACATGTCTGACATGGCCCAGCTGGGACTGACATGCCTGGCCCTGCACCAGAAGCCCTTCCCCCTGAACTCTGCAGCTGGCTGTCCCTGCCCACTGCACCATGTCCCACGTGCTCTCCTCAGGGCTCTGCCTGCATCCAGGCCCAGGACAAGTATTCCTGTTTGTGAGGAAAGAAGGGAAAAGCCTGAGCAGGTTTTCCTAAACGACAAACCCCCACTGTAGAAGCACATGCTGAGTACAGGCTGCCTGGAACCTGGAATGATGACACCTTTCTACTAGGGACAGTGGGACCAGAAATGATGTCTGGATGCAGAATTCTCGGAGTCTTGCAGCTGAATTCTCTGTCCTTGTCCTTTCCCTGCATCTCTGTTGCAGATGGAAGCTGCTGGTGCCTTTCTCAGCTGTGACCTGTCTTTTGAATGCAGACAGATGTTCCCAGGTGTGTTAAGCAGGTGCTGCTCAATGTTTATGCAAAGCTTTGGTGTGCTCATGGAACCAAGGGGACCCTTGTGACACAGCGGGGGCTGATGGAACCAAGGAGACAGTTGTGACAGTTGAGAGCCTCACAGAAACAAGGCTCCATTGTGACACTGAAGGCAATTACGGAATCCACATCACTGTGACACAGCCAGGCCACATGGAACCAATGGTCCCTGATGACAATGCAGGTCCAAGGAGACCATGGTGACACCATGGGACCGCATGGATCCAAGGGGCCACTGTGACACTGAAGAACTTCATGGAAGCCAGGGTGCAGTGTGACACAGCGGTGCCTGATTGGAACAAAGGAACCACTGTTGACAGCCCAGAAACTCCTGGAACCAAGGGGCTGTGGTGACACAGCAGGGCCACATGGAACCAAGGAGACCTGTGACATTTAGGAACCTCATGGAACCAAGAGTCCACTATGACACTGCAGAAACAAGGAGACCATTGGGACGTTGTGGAAGCTCACAGAACCAAGCAGCCCTCGAGACACTCCAGGGCCTCGTTGAAGCAGGGAGACCACTGTGACAGTCCAGAACCTCATGGAGCTAAGGCTCTCTTGTGACACAGCAGGCTCCCATGCAACCAATTGTCCATTGTGACAATGCAGATCCCAGGAGACCATGGTTACACTACGGAAGCTCATGGAACCAAGGGTCCCTTGTGACAAAGCAAGGCCTTGTGGAACCAAGGAGAGCATTGTGACGTAATGGAACCTCGTGGAACCAAGGGTCCGTTGTTAGAGTCCAGAACCAAGGACACCATTGTGACAGTCCAGAACCTCATGGGACCAAGATTCCCTTGTTACACAGTGGCACTTGATGGAACCAAGGAGCCACTGTAGCACAGCAAAGCTGCATGAAACCTATGGTCCGTAGCGCTACTGCGGATCCAGGGAAACCATGGCGATACCACGGAACCTCATGGAACCAAGGGTCCAGTGTGACCCAGCAGAACCTCTTGGAATCAAGGCACCCATGTTACACTATGGAACCTCATGGAGCCAAGGGTCCGGTGTGCCGTTGCGGGGCCTCACTGGAGCAAAGGACATGGTTGATGGGACAGAAGCTCATGGAAACGATGGGATATTGGGACATTGCAGAGCCTCATGGAACCAAGGAGACCACTGTGACACTGAGGAAGAATTATGGAAGCAAGCAGCCACTGTAGAACCAAGGAGAGCACTGTTGACAGTACAAAACCTCCTGGAACTGAGAGGCCATTGTTCTACAGCGAGGCCTCAGGGAACCAAGGGGCCATGGTGACACTGTGGGGCCTCATGAACCAAGTAGTCGTTGTGACACAGCGGGGCTGCTTGTAACCAATTGTCCATCGTGATACTGCAGATGCAAGAGACCGTGCTGACACTATGGCAGTTCATGGAACCGAGAGGCTGTTGTGACACACCAAGGCCTCGTGGCACCAAGGAGAGAGCATTGTGGCAGTGCAGAACTAAGGAGGCCATTTTGACAGTACAGACCCAAATGGAACCAAGGGTCCACTGTTATCCAGCAGGGCCTCGTGGAACCAAGGGGCCCTCGTGAAAGTGTGCAAGGGGCATAATGGAGTCAGGGACACCACTGATACTGAAATCTGCTGGATAGCAACTTTTGAACACAGTTTTGAGGATTTGAGAGCAGGTATTCTTTATTACACCATGGTGGTCACTTGGGCAATCCTTCATCTACTCGAGTGCACTGGCCACCAGGCAATCGGAGCTTTTATCACTCACACTGATGATGTATTCATTAGTTAACCCCACCTGGAATTTATTTGCCATAATTGCACCCCTTCTCACAAGTCCTTCTATGGTTCTTTGGAGTGTGTCTTCAACATGCACTGTCCTTTTTAGGTGACTGCTCTTTGATCCCCGCTTTTGAGGAAGGGCAATATTATTGTTGTGTATAACTTCTGCTTTTGTCAGCCTTGCAGAGCTGAGCTGACATTCTCCTTGCGTTTTGTGCACGCTCCGTTTGCCTCGGCTACATCCTTTGTGCGTTTCTCCAAGACTGTGCTCTTCTGTTCTCTGCCCTTGGTAAGTGTAAATGTTGTTCTGTTCTCCTGTCCTTGTCACAGTGCTCGCCCCACGAGGCGTGTCTGCAAGCCCCTCCAACCCATGGACTTGGGATGGGCAAGTGTTCCTGAGGGAACAGGGATGGGACAGCTGGGCTGGACTGGCCCAAGGGATGTTCCATTCCATGTCACACCACGATCAGCAATCAACTGGGAGAAGCAGGGGCATGGGGGATGGGGGGGGGGGGGGGGGTGGGGGTGTGTCACCATCTGCCAACACAGGCCGAGGATTGTTCGATCTCAGAGGTGCAAACAGGTAAATAGCGGGGGACAAATCAGTTTATTCAACAACAGCAATGCATTTTTATTGAATGCCAAACAATTCAGTTGCGCTAGAGGGGAGAGATATAGGAAACGGAGTATAGAGAGAGAAAAGGAGGGGAAGGGGGAAGTAGCTACCAACAGACGAGACCAAGGTCATGGTGGGCCAGCCAATGGAAGGGTGGTCATCCGTGGGGAGTACTCAGGGTCTTCTCCAGAGGATCGCTCTTTTGTAGTCCTTTTCCAAAGCGAGTGGCTTGTGGCCAAGAGGCGGGGAGATTTATGGAGCATTGTGTGGTGCTCCAAGAGACAGGTGCGGTCGTGCAGTACATGCAGGCTTCAGCTGGTACCATGACAGCACAGTCCAGTGAGCACAACACACCTGCAAAGAGTCCCTTGGCAAGCACCCACCTCAAGCAGGCCAGAAAACCATTGTCCAGAGTCAACCTGGGCGGGGGTCCTTGAGGTCTTCTTGAGAGGGTCATGAGGCAAAAATGAGGGAAACTTCACACCGACCCTTAGAGTGGTAGATGAGAGGCAGCCCTCAGGAAACGGTGGCCACCCAGAGCTGTTACTCCTAGCAGATTTTGGCTGGGAGCAAGCCTTGTATGTAGTGCTTTTTCAGGGGGAATATCAGTTTCAGCCGTGGGAACCTGCAAAAGGGGCTGGTACTTTTCCATAGGAAGGAAAGCACAGAGCCTTAGTGCTCCAGGAGCTGATGAGAGGCAGTCCTCAACATTCCAGGATCAGCCAGTCTTGCCAGGTGGCCCCCGGGGAGGCCCAGCCAGCCAGACCTGTTCCATGTTGCCTTGGTTCCATGGGGCCTCACAGTGTCACAATGTTCTCCTTGATTCCAGGAGTCCCTGTAGTGTCCCGATATTCTCCTTGTCACAATATTCTCCCTGCTTCTGTAGTGTAAACAATGGCCCCTTGCTTCCCTAAGGTCCTGCAGAGTCACCACGGCCCCTGGGCTCCATGTGGCCCTGCTGTGTAACAAAGGCTCCTTGGTTCTCTGGGCCGCACAGCTTCATCACTGACCCTTGGTTCCATTGGGGTCCTGAGTCTCACAAAGGTGCCCCTGATTGCATGAGGCACCAGAGTGTCAAAATGGTCTCTTTGGTTCCATGAGGTTCCGCAGTGTCCCCATGGTCGCTGTCAGAGGCTGGATGACATCAATGTCCCCAGACCCGTCGGGATGCTCGGAATGCCCGAGTGGGGCCGGGGCTGGGACAGACCTTGGAATGAGGTGGGACAGAACCCCGTCCCCAGCCATGGCCTGGCAGATCTGCCAATCACACAGCAGGGGCAGAGCAAACCCAGCTGTGACTGCCTGAGCCGTCAATCAATCACACAGCAGGGGCAGCGCCCAGCCAGCTCTGATTGGCTGAGCCGTCAATCAATCACACAGCAGGGGCAGGGCCCAGCCAGCTCTGATTGGTTGAGCCGTCAATCAACCACACAGTAGGGTCACCGCCCAGCCAGCTCTGATTGGCTGAGCCGTCAATCAAGCACACAGCAGGGGCAGCGCCCACCCAGCTCTGATTGGCTGAGCCGTCAATCAATCCCACACAAAGGCAATGAAACACAGCAGTGCGTGGTAAGAAAGCAGATGTCCCTGAAAAGAGGAGAGCTTAGAAAACGCTAGGGATTTAAAAAATCGGGCATGACGTCAAGCCCTGGTCTGAATCCTGAAATCTCCTGGGTCTGTGTCTCAGCCACACTGGAAGCCTAGCAGCTGGTAGCTCTCTGCATATCTATCTGGAGATCTTCTGTCTTTCTGTCTCTTTTTTCTCTTTTAACCTTCTTATCCTCTTTTACTGGAATGTTTTTGGGTAGTTTAACATTTTTATGCCTAAAGGTTTCCATCTTACATGGGCCGAGTTAATGATGTTCCTGCTACGCTAAGTGATGCACGTTGAATTGGATGTTGTATGAAATCATTTGCCAAAGGAGCTCGGTTTTCTGTATTTTTCCAGTACACTTTTGTGTCGTTTTGACCTCTTGAGAATATCTGGCTGGGGTTTCTACTCTGCACCAAACTCGAGTAAAGGAGCCTTTGCTCACCCTCAGCATTTCAGTGTTCTGGGGTGTTACAGGCGCGCAGGCTCAGCACGGCCTCTTGTTTCCATGAGGCCCCGCTGTGTCACACTGGCCCTTGGTTCCATGAGCATCTGGAGTGTCACACAGCTTGATGACATTTGTCCTTGCTGCCTCTCCCATCCCAGTGCTCCAGGAACAGCCCCGAGCCACCTGTGAGGGACAGGCCCTGCTGGCCCAGGCCTGGGCTCAGGCCTTGGCCTTTCTGCTTCCTCCAACCAGCCCAGGCCTTGCTCAGCATTGCAGTTCCCTGCTCACAGCCTCGGGCTCCTGCAATCCTGGCCTCAAGGATCTGCTCTCACCACTCCCTGGGGAGCCTTTGGCAGTCCCTGCCCTCAGTGGGGCCAGTGATGCTCCAAGGGACTTGGAGTTTTGCTTCTGACTCCTTGAGCAGCTTCTTCAACCTTCTCTCAGTGCCTGGGGCTCCTGGACTCAGCCCCAAATCCACCGTTGGGGATCATTAAAATACAGAAAACCCTCAGGAGCTCTTTGTCTTCTTTCCAATGTCTTCCAGTCTCCAGGCCTTGTGCAGCTGCTTGGAGTCACTTTGGAGTTCTCTTAAGGAGGAAGATTTCAAGGTACAGCTCATGATTTTCAGTTTTATAAAAGGGAGTAATTTTTCTTTTTCAGTTCAAAGAAGAAGCAACTTAGGCATTCCCCAGGTGATCTTGATGCTGAATGTCTCCTTAGGAGGTGTGGGCCCACTGAAGAATGAGCCCCTTGCCAGGCTGACCCTGTTTGGACAAGCTGCTCCCCAAGCCCAGCCTGGGGACATGTCTGACATGGCCCAGCTGGGACTGACATGCCTGGCCCTGCACCAGAAGCCCTTCCCCCTGAACTCTGCAGCTGGCTGTCCCTGCCCACTGCACCATGTCCCACGTGCTCTCCTCAGGGCTCTGCCTGCATCCAGGCCCAGGACAAGTATTCCTGTTTGTGAGGAAAGAAGGGAAAAGCCTGAGCAGGTTTTCCTAAACGACAAACCCCCACTGTAGAAGCACATGCTGAGTACAGGCTGCCTGGAACCTGGAATGATGACACCTTTCTACTAGGGACAGTGGGACCAGAAATGATGTCTGGATGCAGAATTCTCGGAGTCTTGCAGCTGAATTCTCTGTCCTTGTCCTTTCCCTGCATCTCTGTTGCAGATGGAAGCTGCTGGTGCCTTTCTCAGCTGTGACCTGTCTTTTGAATGCAGACAGATGTTCCCAGGTGTGTTAAGCAGGTGCTGCTCAATGTTTATGCAAAGCTTTGGTGTGCTCATGGAACCAAGGGGACCCTTGTGACACAGCGGGGGCTGATGGAACCAAGGAGACAGTTGTGACAGTTGAGAGCCTCACAGAAACAAGGCTCCATTGTGACACTGAAGGCAATTACGGAATCCACATCACTGTGACACAGCCAGGCCACATGGAACCAATGGTCCCTGATGACAATGCAGGTCCAAGGAGACCATGGTGACACCATGGGACCGCATGGATCCAAGGGGCCACTGTGACACTGAAGAACTTCATGGAAGCCAGGGTGCAGTGTGACACAGCGGTGCCTGATTGGAACAAAGGAACCACTGTTGACAGCCCAGAAACTCCTGGAACCAAGGGGCTGTGGTGACACAGCAGGGCCACATGGAACCAAGGAGACCTGTGACATTTAGGAACCTCATGGAACCAAGAGTCCACTATGACACTGCAGAAACAAGGAGACCATTGGGACGTTGTGGAAGCTCACAGAACCAAGCAGCCCTCGAGACACTCCAGGGCCTCGTTGAAGCAGGGAGACCACTGTGACAGTCCAGAACCTCATGGAGCTAAGGCTCTCTTGTGACACAGCAGGCTCCCATGCAACCAATTGTCCATTGTGACAATGCAGATCCCAGGAGACCATGGTTACACTACGGAAGCTCATGGAACCAAGGGTCCCTTGTGACAAAGCAAGGCCTTGTGGAACCAAGGAGAGCATTGTGACGTAATGGAACCTCGTGGAACCAAGGGTCCGTTGTTAGAGTCCAGAACCAAGGACACCATTGTGACAGTCCAGAACCTCATGGGACCAAGATTCCCTTGTTACACAGTGGCACTTGATGGAACCAAGGAGCCACTGTAGCACAGCAAAGCTGCATGAAACCTATGGTCCGTAGCGCTACTGCGGATCCAGGGAAACCATGGCGATACCACGGAACCTCATGGAACCAAGGGTCCAGTGTGACCCAGCAGAACCTCTTGGAATCAAGGCACCCATGTTACACTATGGAACCTCATGGAGCCAAGGGTCCGGTGTGCCGTTGCGGGGCCTCACTGGAGCAAAGGACATGGTTGATGGGACAGAAGCTCATGGAAACGATGGGATATTGGGACATTGCAGAGCCTCATGGAACCAAGGAGACCACTGTGACACTGAGGAAGAATTATGGAAGCAAGCAGCCACTGTAGAACCAAGGAGAGCACTGTTGACAGTACAAAACCTCCTGGAACTGAGAGGCCATTGTTCTACAGCGAGGCCTCGGGGAACCAAGGGGCCATGGTGACACTGTGGGGCCTCATGAACCAAGTAGTCGTTGTGACACAGCGGGGCTGCTTGTAACCAATTGTCCATCGTGATACTGCAGATGCAAGAGACCGTGCTGACACTATGGCAGTTCATGGAACCGAGAGGCTGTTGTGACACACCAAGGCCTCGTGGCACCAAGGAGAGAGCATTGTGGCAGTGCAGAACTAAGGAGGCCATTTTGACAGTACAGACCCAAATGGAACCAAGGGTCCACTGTTATCCAGCAGGGCCTCGTGGAACCAAGGGGCCCTCGTGAAAGTGTGCAAGGGGCATAATGGAGTCAGGGACACCACTGATACTGAAATCTGCTGGATAGCAACTTTTGAACACAGTTTTGAGGATTTGAGAGCAGGTATTCTTTATTACACCATGGTGGTCACTTGGGCAATCCTCGAGTGCACTGGCCACCAGGCAATCGGAGCTTTTATCACTCACACTGATGATGTATTCATTAGTTAACCCCACCTGGAATTTATTTGCCATAATTGCACCCCTTCTCACAAGTCCTTCTATGGTTCTTTGGAGTGTGTCTTCAACATGCACTGTCCTTTTTAGGTGACTGCTCTTTGATCCCCGCTTTTGAGGAAGGGCAATATTATTGTTGTGTATAACTTCTGCTTTTGTCAGCCTTGCAGAGCTGAGCTGACATTCTCCTTGCGTTTTGTGCACGCTCCGTTTGCCTCGGCTACATCCTTTGTGCGTTTCTCCAAGACTGTGCTCTTCTGTTCTCTGCCCTTGGTAAGTGTAAATGTTGTTCTGTTCTCCTGTCCTTGTCACAGTGCTCGCCCCACGAGGCGTGTCTGCAAGCCCCTCCAACCCATGGACTTGGGATGGGCAAGTGTTCCTGAGGGAACAGGGATGGGACAGCTGGGCTGGACTGGCCCAAGGGATGTTCCATTCCATGTCACACCACGATCAGCAATCAACTGGGAGAAGCAGGGGCATGGGGGATGGGGGGGGGGGGGGGGGGTGGGGGTGTGTCACCATCTGCCAACACAGGCCGAGGATTGTTCGATCTCAGAGGTGCAAACAGGTAAATAGCGGGGGACAAATCAGTTTATTCAACAACAGCAATGCATTTTTATTGAATGCCAAACAATTCAGTTGCGCTAGAGGGGAGAGATATAGGAAACGGAGTATAGAGAGAGAAAAGGAGGGGAAGGGGGAAGTAGCTACCAACAGACGAGACCAAGGTCATGGTGGGCCAGCCAATGGAAGGGTGGTCATCCGTGGGGAGTACTCAGGGTCTTCTCCAGAGGATCGCTCTTTTGTAGTCCTTTTCCAAAGCGAGTGGCTTGTGGCCAAGAGGCGGGGAGATTTATGGAGCATTGTGTGGTGCTCCAAGAGACAGGTGCGGTCGTGCAGTACATGCAGGCTTCAGCTGGTACCATGACAGCACAGTCCAGTGAGCACAACACACCTGCAAAGAGTCCCTTGGCAAGCACCCACCTCAAGCAGGCCAGAAAACCATTGTCCAGAGTCAACCTGGGCGGGGGTCCTTGAGGTCTTCTTGAGAGGGTCATGAGGCAAAAATGAGGGAAACTTCACACCGACCCTTAGAGTGGTAGATGAGAGGCAGCCCTCAGGAAACGGTGGCCACCCAGAGCTGTTACTCCTAGCAGATTTTGGCTGGGAGCAAGCCTTGTATGTAGTGCTTTTTCAGGGGGAATATCAGTTTCAGCCGTGGGAACCTGCAAAAGGGGCTGGTACTTTTCCATAGGAAGGAAAGCACAGAGCCTTAGTGCTCCAGGAGCTGATGAGAGGCAGTCCTCAACATTCCAGGATCAGCCAGTCTTGCCAGGTGGCCCCCGGGGAGGCCCAGCCAGCCAGACCTGTTCCATGTTGCCTTGGTTCCATGGGGCCTCACAGTGTCACAATGTTCTCCTTGATTCCAGGAGTCCCTGTAGTGTCCCGATATTCTCCTTGTCACAATATTCTCCCTGCTTCTGTAGTGTAAACAATGGCCCCTTGCTTCCCTAAGGTCCTGCAGAGTCACCACGGCCCCTGGGCTCCATGTGGCCCTGCTGTGTAACAAAGGCTCCTTGGTTCTCTGGGCCGCACAGCTTCATCACTGACCCTTGGTTCCATTGGGGTCCTGAGTCTCACAAAGGTGCCCCTGATTGCATGAGGCACCAGAGTGTCAAAATGGTCTCTTTGGTTCCATGAGGTTCCGCAGTGTCCCCATGGTCGCTGTCAGAGGCTGGATGACATCAATGTCCCCAGACCCGTCGGGATGCTCGGAATGCCCGAGTGGGGCCGGGGCTGGGACAGACCTTGGAATGAGGTGGGACAGAACCCCGTCCCCAGCCATGGCCTGGCAGATCTGCCAATCACACAGCAGGGGCAGAGCAAACCCAGCTGTGACTGCCTGAGCCGTCAATCAATCACACAGCAGGGGCAGCGCCCAGCCAGCTCTGATTGGCTGAGCCGTCAATCAATCACACAGCAGGGGCAGGGCCCAGCCAGCTCTGATTGGTTGAGCCGTCAATCAACCACACAGTAGGGTCACCGCCCAGCCAGCTCTGATTGGCTGAGCCGTCAATCAAGCACACAGCAGGGGCAGCGCCCACCCAGCTCTGATTGGCTGAGCCGTCAATCAATCCCACACAAAGGCAATGAAACACAGCAGTGCGTGGTAAGAAAGCAGATGTCCCTGAAAAGAGGAGAGCTTAGAAAACGCTAGGGATTTAAAAAATCGGGCATGACGTCAAGCCCTGGTCTGAATCCTGAAATCTCCTGGGTCTGTGTCTCAGCCACACTGGAAGCCTAGCAGCTGGTAGCTCTCTGCATATCTATCTGGAGATCTTCTGTCTTTCTGTCTCTTTTTTCTCTTTTAACCTTCTTATCCTCTTTTACTGGAATGTTTTTGGGTAGTTTAACATTTTTATGCCTAAAGGTTTCCATCTTACATGGGCCGAGTTAATGATGTTCCTGCTACGCTAAGTGATGCACGTTGAATTGGATGTTGTATGAAATCATTTGCCAAAGGAGCTCGGTTTTCTGTATTTTTCCAGTACACTTTTGTGTCGTTTTGACCTCTTGAGAATATCTGGCTGGGGTTTCTACTCTGCACCAAACTCGAGTAAAGGAGCCTTTGCTCACCCTCAGCATTTCAGTGTTCTGGGGTGTTACAGGCGCGCAGGCTCAGCACGGCCTCTTGTTTCCATGAGGCCCCGCTGTGTCACACTGGCCCTTGGTTCCATGAGCATCTGGAGTGTCACACAGCTTGATGACATTTGTCCTTGCTGCCTCTCCCATCCCAGTGCTCCAGGAACAGCCCCGAGCCACCTGTGAGGGACAGGCCCTGCTGGCCCAGGCCTGGGCTCAGGCCTTGGCCTTTCTGCTTCCTCCAACCAGCCCAGGCCTTGCTCAGCATTGCAGTTCCCTGCTCACAGCCTCGGGCTCCTGCAATCCTGGCCTCAAGGATCTGCTCTCACCACTCCCTGGGGAGCCTTTGGCAGTCCCTGCCCTCAGTGGGGCCAGTGATGCTCCAAGGGACTTGGAGTTTTGCTTCTGACTCCTTGAGCAGCTTCTTCAACCTTCTCTCAGTGCCTGGGTCTCCTGGACTCAGCCCCAAATCCACCGTTGGGGATCATTAAAATACAGAAAACCCTCAGGAGCTCTTTGTCTTCTTTCCAATGTCTTCCAGTCTCCAGGCCTTGTGCAGCTGCTTGGAGTCACTTTGGAGTTCTCTTAAGGAGGAAGATTTCAAGGTACAGCTCATGATTTTCAGTTTTATAAAAGGGAGTAATTTTTCTTTTTCAGTTCAAAGAAGAAGCAACTTAGGCATTCCCCAGGTGATCTTGATGCTGAATGTCTCCTTAGGAGGTGTGGGCCCACTGAAGAATGAGCCCCTTGCCAGGCTGACCCTGTTTGGACAAGCTGCTCCCCAAGCCCAGCCTGGGGACATGTCTGACATGGCCCAGCTGGGACTGACATGCCTGGCCCTGCACCAGAAGCCCTTCCCCCTGAACTCTGCAGCTGGCTGTCCCTGCCCACTGCACCATGTCCCACGTGCTCTCCTCAGGGCTCTGCCTGCATCCAGGCCCAGGACAAGTATTCCTGTTTGTGAGGAAAGAAGGGAAAAGCCTGAGCAGGTTTTCCTAAACGACAAACCCCCACTGTAGAAGCACATGCTGAGTACAGGCTGCCTGGAACCTGGAATGATGACACCTTTCTACTAGGGACAGTGGGACCAGAAATGATGTCTGGATGCAGAATTCTCGGAGTCTTGCAGCTGAATTCTCTGTCCTTGTCCTTTCCCTGCATCTCTGTTGCAGATGGAAGCTGCTGGTGCCTTTCTCAGCTGTGACCTGTCTTTTGAATGCAGACAGATGTTCCCAGGTGTGTTAAGCAGGTGCTGCTCAATGTTTATGCAAAGCTTTGGTGTGCTCATGGAACCAAGGGGACCCTTGTGACACAGCGGGGGCTGATGGAACCAAGGAGACAGTTGTGACAGTTCAGAGCCTCACAGAAACAAGGCTCCATTGTGACACTGAAGGCAATTACGGAATCCACATCACTGTGACACAGCCAGGCCACATGGAACCAATGGTCCCTGATGACAATGAAGGTCCAAGGAGACCATGGTGACACCATGGGACCGCATGGATCCAAGGGGCCACTGTGACACTGAAGAACTTCATGGAAGCCAGGGTGCAGTGTGACACAGCGGTGCCTGATTGGAACAAAGGAACCACTGTTGACAGCCCAGAAACTCCTGGAACCAAGGGGCTGTGGTGACACAGCAGGGCCACATGGAACCAAGGAGACCTGTGACATTTAGGAACCTCATGGAACCAAGAGTCCACTATGACACTGCAGAAACAAGGAGACCATTGGGACGTTGTGGAAGCTCACAGAACCAAGCAGCCCTCGAGACACTCCAGGGCCTCGTTGAAGCAGGGAGACCACTGTGACAGTCCAGAACCTCATGGAGCTAAGGCTCTCTTGTGACACAGCAGGCTCCCATGCAACCAATTGTCCATTGTGACAATGCAGATCCCAGGAGACCATGGTTACACTACGGAAGCTCATGGAACCAAGGGTCCCTTGTGACAAAGCAAGGCCTTGTGGAACCAAGGAGAGCATTGTGACGTAATGGAACCTCGTGGAACCAAGGGTCCGTTGTTAGAGTCCAGAACCAAGGACACCATTGTGACAGTCCAGAACCTCATGGGACCAAGATTCCCTTGTTACACAGTGGCACTTGATGGAACCAAGGAGCCACTGTAGCACAGCAAAGCTGCATGAAACCTATGGTCCGTAGCGCTACTGCGGATCCAGGGAAACCATGGCGATACCACGGAACCTCATGGAACCAAGGGTCCAGTGTGACCCAGCAGAACCTCTTGGAATCAAGGCACCCATGTTACACTATGGAACCTCATGGAGCCAAGGGTCCGGTGTGCCGTTGCGGGGCCTCACTGGAGCAAAGGACATGGTTGATGGGACAGAAGCTCATGGAAACGATGGGATATTGGGACATTGCAGAGCCTCATGGAACCAAGGAGACCACTGTGACACTGAGGAAGAATTATGGAAGCAAGCAGCCACTGTAGAACCAAGGAGAGCACTGTTGACAGTACAAAACCTCCTGGAACTGAGAGGCCATTGTTCTACAGCGAGGCCTCGGGGAACCAAGGGGCCATGGTGACACTGTGGGGCCTCATGAACCAAGTAGTCGTTGTGACACAGCGGGGCTGCTTGTAACCAATTGTCCATCGTGATACTGCAGATGCAAGAGACCGTGCTGACACTATGGCAGTTCATGGAACCGAGAGGCTGTTGTGACACACCAAGGCCTCGTGGCACCAAGGAGAGAGCATTGTGGCAGTGCAGAACTAAGGAGGCCATTTTGACAGTACAGACCCAAATGGAACCAAGGGTCCACTGTTATCCAGCAGGGCCTCGTGGAACCAAGGGGCCCTCGTGAAAGTGTGCAAGGGGCATAATGGAGTCAGGGACACCACTGATACTGAAATCTGCTGGATAGCAACTTTTGAACACAGTTTTGAGGATTTGAGAGCAGGTATTCTTTATTACACCATGGTGGTCACTTGGGCAATCCTTCATCTACTCGAGTGCACTGGCCACCAGGCAATCGGAGCTTTTATCACTCACACTGATGATGTATTCATTAGTTAACCCCACCTGGAATTTATTTGCCATAATTGCACCCCTTCTCACAAGTCCTTCTATGGTTCTTTGGAGTGTGTCTTCAACATGCACTGTCCTTTTTAGGTGACTGCTCTTTGATCCCCGCTTTTGAGGAAGGGCAATATTATTGTTGTGTATAACTTCTGCTTTTGTCAGCCTTGCAGAGCTGAGCTGACATTCTCCTTGCGTTTTGTGCACGCTCCGTTTGCCTCGGCTACATCCTTTGTGCGTTTCTCCAAGACTGTGCTCTTCTGTTCTCTGCCCTTGGTAAGTGTAAATGTTGTTCTGTTCTCCTGTCCTTGTCACAGTGCTCGCCCCACGAGGCGTGTCTGCAAGCCCCTCCAACCCATGGACTTGGGATGGGCAAGTGTTCCTGAGGGAACAGGGATGGGACAGCTGGGCTGGACTGGCCCAAGGGATGTTCCATTCCATGTCACACCACGATCAGCAATCAACTGGGAGAAGCAGGGGCATGGGGGATGGGGGGGGGTGGGGGGGTGGGGGTGTGTCACCATCTGCCAACACAGGCCGAGGATTGTTCGATCTCAGAGGTGCAAACAGGTAAATAGCGGGGGACAAATCAGTTTATTCAACAACAGCAATGCATTTTTATTGAATGCCAAACAATTCAGTTGCGCTAGAGGGGAGAGATATAGGAAACGGAGTATAGAGAGAGAAAAGGAGGGGAAGGGGGAAGTAGCTACCAACAGACGAGACCAAGGTCATGGTGGGCCAGCCAATGGAAGGGTGGTCATCCGTGGGGAGTACTCAGGGTCTTCTCCAGAGGATCGCTCTTTTGTAGTCCTTTTCCAAAGCGAGTGGCTTGTGGCCAAGAGGCGGGGAGATTTATGGAGCATTGTGTGGTGCTCCAAGAGACAGGTGCGGTCGTGCAGTACATGCAGGCTTCAGCTGGTACCATGACAGCACAGTCCAGTGAGCACAACACACCTGCAAAGAGTCCCTTGGCAAGCACCCACCTCAAGCAGGCCAGAAAACCATTGTCCAGAGTCAACCTGGGCGGGGGTCCTTGAGGTCTTCTTGAGAGGGTCATGAGGCAAAAATGAGGGAAACTTCACACCGACCCTTAGAGTGGTAGATGAGAGGCAGCCCTCAGGAAACGGTGGCCACCCAGAGCTGTTACTCCTAGCAGATTTTGGCTGGGAGCAAGCCTTGTATGTAGTGCTTTTTCAGGGGGAATATCAGTTTCAGCCGTGGGAACCTGCAAAAGGGGCTGGTACTTTTCCATAGGAAGGAAAGCACAGAGCCTTAGTGCTCCAGGAGCTGATGAGAGGCAGTCCTCAACATTCCAGGATCAGCCAGTCTTGCCAGGTGGCCCCCGGGGAGGCCCAGCCAGCCAGACCTGTTCCATGTTGCCTTGGTTCCATGGGGCCTCACAGTGTCACAATGTTCTCCTTGATTCCAGGAGTCCCTGTAGTGTCCCGATATTCTCCTTGTCACAATATTCTCCCTGCTTCTGTAGTGTAAACAATGGCCCCTTGCTTCCCTAAGGTCCTGCAGAGTCACCACGGCCCCTGGGCTCCATGTGGCCCTGCTGTGTAACAAAGGCTCCTTGGTTCTCTGGGCCGCACAGCTTCATCACTGACCCTTGGTTCCATTGGGGTCCTGAGTCTCACAAAGGTGCCCCTGATTGCATGAGGCACCAGAGTGTCAAAATGGTCTCTTTGGTTCCATGAGGTTCCGCAGTGTCCCCATGGTCGCTGTCAGAGGCTGGATGACATCAATGTCCCCAGACCCGTCGGGATGCTCGGAATGCCCGAGTGGGGCCGGGGCTGGGACAGACCTTGGAATGAGGTGGGACAGAACCCCGTCCCCAGCCATGGCCTGGCAGATCTGCCAATCACACAGCAGGGGCAGAGCAAACCCAGCTGTGACTGCCTGAGCCGTCAATCAATCACACAGCAGGGGCAGCGCCCAGCCAGCTCTGATTGGCTGAGCCGTCAATCAATCACACAGCAGGGGCAGGGCCCAGCCAGCTCTGATTGGTTGAGCCGTCAATCAATCACACAGCAGGGTCACCGCCCAGCCAGCTCTGATTGGCTGAGCCGTCAATCAAGCACACAGCAGGGGCAGCGCCCACCCAGCTCTGATTGGCTGAGCCGTCAATCAATCCCACACAAAGGCAATGAAACACAGCAGTGCGTGGTAAGAAAGCAGATGTCCCTGAAAAGAGGAGAGCTTAGAAAACGCTAGGGATTTAAAAAATCGGGCATGACGTCAAGCCCTGGTCTGAATCCTGAAATCTCCTGGGTCTGTGTCTCAGCCACACTGGAAGCCTAGCAGCTGGTAGCTCTCTGCATATCTATCTGGAGATCTTCTGTCTTTCTGTCTCTTTTTTCTCTTTTAACCTTCTTATCCTCTTTTACTGGAATGTTTTTGGGTAGTTTAACATTTTTATGCCTAAAGGTTTCCATCTTACATGGGCCGAGTTAATGATGTTCCTGCTACGCTAAGTGATGCACGTTGAATTGGATGTTGTATGAAATCATTTGCCAAAGGAGCTCGGTTTTCTGTATTTTTCCAGTACACTTTTGTGTCGTTTTGACCTCTTGAGAATATCTGGCTGGGGTTTCTACTCTGCACCAAACTCGAGTAAAGGAGCCTTTGCTCACCCTCAGCATTTCAGTGTTCTGGGGTGTTACAGGCGCGCAGGCTCAGCACGGCCTCTTGTTTCCATGAGGCCCCGCTGTGTCACACTGGCCCTTGGTTCCATGAGCATCTGGAGTGTCACACAGCTTGATGACATTTGTCCTTGCTGCCTCTCCCATCCCAGTGCTCCAGGAACAGCCCCGAGCCACCTGTGAGGGACAGGCCCTGCTGGCCCAGGCCTGGGCTCAGGCCTTGGCCTTTCTGCTTCCTCCAACCAGCCCAGGCCTTGCTCAGCATTGCAGTTCCCTGCTCACAGCCTCGGGCTCCTGCAATCCTGGCCTCAAGGATCTGCTCTCACCACTCCCTGGGGAGCCTTTGGCAGTCCCTGCCCTCAGTGGGGCCAGTGATGCTCCAAGGGACTTGGAGTTTTGCTTCTGACTCCTTGAGCAGCTTCTTCAACCTTCTCTCAGTGCCTGGGGCTCCTGGACTCAGCCCCAAATCCACCGTTGGGGATCATTAAAATACAGAAAACCCTCAGGAGCTCTTTGTCTTCTTTCCAATGTCTTCCAGTCTCCAGGCCTTGTGCAGCTGCTTGGAGTCACTTTGGAGTTCTCTTAAGGAGGAAGATTTCAAGGTACAGCTCATGATTTTCAGTTTTATAAAAGGGAGTAATTTTTCTTTTTCAGTTCAAAGAAGAAGCAACTTAGGCATTCCCCAGGTGATCTTGATGCTGAATGTCTCCTTAGGAGGTGTGGGCCCACTGAAGAATGAGCCCCTTGCCAGGCTGACCCTGTTTGGACAAGCTGCTCCCCAAGCCCAGCCTGGGGACATGTCTGACATGGCCCAGCTGGGACTGACATGCCTGGCCCTGCACCAGAAGCCCTTCCCCCTGAACTCTGCAGCTGGCTGTCCCTGCCCACTGCACCATGTCCCACGTGCTCTCCTCAGGGCTCTGCCTGCATCCAGGCCCAGGACAAGTATTCCTGTTTGTGAGGAAAGAAGGGAAAAGCCTGAGCAGGTTTTCCTAAACGACAAACCCCCACTGTAGAAGCACATGCTGAGTACAGGCTGCCTGGAACCTGGAATGATGACACCTTTCTACTAGGGACAGTGGGACCAGAAATGATGTCTGGATGCAGAATTCTCGGAGTCTTGCAGCTGAATTCTCTGTCCTTGTCCTTTCCCTGCATCTCTGTTGCAGATGGAAGCTGCTGGTGCCTTTCTCAGCTGTGACCTGTCTTTTGAATGCAGACAGATGTTCCCAGGTGTGTTAAGCAGGTGCTGCTCAATGTTTATGCAAAGCTTTGGTGTGCTCATGGAACCAAGGGGACCCTTGTGACACAGCGGGGGCTGATGGAACCAAGGAGACAGTTGTGACAGTTCAGAGCCTCACAGAAACAAGGCTCCATTGTGACACTGAAGGCAATTACGGAATCCACATCACTGTGACACAGCCAGGCCACATGGAACCAATGGTCCCTGATGACAATGAAGGTCCAAGGAGACCATGGTGACACCATGGGACCGCATGGATCCAAGGGGCCACTGTGACACTGAAGAACTTCATGGAAGCCAGGGTGCAGTGTGACACAGCGGTGCCTGATTGGAACAAAGGAACCACTGTTGACAGCCCAGAAACTCCTGGAACCAAGGGGCTGTGGTGACACAGCAGGGCCACATGGAACCAAGGAGACCTGTGACATTTAGGAACCTCATGGAACCAAGAGTCCACTATGACACTGCAGAAACAAGGAGACCATTGGGACGTTGTGGAAGCTCACAGAACCAAGCAGCCCTCGAGACACTCCAGGGCCTCGTTGAAGCAGGGAGACCACTGTGACAGTCCAGAACCTCATGGAGCTAAGGCTCTCTTGTGACACAGCAGGCTCCCATGCAACCAATTGTCCATTGTGACAATGCAGATCCCAGGAGACCATGGTTACACTACGGAAGCTCATGGAACCAAGGGTCCATTGTGACAAAGCAAGGCCTTGTGGAACCAAGGAGAGCATTGTGACGTAATGGAACCTCGTGGAACCAAGGGTCCGTTGTTAGAGTCCAGAACCAAGGACACCATTGTGACAGTCCAGAACCTCATGGGACCAAGATTCCCTTGTTACACAGTGGCACTTGATGGAACCAAGGAGCCACTGTAGCACAGCAAAGCTGCATGAAACCTATGGTCCGTAGCGATACTGCGGATCCAGGGAAACCATGGCGATACCACGGAACCTCATGGAACCAAGGGTCCAGTGTGACCCAGCAGAACCTCTTGGAATCAAGGCACCCATGTTACACTATGGAACCTCATGGAGCCAAGGGTCCGGTGTGCCGTTGCGGGGCCTCACTGGAGCAAAGGACATGGTTGATGGGACAGAAGCTCATGGAAACGATGGGATATTGGGACATTGCAGAGCCTCATGGAACCAAGGAGACCACTGTGACACTGAGGAAGAATTATGGAAGCAAGCAGCCACTGTAGAACCAAGGAGAGCACTGTTGACAGTACAAAACCTCCTGGAACTGAGAGGCCATTGTTCTACAGCGAGGCCTCGGGGAACCAAGGGGCCATGGTGACACTGTGGGGCCTCATGAACCAAGTAGTCGTTGTGACACAGCGGGGCTGCTTGTAACCAATTGTCCATCGTGATACTGCAGATGCAAGAGACCGTGCTGACACTATGGCAGTTCATGGAACCGAGAGGCTGTTGTGACACACCAAGGCCTCGTGGCACCAAGGAGAGAGCATTGTGGCAGTGCAGAACTAAGGAGGCCATTTTGACAGTACAGACCCAAATGGAACCAAGGGTCCACTGTTATCCAGCAGGGCCTCGTGGAACCAAGGGGCCCTCGTGAAAGTGTGCAAGGGGCATAATGGAGTCAGGGACACCACTGATACTGAAATCTGCTGGATAGCAACTTTTGAACACAGTTTTGAGGATTTGAGAGCAGGTATTCTTTATTACACCATGGTGGTCACTTGGGCAATCCTTCATCTACTCGAGTGCACTGGCCACCAGGCAATCGGAGCTTTTATCACTCACACTGATGATGTATTCATTAGTTAACCCCACCTGGAATTTATTTGCCATAATTGCACCCCTTCTCACAAGTCCTTCTATGGTTCTTTGGAGTGTGTCTTCAACATGCACTGTCCTTTTTAGGTGACTGCTCTTTGATCCCCGCTTTTGAGGAAGGGCAATATTATTGTTGTGTATAACTTCTGCTTTTGTCAGCCTTGCAGAGCTGAGCTGACATTCTCCTTGCGTTTTGTGCACGCTCCGTTTGCCTCGGCTACATCCTTTGTGCGTTTCTCCAAGACTGTGCTCTTCTGTTCTCTGCCCTTGGTAAGTGTAAATGTTGTTCTGTTCTCCTGTCCTTGTCACAGTGCTCGCCCCACGAGGCGTGTCTGCAAGCCCCTCCAACCCATGGACTTGGGATGGGCAAGTGTTCCTGAGGGAACAGGGATGGGACAGCTGGGCTGGACTGGCCCAAGGGATGTTCCATTCCATGTCACACCACGATCAGCAATCAACTGGGAGAAGCAGGGGCATGGGGGATGGGGGGGGGGTGGGGGGGTGGGGGTGTGTCACCATCTGCCAACACAGGCCGAGGATTGTTCGATCTCAGAGGTGCAAACAGGTAAATAGCGGGGGACAAATCAGTTTATTCAACAACAGCAATGCATTTTTATTGAATGCCAAACAATTCAGTTGCGCTAGAGGGGAGAGATATAGGAAACGGAGTATAGAGAGAGAAAAGGAGGGGAAGGGGGAAGTAGCTACCAACAGACGAGACCAAGGTCATGGTGGGCCAGCCAATGGAAGGGTGGTCATCCGTGGGGAGTACTCAGGGTCTTCTCCAGAGGATCGCTCTTTTGTAGTCCTTTTCCAAAGCGAGTGGCTTGTGGCCAAGAGGCGGGGAGATTTATGGAGCATTGTGTGGTGCTCCAAGAGACAGGTGCGGTCGTGCAGTACATGCAGGCTTCAGCTGGTACCATGACAGCACAGTCCAGTGAGCACAACACACCTGCAAAGAGTCCCTTGGCAAGCACCCACCTCAAGCAGGCCAGAAAACCATTGTCCAGAGTCAACCTGGGCGGGGGTCCTTGAGGTCTTCTTGAGAGGGTCATGAGGCAAAAATGAGGGAAACTTCACACCGACCCTTAGAGTGGTAGATGAGAGGCAGCCCTCAGGAAACGGTGGCCACCCAGAGCTGTTACTCCTAGCAGATTTTGGCTGGGAGCAAGCCTTGTATGTAGTGCTTTTTCAGGGGGAATATCAGTTTCAGCCGTGGGAACCTGCAAAAGGGGCTGGTACTTTTCCATAGGAAGGAAAGCACAGAGCCTTAGTGCTCCAGGAGCTGATGAGAGGCAGTCCTCAACATTCCAGGATCAGCCAGTCTTGCCAGGTGGCCCCCGGGGAGGCCCAGCCAGCCAGACCTGTTCCATGTTGCCTTGGTTCCATGGGGCCTCACAGTGTCACAATGTTCTCCTTGATTCCAGGAGTCCCTGTAGTGTCCCGATATTCTCCTTGTCACAATATTCTCCCTGCTTCTGTAGTGTAAACAATGGCCCCTTGCTTCCCTAAGGTCCTGCAGAGTCACCACGGCCCCTGGGCTCCATGTGGCCCTGCTGTGTAACAAAGGCTCCTTGGTTCTCTGGGCCGCACAGCTTCATCACTGACCCTTGGTTCCATTGGGGTCCTGAGTCTCACAAAGGTGCCCCTGATTGCATGAGGCACCAGAGTGTCAAAATGGTCTCTTTGGTTCCATGAGGTTCCGCAGTGTCCCCATGGTCGCTGTCAGAGGCTGGATGACATCAATGTCCCCAGACCCGTCGGGATGCTCGGAATGCCCGAGTGGGGCCGGGGCTGGGACAGACCTTGGAATGAGGTGGGACAGAACCCCGTCCCCAGCCATGGCCTGGCAGATCTGCCAATCACACAGCAGGGGCAGAGCAAACCCAGCTGTGACTGCCTGAGCCGTCAATCAATCACACAGCAGGGGCAGCGCCCAGCCAGCTCTGATTGGCTGAGCCGTCAATCAATCACACAGCAGGGGCAGGGCCCAGCCAGCTCTGATTGGTTGAGCCGTCAATCAACCACACAGTAGGGTCACCGCCCAGCCAGCTCTGATTGGCTGAGCCGTCAATCAAGCACACAGCAGGGGCAGCGCCCACCCAGCTCTGATTGGCTGAGCCGTCAATCAATCCCACACAAAGGCAATGAAACACAGCAGTGCGTGGTAAGAAAGCAGATGTCCCTGAAAAGAGGAGAGCTTAGAAAACGCTAGGGATTTAAAAAATCGGGCATGACGTCAAGCCCTGGTCTGAATCCTGAAATCTCCTGGGTCTGTGTCTCAGCCACACTGGAAGCCTAGCAGCTGGTAGCTCTCTGCATATCTATCTGGAGATCTTCTGTCTTTCTGTCTCTTTTTTCTCTTTTAACCTTCTTATCCTCTTTTACTGGAATGTTTTTGGGTAGTTTAACATTTTTATGCCTAAAGGTTTCCATCTTACATGGGCCGAGTTAATGATGTTCCTGCTACGCTAAGTGATGCACGTTGAATTGGATGTTGTATGAAATCATTTGCCAAAGGAGCTCGGTTTTCTGTATTTTTCCAGTACACTTTTGTGTCGTTTTGACCTCTTGAGAATATCTGGCTGGGGTTTCTACTCTGCACCAAACTCGAGTAAAGGAGCCTTTGCTCACCCTCAGCATTTCAGTGTTCTGGGGTGTTACAGGCGCGCAGGCTCAGCACGGCCTCTTGTTTCCATGAGGCCCCGCTGTGTCACACTGGCCCTTGGTTCCATGAGCATCTGGAGTGTCACACAGCTTGATGACATTTGTCCTTGCTGCCTCTCCCATCCCAGTGCTCCAGGAACAGCCCCGAGCCACCTGTGAGGGACAGGCCCTGCTGGCCCAGGCCTGGGCTCAGGCCTTGGCCTTTCTGCTTCCTCCAACCAGCCCAGGCCTTGCTCAGCATTGCAGTTCCCTGCTCACAGCCTCGGGCTCCTGCAATCCTGGCCTCAAGGATCTGCTCTCACCACTCCCTGGGGAGCCTTTGGCAGTCCCTGCCCTCAGTGGGGCCAGTGATGCTCCAAGGGACTTGGAGTTTTGCTTCTGACTCCTTGAGCAGCTTCTTCAACCTTCTCTCAGTGCCTGGGGCTCCTGGACTCAGCCCCAAATCCACCGTTGGGGATCATTAAAATACAGAAAACCCTCAGGAGCTCTTTGTCTTCTTTCCAATGTCTTCCAGTCTCCAGGCCTTGTGCAGCTGCTTGGAGTCACTTTGGAGTTCTCTTAAGGAGGAAGATTTCAAGGTACAGCTCATGATTTTCAGTTTTATAAAAGGGAGTAATTTTTCTTTTTCAGTTCAAAGAAGAAGCAACTTAGGCATTCCCCAGGTGATCTTGATGCTGAATGTCTCCTTAGGAGGTGTGGGCCCACTGAAGAATGAGCCCCTTGCCAGGCTGACCCTGTTTGGACAAGCTGCTCCCCAAGCCCAGCCTGGGGACATGTCTGACATGGCCCAGCTGGGACTGACATGCCTGGCCCTGCACCAGAAGCCCTTCCCCCTGAACTCTGCAGCTGGCTGTCCCTGCCCACTGCACCATGTCCCACGTGCTCTCCTCAGGGCTCTGCCTGCATCCAGGCCCAGGACAAGTATTCCTGTTTGTGAGGAAAGAAGGGAAAAGCCTGAGCAGGTTTTCCTAAACGACAAACCCCCACTGTAGAAGCACATGCTGAGTACAGGCTGCCTGGAACCTGGAATGATGACACCTTTCTACTAGGGACAGTGGGACCAGAAATGATGTCTGGATGCAGAATTCTCGGAGTCTTGCAGCTGAATTCTCTGTCCTTGTCCTTTCCCTGCATCTCTGTTGCAGATGGAAGCTGCTGGTGCCTTTCTCAGCTGTGACCTGTCTTTTGAATGCAGACAGATGTTCCCAGGTGTGTTAAGCAGGTGCTGCTCAATGTTTATGCAAAGCTTTGGTGTGCTCATGGAACCAAGGGGACCCTTGTGACACAGCGGGGGCTGATGGAACCAAGGAGACAGTTGTGACAGTTGAGAGCCTCACAGAAACAAGGCTCCATTGTGACACTGAAGGCAATTACGGAATCCACATCACTGTGACACAGCCAGGCCACATGGAACCAATGGTCCCTGATGACAATGCAGGTCCAAGGAGACCATGGTGACACCATGGGACCGCATGGATCCAAGGGGCCACTGTGACACTGAAGAACTTCATGGAAGCCAGGGTGCAGTGTGACACAGCGGTGCCTGATTGGAACAAAGGAACCACTGTTGACAGCCCAGAAACTCCTGGAACCAAGGGGCTGTGGTGACACAGCAGGGCCACATGGAACCAAGGAGACCTGTGACATTTAGGAACCTCATGGAACCAAGAGTCCACTATGACACTGCAGAAACAAGGAGACCATTGGGACGTTGTGGAAGCTCACAGAACCAAGCAGCCCTCGAGACACTCCAGGGCCTCGTTGAAGCAGGGAGACCACTGTGACAGTCCAGAACCTCATGGAGCTAAGGCTCTCTTGTGACACAGCAGGCTCCCATGCAACCAATTGTCCATTGTGACAATGCAGATCCCAGGAGACCATGGTTACACTACGGAAGCTCATGGAACCAAGGGTCCCTTGTGACAAAGCAAGGCCTTGTGGAACCAAGGAGAGCATTGTGACGTAATGGAACCTCGTGGAACCAAGGGTCCGTTGTTAGAGTCCAGAACCAAGGACACCATTGTGACAGTCCAGAACCTCATGGGACCAAGATTCCCTTGTTACACAGTGGCACTTGATGGAACCAAGGAGCCACTGTAGCACAGCAAAGCTGCATGAAACCTATGGTCCGTAGCGCTACTGCGGATCCAGGGAAACCATGGCGATACCACGGAACCTCATGGAACCAAGGGTCCAGTGTGACCCAGCAGAACCTCTTGGAATCAAGGCACCCATGTTACACTATGGAACCTCATGGAGCCAAGGGTCCGGTGTGCCGTTGCGGGGCCTCACTGGAGCAAAGGACATGGTTGATGGGACAGAAGCTCATGGAAACGATGGGATATTGGGACATTGCAGAGCCTCATGGAACCAAGGAGACCACTGTGACACTGAGGAAGAATTATGGAAGCAAGCAGCCACTGTAGAACCAAGGAGAGCACTGTTGACAGTACAAAACCTCCTGGAACTGAGAGGCCATTGTTCTACAGCGAGGCCTCGGGGAACCAAGGGGCCATGGTGACACTGTGGGGCCTCATGAACCAAGTAGTCGTTGTGACACAGCGGGGCTGCTTGTAACCAATTGTCCATCGTGATACTGCAGATGCAAGAGACCGTGCTGACACTATGGCAGTTCATGGAACCGAGAGGCTGTTGTGACACACCAAGGCCTCGTGGCACCAAGGAGAGAGCATTGTGGCAGTGCAGAACTAAGGAGGCCATTTTGACAGTACAGACCCAAATGGAACCAAGGGTCCACTGTTATCCAGCAGGGCCTCGTGGAACCAAGGGGCCCTCGTGAAAGTGTGCAAGGGGCATAATGGAGTCAGGGACACCACTGATACTGAAATCTGCTGGATAGCAACTTTTGAACACAGTTTTGAGGATTTGAGAGCAGGTATTCTTTATTACACCATGGTGGTCACTTGGGCAATCCTTCATCTACTCGAGTGCACTGGCCACCAGGCAATCGGAGCTTTTATCACTCACACTGATGATGTATTCATTAGTTAACCCCACCTGGAATTTATTTGCCATAATTGCACCCCTTCTCACAAGTCCTTCTATGGTTCTTTGGAGTGTGTCTTCAACATGCACTGTCCTTTTTAGGTGACTGCTCTTTGATCCCCGCTTTTGAGGAAGGGCAATATTATTGTTGTGTATAACTTCTGCTTTTGTCAGCCTTGCAGAGCTGAGCTGACATTCTCCTTGCGTTTTGTGCACGCTCCGTTTGCCTCGGCTACATCCTTTGTGCGTTTCTCCAAGACTGTGCTCTTCTGTTCTCTGCCCTTGGTAAGTGTAAATGTTGTTCTGTTCTCCTGTCCTTGTCACAGTGCTCGCCCCACGAGGCGTGTCTGCAAGCCCCTCCAACCCATGGACTTGGGATGGGCAAGTGTTCCTGAGGGAACAGGGATGGGACAGCTGGGCTGGACTGGCCCAAGGGATGTTCCATTCCATGTCACACCACGATCAGCAATCAACTGGGAGAAGCAGGGGCATGGGGGATGGGGGGGGGGTGGGGGGGGTGGGGGTGTGTCACCATCTGCCAACACAGGCCGAGGATTGTTCGATCTCAGAGGTGCAAACAGGTAAATAGCGGGGGACAAATCAGTTTATTCAACAACAGCAATGCATTTTTATTGAATGCCAAACAATTCAGTTGCGCTAGAGGGGAGAGATATAGGAAACGGAGTATAGAGAGAGAAAAGGAGGGGAAGGGGGAAGTAGCTACCAACAGACGAGACCAAGGTCATGGTGGGCCAGCCAATGGAAGGGTGGTCATCCGTGGGGAGTACTCAGGGTCTTCTCCAGAGGATCGCTCTTTTGTAGTCCTTTTCCAAAGCGAGTGGCTTGTGGCCAAGAGGCGGGGAGATTTATGGAGCATTGTGTGGTGCTCCAAGAGACAGGTGCGGTCGTGCAGTACATGCAGGCTTCAGCTGGTACCATGACAGCACAGTCCAGTGAGCACAACACACCTGCAAAGAGTCCCTTGGCAAGCACCCACCTCAAGCAGGCCAGAAAACCATTGTCCAGAGTCAACCTGGGCGGGGGTCCTTGAGGTCTTCTTGAGAGGGTCATGAGGCAAAAATGAGGGAAACTTCACACCGACCCTTAGAGTGGTAGATGAGAGGCAGCCCTCAGGAAACGGTGGCCACCCAGAGCTGTTACTCCTAGCAGATTTTGGCTGGGAGCAAGCCTTGTATGTAGTGCTTTTTCAGGGGGAATATCAGTTTCAGCCGTGGGAACCTGCAAAAGGGGCTGGTACTTTTCCATAGGAAGGAAAGCACAGAGCCTTAGTGCTCCAGGAGCTGATGAGAGGCAGTCCTCAACATTCCAGGATCAGCCAGTCTTGCCAGGTGGCCCCCGGGGAGGCCCAGCCAGCCAGACCTGTTCCATGTTGCCTTGGTTCCATGGGGCCTCACAGTGTCACAATGTTCTCCTTGATTCCAGGAGTCCCTGTAGTGTCCCGATATTCTCCTTGTCACAATATTCTCCCTGCTTCTGTAGTGTAAACAATGGCCCCTTGCTTCCCTAAGGTCCTGCAGAGTCACCACGGCCCCTGGGCTCCATGTGGCCCTGCTGTGTAACAAAGGCTCCTTGGTTCTCTGGGCCGCACAGCTTCATCACTGACCCTTGGTTCCATTGGGGTCCTGAGTCTCACAAAGGTGCCCCTGATTGCATGAGGCACCAGAGTGTCAAAATGGTCTCTTTGGTTCCATGAGGTTCCGCAGTGTCCCCATGGTCGCTGTCAGAGGCTGGATGACATCAATGTCCCCAGACCCGTCGGGATGCTCGGAATGCCCGAGTGGGGCCGGGGCTGGGACAGACCTTGGAATGAGGTGGGACAGAACCCCGTCCCCAGCCATGGCCTGGCAGATCTGCCAATCACACAGCAGGGGCAGAGCAAACCCAGCTGTGACTGCCTGAGCCGTCAATCAATCACACAGCAGGGGCAGCGCCCAGCCAGCTCTGATTGGCTGAGCCGTCAATCAATCACACAGCAGGGGCAGGGCCCAGCCAGCTCTGATTGGTTGAGCCGTCAATCAACCACACAGTAGGGTCACCGCCCAGCCAGCTCTGATTGGCTGAGCCGTCAATCAAGCACACAGCAGGGGCAGCGCCCACCCAGCTCTGATTGGCTGAGCCGTCAATCAATCCCACACAAAGGCAATGAAACACAGCAGTGCGTGGTAAGAAAGCAGATGTCCCTGAAAAGAGGAGAGCTTAGAAAACGCTAGGGATTTAAAAAATCGGGCATGACGTCAAGCCCTGGTCTGAATCCTGAAATCTCCTGGGTCTGTGTCTCAGCCACACTGGAAGCCTAGCAGCTGGTAGCTCTCTGCATATCTATCTGGAGATCTTCTGTCTTTCTGTCTCTTTTTTCTCTTTTAACCTTCTTATCCTCTTTTACTGGAATGTTTTTGGGTAGTTTAACATTTTTATGCCTAAAGGTTTCCATCTTACATGGGCCGAGTTAATGATGTTCCTGCTACGCTAAGTGATGCACGTTGAATTGGATGTTGTATGAAATCATTTGCCAAAGGAGCTCGGTTTTCTGTATTTTTCCAGTACACTTTTGTGTCGTTTTGACCTCTTGAGAATATCTGGCTGGGGTTTCTACTCTGCACCAAACTCGAGTAAAGGAGCCTTTGCTCACCCTCAGCATTTCAGTGTTCTGGGGTGTTACAGGCGCGCAGGCTCAGCACGGCCTCTTGTTTCCATGAGGCCCCGCTGTGTCACACTGGCCCTTGGTTCCATGAGCATCTGGAGTGTCACACAGCTTGATGACATTTGTCCTTGCTGCCTCTCCCATCCCAGTGCTCCAGGAACAGCCCCGAGCCACCTGTGAGGGACAGGCCCTGCTGGCCCAGGCCTGGGCTCAGGCCTTGGCCTTTCTGCTTCCTCCAACCAGCCCAGGCCTTGCTCAGCATTGCAGTTCCCTGCTCACAGCCTCGGGCTCCTGCAATCCTGGCCTCAAGGATCTGCTCTCACCACTCCCTGGGGAGCCTTTGGCAGTCCCTGCCCTCAGTGGGGCCAGTGATGCTCCAAGGGACTTGGAGTTTTGCTTCTGACTCCTTGAGCAGCTTCTTCAACCTTCTCTCAGTGCCTGGGGCTCCTGGACTCAGCCCCAAATCCACCGTTGGGGATCATTAAAATACAGAAAACCCTCAGGAGCTCTTTGTCTTCTTTCCAATGTCTTCCAGTCTCCAGGCCTTGTGCAGCTGCTTGGAGTCACTTTGGAGTTCTCTTAAGGAGGAAGATTTCAAGGTACAGCTCATGATTTTCAGTTTTATAAAAGGGAGTAATTTTTCTTTTTCAGTTCAAAGAAGAAGCAACTTAGGCATTCCCCAGGTGATCTTGATGCTGAATGTCTCCTTAGGAGGTGTGGGCCCACTGAAGAATGAGCCCCTTGCCAGGCTGACCCTGTTTGGACAAGCTGCTCCCCAAGCCCAGCCTGGGGACATGTCTGACATGGCCCAGCTGGGACTGACATGCCTGGCCCTGCACCAGAAGCCCTTCCCCCTGAACTCTGCAGCTGGCTGTCCCTGCCCACTGCACCATGTCCCACGTGCTCTCCTCAGGGCTCTGCCTGCATCCAGGCCCAGGACAAGTATTCCTGTTTGTGAGGAAAGAAGGGAAAAGCCTGAGCAGGTTTTCCTAAACGACAAACCCCCACTGTAGAAGCACATGCTGAGTACAGGCTGCCTGGAACCTGGAATGATGACACCTTTCTACTAGGGACAGTGGGACCAGAAATGATGTCTGGATGCAGAATTCTCGGAGTCTTGCAGCTGAATTCTCTGTCCTTGTCCTTTCCCTGCATCTCTGTTGCAGATGGAAGCTGCTGGTGCCTTTCTCAGCTGTGACCTGTCTTTTGAATGCAGACAGATGTTCCCAGGTGTGTTAAGCAGGTGCTGCTCAATGTTTATGCAAAGCTTTGGTGTGCTCATGGAACCAAGGGGACCCTTGTGACACAGCGGGGGCTGATGGAACCAAGGAGACAGTTGTGACAGTTGAGAGCCTCACAGAAACAAGGCTCCATTGTGACACTGAAGGCAATTACGGAATCCACATCACTGTGACACAGCCAGGCCACATGGAACCAATGGTCCCTGATGACAATGCAGGTCCAAGGAGACCATGGTGACACCATGGGACCGCATGGATCCAAGGGGCCACTGTGACACTGAAGAACTTCATGGAAGCCAGGGTGCAGTGTGACACAGCGGTGCCTGATTGGAACAAAGGAACCACTGTTGACAGCCCAGAAACTCCTGGAACCAAGGGGCTGTGGTGACACAGCAGGGCCACATGGAACCAAGGAGACCTGTGACATTTAGGAACCTCATGGAACCAAGAGTCCACTATGACACTGCAGAAACAAGGAGACCATTGGGACGTTGTGGAAGCTCACAGAACCAAGCAGCCCTCGAGACACTCCAGGGCCTCGTTGAAGCAGGGAGACCACTGTGACAGTCCAGAACCTCATGGAGCTAAGGCTCTCTTGTGACACAGCAGGCTCCCATGCAACCAATTGTCCATTGTGACAATGCAGATCCCAGGAGACCATGGTTACACTACGGAAGCTCATGGAACCAAGGGTCCCTTGTGACAAAGCAAGGCCTTGTGGAACCAAGGAGAGCATTGTGACGTAATGGAACCTCGTGGAACCAAGGGTCCGTTGTTAGAGTCCAGAACCAAGGACACCATTGTGACAGTCCAGAACCTCATGGGACCAAGATTCCCTTGTTACACAGTGGCACTTGATGGAACCAAGGAGCCACTGTAGCACAGCAAAGCTGCATGAAACCTATGGTCCGTAGCGCTACTGCGGATCCAGGGAAACCATGGCGATACCACGGAACCTCATGGAACCAAGGGTCCAGTGTGACCCAGCAGAACCTCTTGGAATCAAGGCACCCATGTTACACTATGGAACCTCATGGAGCCAAGGGTCCGGTGTGCCGTTGCGGGGCCTCACTGGAGCAAAGGACATGGTTGATGGGACAGAAGCTCATGGAAACGATGGGATATTGGGACATTGCAGAGCCTCATGGAACCAAGGAGACCACTGTGACACTGAGGAAGAATTATGGAAGCAAGCAGCCACTGTAGAACCAAGGAGAGCACTGTTGACAGTACAAAACCTCCTGGAACTGAGAGGCCATTGTTCTACAGCGAGGCCTCGGGGAACCAAGGGGCCATGGTGACACTGTGGGGCCTCATGAACCAAGTAGTCGTTGTGACACAGCGGGGCTGCTTGTAACCAATTGTCCATCGTGATACTGCAGATGCAAGAGACCGTGCTGACACTATGGCAGTTCATGGAACCGAGAGGCTGTTGTGACACACCAAGGCCTCGTGGCACCAAGGAGAGAGCATTGTGGCAGTGCAGAACTAAGGAGGCCATTTTGACAGTACAGACCCAAATGGAACCAAGGGTCCACTGTTATCCAGCAGGGCCTCGTGGAACCAAGGGGCCCTCGTGAAAGTGTGCAAGGGGCATAATGGAGTCAGGGACACCACTGATACTGAAATCTGCTGGATAGCAACTTTTGAACACAGTTTTGAGGATTTGAGAGCAGGTATTCTTTATTACACCATGGTGGTCACTTGGGCAATCCTTCATCTACTCGAGTGCACTGGCCACCAGGCAATCGGAGCTTTTATCACTCACACTGATGATGTATTCATTAGTTAACCCCACCTGGAATTTATTTGCCATAATTGCACCCCTTCTCACAAGTCCTTCTATGGTTCTTTGGAGTGTGTCTTCAACATGCACTGTCCTTTTTAGGTGACTGCTCTTTGATCCCCGCTTTTGAGGAAGGGCAATATTATTGTTGTGTATAACTTCTGCTTTTGTCAGCCTTGCAGAGCTGAGCTGACATTCTCCTTGCGTTTTGTGCACGCTCCGTTTGCCTCGGCTACATCCTTTGTGCGTTTCTCCAAGACTGTGCTCTTCTGTTCTCTGCCCTTGGTAAGTGTAAATGTTGTTCTGTTCTCCTGTCCTTGTCACAGTGCTCGCCCCACGAGGCGTGTCTGCAAGCCCCTCCAACCCATGGACTTGGGATGGGCAAGTGTTCCTGAGGGAACAGGGATGGGACAGCTGGGCTGGACTGGCCCAAGGGATGTTCCATTCCATGTCACACCACGATCAGCAATCAACTGGGAGAAGCAGGGGCATGGGGGATGGGGGGGGGTGGGGGGGTGGGGGTGTGTCACCATCTGCCAACACAGGCCGAGGATTGTTCGATCTCAGAGGTGCAAACAGGTAAATAGCGGGGGACAAATCAGTTTATTCAACAACAGCAATGCATTTTTATTGAATGCCAAACAATTCAGTTGCGCTAGAGGGGAGAGATATAGGAAACGGAGTATAGAGAGAGAAAAGGAGGGGAAGGGGGAAGTAGCTACCAACAGACGAGACCAAGGTCATGGTGGGCCAGCCAATGGAAGGGTGGTCATCCGTGGGGAGTACTCAGGGTCTTCTCCAGAGGATCGCTCTTTTGTAGTCCTTTTCCAAAGCGAGTGGCTTGTGGCCAAGAGGCGGGGAGATTTATGGAGCATTGTGTGGTGCTCCAAGAGACAGGTGCGGTCGTGCAGTACATGCAGGCTTCAGCTGGTACCATGACAGCACAGTCCAGTGAGCACAACACACCTGCAAAGAGTCCCTTGGCAAGCACCCACCTCAAGCAGGCCAGAAAACCATTGTCCAGAGTCAACCTGGGCGGGGGTCCTTGAGGTCTTCTTGAGAGGGTCATGAGGCAAAAATGAGGGAAACTTCACACCGACCCTTAGAGTGGTAGATGAGAGGCAGCCCTCAGGAAACGGTGGCCACCCAGAGCTGTTACTCCTAGCAGATTTTGGCTGGGAGCAAGCCTTGTATGTAGTGCTTTTTCAGGGGGAATATCAGTTTCAGCCGTGGGAACCTGCAAAAGGGGCTGGTACTTTTCCATAGGAAGGAAAGCACAGAGCCTTAGTGCTCCAGGAGCTGATGAGAGGCAGTCCTCAACATTCCAGGATCAGCCAGTCTTGCCAGGTGGCCCCCGGGGAGGCCCAGCCAGCCAGACCTGTTCCATGTTGCCTTGGTTCCATGGGGCCTCACAGTGTCACAATGTTCTCCTTGATTCCAGGAGTCCCTGTAGTGTCCCGATATTCTCCTTGTCACAATATTCTCCCTGCTTCTGTAGTGTAAACAATGGCCCCTTGCTTCCCTAAGGTCCTGCAGAGTCACCACGGCCCCTGGGCTCCATGTGGCCCTGCTGTGTAACAAAGGCTCCTTGGTTCTCTGGGCCGCACAGCTTCATCACTGACCCTTGGTTCCATTGGGGTCCTGAGTCTCACAAAGGTGCCCCTGATTGCATGAGGCACCAGAGTGTCAAAATGGTCTCTTTGGTTCCATGAGGTTCCGCAGTGTCCCCATGGTCGCTGTCAGAGGCTGGATGACATCAATGTCCCCAGACCCGTCGGGATGCTCGGAATGCCCGAGTGGGGCCGGGGCTGGGACAGACCTTGGAATGAGGTGGGACAGAACCCCGCCCCCAGCCATGGCCTGGCAGATCTGCCAATCACACAGCAGGGGCAGAGCAAACCCAGCTGTGACTGCCTGAGCCGTCAATCAATCACACAGCAGGGGCAGCGCCCAGCCAGCTCTGATTGGCTGAGCCGTCAATCAATCACACAGCAGGGGCAGCGCCCAGCCAGCTCTGATTGGTTGAGCCGTCAATCAATCACACAGCAGGGTCACCGCCCAGCCAGCTCTGATTGGCTGAGCCGTCAATCAAGCACACAGCAGGGGCAGCGCCCACCCAGCTCTGATTGGCTGAGCCGTCAATCAATCCCACACAAAGGCAATGAAACACAGCAGTGCGTGGTAAGAAAGCAGATGTCCCTGAAAAGAGGAGAGCTTAGAAAACGCTAGGGATTTAAAAAATCGGGCATGACGTCAAGCCCTGGTCTGAATCCTGAAATCTCCTGGGTCTGTGTCTCAGCCACACTGGAAGCCTAGCAGCTGGTAGCTCTCTGCATATCTATCTGGAGATCTTCTGTCTTTCTGTCTCTTTTTTCTCTTTTAACCTTCTTATCCTCTTTTACTGGAATGTTTTTGGGTAGTTTAACATTTTTATGCCTAAAGGTTTCCATCTTACATGGGCCGAGTTAATGATGTTCCTGCTACGCTAAGTGATGCACGTTGAATTGGATGTTGTATGAAATCATTTGCCAAAGGAGCTCGGTTTTCTGTATTTTTCCAGTACACTTTTGTGTCGTTTTGACCTCTTGAGAATATCTGGCTGGGGTTTCTACTCTGCACCAAACTCGAGTAAAGGAGCCTTTGCTCACCCTCAGCATTTCAGTGTTCTGGGGTGTTAGAGGCGCGCAGGCTCAGCACGGCCTCTTGTTTCCATGAGGCCCCGCTGTGTCACACTGGCCCTTGGTTCCATGAGCATCTGGAGTGTCACACAGCTTGATGACATTTGTCCTTGCTGCCTCTCCCATCCCAGTGCTCCAGGAACAGCCCCGAGCCACCTGTGAGGGACAGGCCCTGCTGGCCCAGGCCTGGGCTCAGGCCTTGGCCTTTCTGCTTCCTCCAACCAGCCCAGGCCTTGCTCAGCATTGCAGTTCCCTGCTCACAGCCTCGGGCTCCTGCAATCCTGGCCTCAAGGATCTGCTCTCACCACTCCCTGGGGAGCCTTTGGCAGTCCCTGCCCTCAGTGGGGCCAGTGATGCTCCAAGGGACTTGGAGTTTTGCTTCTGACTCCTTGAGCAGCTTCTTCAACCTTCTCTCAGTGCCTGGGGCTCCTGGACTCAGCCCCAAATCCACCGTTGGGGATCATTAAAATACAGAAAACCCTCAGGAGCTCTTTGTCTTCTTTCCAATGTCTTCCAGTCTCCAGGCCTTGTGCAGCTGCTTGGAGTCACTTTGGAGTTCTCTTAAGGAGGAAGATTTCAAGGTACAGCTCATGATTTTCAGTTTTATAAAAGGGAGTAATTTTTCTTTTTCAGTTCAAAGAAGAAGCAACTTAGGCATTCCCCAGGTGATCTTGATGCTGAATGTCTCCTTAGGAGGTGTGGGCCCACTGAAGAATGAGCCCCTTGCCAGGCTGACCCTGTTTGGACAAGCTGCTCCCCAAGCCCAGCCTGGGGACATGTCTGACATGGCCCAGCTGGGACTGACATGCCTGGCCCTGCACCAGAAGCCCTTCCCCCTGAACTCT
This sequence comes from Sturnus vulgaris, assembly GCF_052056855.1. Lineage (NCBI taxonomy): Eukaryota > Metazoa > Chordata > Aves > Passeriformes > Sturnidae > Sturnus > Sturnus vulgaris. The sequence continues at coordinate 907,487 of NW_028276064.1, forward strand.
GCAGCTGGCTGTCCCTGCCCACTGCACCATGTCCCACGTGCTCTCCTCAGGGCTCTGCCTGCATCCAGGCCCAGGACAAGTATTCCTGTTTGTGAGGAAAGAAGGGAAAAGCCTGAGCAGGTTTTCCTAAACGACAAACCCCCACTGTAGAAGCACATGCTGAGTACAGGCTGCCTGGAACCTGGAATGATGACACCTTTCTACTAGGGACAGTGGGACCAGAAATGATGTCTGGATGCAGAATTCTCGGAGTCTTGCAGCTGAATTCTCTGTCCTTGTCCTTTCCCTGCATCTCTGTTGCAGATGGAAGCTGCTGGTGCCTTTCTCAGCTGTGACCTGTCTTTTGAATGCAGACAGATGTTCCCAGGTGTGTTAAGCAGGTGCTGCTCAATGTTTATGCAAAGCTTTGGTGTGCTCATGGAACCAAGGGGACCCTTGTGACACAGCGGGGGCTGATGGAACCAAGGAGACAGTTGTGACAGTTCAGAGCCTCACAGAAACAAGGCTCCATTGTGACACTGAAGGCAATTACGGAATCCACATCACTGTGACACAGCCAGGCCACATGGAACCAATGGTCCCTGATGACAATGCAGGTCCAAGGAGACCATGGTGACACTATGGGACCGCATGGATCCAAGGGGCCACTGTGACACTGAAGAACTTCATGGAAGCCAGGGTGCAGTGTGACACAGCGGTGCCTGATTGGAACAAAGGAACCACTGTTGACAGCCCAGAAACTCCTGGAACCAAGGGGCTGGGGTGACACAGCAGGGCCACATGGAACCAAGGAGACCTGTGACATTTAGGAACCTCATGGAACCAAGAGTCCACTATGACACTGCAGAAACAAGGAGACCATTGGGACGTTGTGGAAGCTCACAGAACCAAGCAGCCCTCGAGACACTCCAGGGCCTCGTTGAAGCAGGGAGACCACTGTGACAGTCCAGAACCTCATGGAGCTAAGGCTCTCTTGTGACACAGCAGGCTCCCATGCAACCAATTGTCCATTGTGACAATGCAGATCCCAGGAGACCATGGTTACACTACGGAAGCTCATGGAACCAAGGGTCCATTGTGACAAAGCAAGGCCTTGTGGAACCAAGGAGAGCATTGTGACGTAATGGAACCTCGTGGAACCAAGGGTCCGTTGTTAGAGTCCAGAACCAAGGACACCATTGTGACAGTCCAGAACCTCATGGGACCAAGATTCCCTTGTTACACAGTGGCACTTGATGGAACCAAGGAGCCACTGTAGCACAGCAAAGCTGCATGAAACCTATGGTCCGTAGCGCTACTGCGGATCCAGGGAAACCATGGCGATACCACGGAACCTCATGGAACCAAGGGTCCAGTGTGACCCAGCAGAACCTCTTGGAATCAAGGCACCCATGTTACACTATGGAACCTCATGGAGCCAAGGGTCCGGTGTGCCGTTGCGGGGCCTCACTGGAGCAAAGGACATGGTTGATGGGACAGAAGCTCATGGAAACGATGGGATATTGGGACATTGCAGAGCCTCATGGAACCAAGGAGACCACTGTGACACTGAGGAAGAATTATGGAAGCAAGCAGCCACTGTAGAACCAAGGAGAGCACTGTTGACAGTACAAAACCTCCTGGAACTGAGAGGCCATTGTTCTACAGCGAGGCCTCGGGGAACCAAGGGGCCATGGTGACACTGTGGGGCCTCATGAACCAAGTAGTCGTTGTGACACAGCGGGGCTGCTTGTAACCAATTGTCCATCGTGATACTGCAGATGCAAGAGACCGTGCTGACACTATGGCAGTTCATGGAACCGAGAGGCTGTTGTGACACACCAAGGCCTCGTGGCACCAAGGAGAGAGCATTGTGGCAGTGCAGAACTAAGGAGGCCATTTTGACAGTACAGACCCAAATGGAACCAAGGGTCCACTGTTATCCAGCAGGGCCTCGTGGAACCAAGGGGCCCTCGTGAAAGTGTGCAAGGGGCATAATGGAGTCAGGGACACCACTGATACTGAAATCTGCTGGATAGCAACTTTTGAACACAGTTTTGAGGATTTGAGAGCAGGTATTCTTTATTACACCATGGTGGTCACTTGGGCAATCCTTCATCTACTCGAGTGCACTGGCCACCAGGCAATCGGAGCTTTTATCACTCACACTGATGATGTATTCATTAGTTAACCCCACCTGGAATTTATTTGCCATAATTGCACCCCTTCTCACAAGTCCTTCTATGGTTCTTTGGAGTGTGTCTTCAACATGCACTGTCCTTTTTAGGTGACTGCTCTTTGATCCCCGCTTTTGAGGAAGGGCAATATTATTGTTGTGTATAACTTCTGCTTTTGTCAGCCTTGCAGAGCTGAGCTGACATTCTCCTTGCGTTTTGTGCACGCTCCGTTTGCCTCGGCTACATCCTTTGTGCGTTTCTCCAAGACTGTGCTCTTCTGTTCTCTGCCCTTGGTAAGTGTAAATGTTGTTCTGTTCTCCTGTCCTTGTCACAGTGCTCGCCCCACGAGGCGTGTCTGCAAGCCCCTCCAACCCATGGACTTGGGATGGGCAAGTGTTCCTGAGGGAACAGGGATGGGACAGCTGGGCTGGACTGGCCCAAGGGATGTTCCATTCCATGTCACACCACGATCAGCAATCAACTGGGAGAAGCAGGGGCATGGGGGATGGGGGGGGGTGGGGGGGTGGGGGTGTGTCACCATCTGCCAACACAGGCCGAGGATTGTTCGATCTCAGAGGTGCAAACAGGTAAATAGCGGGGGACAAATCAGTTTATTCAACAACAGCAATGCATTTTTATTGAATGCCAAACAATTCAGTTGCGCTAGAGGGGAGAGATATAGGAAACGGAGTATAGAGAGAGAAAAGGAGGGGAAGGGGGAAGTAGCTACCAACAGACGAGACCAAGGTCATGGTGGGCCAGCCAATGGAAGGGTGGTCATCCGTGGGGAGTACTCAGGGTCTTCTCCAGAGGATCGCTCTTTTGTAGTCCTTTTCCAAAGCGAGTGGCTTGTGGCCAAGAGGCGGGGAGATTTATGGAGCATTGTGTGGTGCTCCAAGAGACAGGTGCGGTCGTGCAGTACATGCAGGCTTCAGCTGGTACCATGACAGCACAGTCCAGTGAGCACAACACACCTGCAAAGAGTCCCTTGGCAAGCACCCACCTCAAGCAGGCCAGAAAACCATTGTCCAGAGTCAACCTGGGCGGGGGTCCTTGAGGTCTTCTTGAGAGGGTCATGAGGCAAAAATGAGGGAAACTTCACACCGACCCTTAGAGTGGTAGATGAGAGGCAGCCCTCAGGAAACGGTGGCCACCCAGAGCTGTTACTCCTAGCAGATTTTGGCTGGGAGCAAGCCTTGTATGTAGTGCTTTTTCAGGGGGAATATCAGTTTCAGCCGTGGGAACCTGCAAAAGGGGCTGGTACTTTTCCATAGGAAGGAAAGCACAGAGCCTTAGTGCTCCAGGAGCTGATGAGAGGCAGTCCTCAACATTCCAGGATCAGCCAGTCTTGCCAGGTGGCCCCCGGGGAGGCCCAGCCAGCCAGACCTGTTCCATGTTGCCTTGGTTCCATGGGGCCTCACAGTGTCACAATGTTCTCCTTGATTCCAGGAGTCCCTGTAGTGTCCCGATATTCTCCTTGTCACAATATTCTCCCTGCTTCTGTAGTGTAAACAATGGCCCCTTGCTTCCCTAAGGTCCTGCAGAGTCACCACGGCCCCTGGGCTCCATGTGGCCCTGCTGTGTAACAAAGGCTCCTTGGTTCTCTGGGCCGCACAGCTTCATCACTGACCCTTGGTTCCATTGGGGTCCTGAGTCTCACAAAGGTGCCCCTGATTGCATGAGGCACCAGAGTGTCAAAATGGTCTCTTTGGTTCCATGAGGTTCCGCAGTGTCCCCATGGTCGCTGTCAGAGGCTGGATGACATCAATGTCCCCAGACCCGTCGGGATGCTCGGAATGCCCGAGTGGGGCCGGGGCTGGGACAGACCTTGGAATGAGGTGGGACAGAACCCCGTCCCCAGCCATGGCCTGGCAGATCTGCCAATCACACAGCAGGGGCAGAGCAAACCCAGCTGTGACTGCCTGAGCCGTCAATCAATCACACAGCAGGGGCAGCGCCCAGCCAGCTCTGATTGGCTGAGCCGTCAATCAATCACACAGCAGGGGCAGGGCCCAGCCAGCTCTGATTGGTTGAGCCGTCAATCAACCACACAGTAGGGTCACCGCCCAGCCAGCTCTGATTGGCTGAGCCGTCAATCAAGCACACAGCAGGGGCAGCGCCCACCCAGCTCTGATTGGCTGAGCCGTCAATCAATCCCACACAAAGGCAATGAAACACAGCAGTGCGTGGTAAGAAAGCAGATGTCCCTGAAAAGAGGAGAGCTTAGAAAACGCTAGGGATTTAAAAAATCGGGCATGACGTCAAGCCCTGGTCTGAATCCTGAAATCTCCTGGGTCTGTGTCTCAGCCACACTGGAAGCCTAGCAGCTGGTAGCTCTCTGCATATCTATCTGGAGATCTTCTGTCTTTCTGTCTCTTTTTTCTCTTTTAACCTTCTTATCCTCTTTTACTGGAATGTTTTTGGGTAGTTTAACATTTTTATGCCTAAAGGTTTCCATCTTACATGGGCCGAGTTAATGATGTTCCTGCTACGCTAAGTGATGCACGTTGAATTGGATGTTGTATGAAATCATTTGCCAAAGGAGCTCGGTTTTCTGTATTTTTCCAGTACACTTTTGTGTCGTTTTGACCTCTTGAGAATATCTGGCTGGGGTTTCTACTCTGCACCAAACTCGAGTAAAGGAGCCTTTGCTCACCCTCAGCATTTCAGTGTTCTGGGGTGTTACAGGCGCGCAGGCTCAGCACGGCCTCTTGTTTCCATGAGGCCCCGCTGTGTCACACTGGCCCTTGGTTCCATGAGCATCTGGAGTGTCACACAGCTTGATGACATTTGTCCTTGCTGCCTCTCCCATCCCAGTGCTCCAGGAACAGCCCCGAGCCACCTGTGAGGGACAGGCCCTGCTGGCCCAGGCCTGGGCTCAGGCCTTGGCCTTTCTGCTTCCTCCAACCAGCCCAGGCCTTGCTCAGCATTGCAGTTCCCTGCTCACAGCCTCGGGCTCCTGCAATCCTGGCCTCAAGGATCTGCTCTCACCACTCCCTGGGGAGCCTTTGGCAGTCCCTGCCCTCAGTGGGGCCAGTGATGCTCCAAGGGACTTGGAGTTTTGCTTCTGACTCCTTGAGCAGCTTCTTCAACCTTCTCTCAGTGCCTGGGGCTCCTGGACTCAGCCCCAAATCCACCGTTGGGGATCATTAAAATACAGAAAACCCTCAGGAGCTCTTTGTCTTCTTTCCAATGTCTTCCAGTCTCCAGGCCTTGTGCAGCTGCTTGGAGTCACTTTGGAGTTCTCTTAAGGAGGAAGATTTCAAGGTACAGCTCATGATTTTCAGTTTTATAAAAGGGAGTAATTTTTCTTTTTCAGTTCAAAGAAGAAGCAACTTAGGCATTCCCCAGGTGATCTTGATGCTGAATGTCTCCTTAGGAGGTGTGGGCCCACTGAAGAATGAGCCCCTTGCCAGGCTGACCCTGTTTGGACAAGCTGCTCCCCAAGCCCAGCCTGGGGACATGTCTGACATGGCCCAGCTGGGACTGACATGCCTGGCCCTGCACCAGAAGCCCTTCCCCCTGAACTCTGCAGCTGGCTGTCCCTGCCCACTGCACCATGTCCCACGTGCTCTCCTCAGGGCTCTGCCTGCATCCAGGCCCAGGACAAGTATTCCTGTTTGTGAGGAAAGAAGGGAAAAGCCTGAGCAGGTTTTCCTAAACGACAAACCCCCACTGTAGAAGCACATGCTGAGTACAGGCTGCCTGGAACCTGGAATGATGACACCTTTCTACTAGGGACAGTGGGACCAGAAATGATGTCTGGATGCAGAATTCTCGGAGTCTTGCAGCTGAATTCTCTGTCCTTGTCCTTTCCCTGCATCTCTGTTGCAGATGGAAGCTGCTGGTGCCTTTCTCAGCTGTGACCTGTCTTTTGAATGCAGACAGATGTTCCCAGGTGTGTTAAGCAGGTGCTGCTCAATGTTTATGCAAAGCTTTGGTGTGCTCATGGAACCAAGGGGACCCTTGTGACACAGCGGGGGCTGATGGAACCAAGGAGACAGTTGTGACAGTTCAGAGCCTCACAGAAACAAGGCTCCATTGTGACACTGAAGGCAATTACGGAATCCACATCACTGTGACACAGCCAGGCCACATGGAACCAATGGTCCCTGATGACAATGAAGGTCCAAGGAGACCATGGTGACACCATGGGACCGCATGGATCCAAGGGGCCACTGTGACACTGAAGAACTTCATGGAAGCCAGGGTGCAGTGTGACACAGCGGTGCCTGATTGGAACAAAGGAACCACTGTTGACAGCCCAGAAACTCCTGGAACCAAGGGGCTGTGGTGACACAGCAGGGCCACATGGAACCAAGGAGACCTGTGACATTTAGGAACCTCATGGAACCAAGAGTCCACTATGACACTGCAGAAACAAGGAGACCATTGGGACGTTGTGGAAGCTCACAGAACCAAGCAGCCCTCGAGACACTCCAGGGCCTCGTTGAAGCAGGGAGACCACTGTGACAGTCCAGAACCTCATGGAGCTAAGGCTCTCTTGTGACACAGCAGGCTCCCATGCAACCAATTGTCCATTGTGACAATGCAGATCCCAGGAGACCATGGTTACACTACGGAAGCTCATGGAACCAAGGGTCCATTGTGACAAAGCAAGGCCTTGTGGAACCAAGGAGAGCATTGTGACGTAATGGAACCTCGTGGAACCAAGGGTCCGTTGTTAGAGTCCAGAACCAAGGACACCATTGTGACAGTCCAGAACCTCATGGGACCAAGATTCCCTTGTTACACAGTGGCACTTGATGGAACCAAGGAGCCACTGTAGCACAGCAAAGCTGCATGAAACCTATGGTCCGTAGCGCTACTGCGGATCCAGGGAAACCATGGCGATACCACGGAACCTCATGGAACCAAGGGTCCAGTGTGACCCAGCAGAACCTCTTGGAATCAAGGCACCCATGTTACACTATGGAACCTCATGGAGCCAAGGGTCCGGTGTGCCGTTGCGGGGCCTCACTGGAGCAAAGGACATGGTTGATGGGACAGAAGCTCATGGAAACGATGGGATATTGGGACATTGCAGAGCCTCATGGAACCAAGGAGACCACTGTGACACTGAGGAAGAATTATGGAAGCAAGCAGCCACTGTAGAACCAAGGAGAGCACTGTTGACAGTACAAAACCTCCTGGAACTGAGAGGCCATTGTTCTACAGCGAGGCCTCGGGGAACCAAGGGGCCATGGTGACACTGTGGGGCCTCATGAACCAAGTAGTCGTTGTGACACAGCGGGGCTGCTTGTAACCAATTGTCCATCGTGATACTGCAGATGCAAGAGACCGTGCTGACACTATGGCAGTTCATGGAACCGAGAGGCTGTTGTGACACACCAAGGCCTCGTGGCACCAAGGAGAGAGCATTGTGGCAGTGCAGAACTAAGGAGGCCATTTTGACAGTACAGACCCAAATGGAACCAAGGGTCCACTGTTATCCAGCAGGGCCTCGTGGAACCAAGGGGCCCTCGTGAAAGTGTGCAAGGGGCATAATGGAGTCAGGGACACCACTGATACTGAAATCTGCTGGATAGCAACTTTTGAACACAGTTTTGAGGATTTGAGAGCAGGTATTCTTTATTACACCATGGTGGTCACTTGGGCAATCCTTCATCTACTCGAGTGCACTGGCCACCAGGCAATCGGAGCTTTTATCACTCACACTGATGATGTATTCATTAGTTAACCCCACCTGGAATTTATTTGCCATAATTGCACCCCTTCTCACAAGTCCTTCTATGGTTCTTTGGAGTGTGTCTTCAACATGCACTGTCCTTTTTAGGTGACTGCTCTTTGATCCCCGCTTTTGAGGAAGGGCAATATTATTGTTGTGTATAACTTCTGCTTTTGTCAGCCTTGCAGAGCTGAGCTGACATTCTCCTTGCGTTTTGTGCACGCTCCGTTTGCCTCGGCTACATCCTTTGTGCGTTTCTCCAAGACTGTGCTCTTCTGTTCTCTGCCCTTGGTAAGTGTAAATGTTGTTCTGTTCTCCTGTCCTTGTCACAGTGCTCGCCCCACGAGGCGTGTCTGCAAGCCCCTCCAACCCATGGACTTGGGATGGGCAAGTGTTCCTGAGGGAACAGGGATGGGACAGCTGGGCTGGACTGGCCCAAGGGATGTTCCATTCCATGTCACACCACGATCAGCAATCAACTGGGAGAAGCAGGGGCATGGGGGATGGGGGGGGGTGGGGGGGTGGGGGTGTGTCACCATCTGCCAACACAGGCCGAGGATTGTTCGATCTCAGAGGTGCAAACAGGTAAATAGCGGGGGACAAATCAGTTTATTCAACAACAGCAATGCATTTTTATTGAATGCCAAACAATTCAGTTGCGCTAGAGGGGAGAGATATAGGAAACGGAGTATAGAGAGAGAAAAGGAGGGGAAGGGGGAAGTAGCTACCAACAGACGAGACCAAGGTCATGGTGGGCCAGCCAATGGAAGGGTGGTCATCCGTGGGGAGTACTCAGGGTCTTCTCCAGAGGATCGCTCTTTTGTAGTCCTTTTCCAAAGCGAGTGGCTTGTGGCCAAGAGGCGGGGAGATTTATGGAGCATTGTGTGGTGCTCCAAGAGACAGGTGCGGTCGTGCAGTACATGCAGGCTTCAGCTGGTACCATGACAGCACAGTCCAGTGAGCACAACACACCTGCAAAGAGTCCCTTGGCAAGCACCCACCTCAAGCAGGCCAGAAAACCATTGTCCAGAGTCAACCTGGGCGGGGGTCCTTGAGGTCTTCTTGAGAGGGTCATGAGGCAAAAATGAGGGAAACTTCACACCGACCCTTAGAGTGGTAGATGAGAGGCAGCCCTCAGGAAACGGTGGCCACCCAGAGCTGTTACTCCTAGCAGATTTTGGCTGGGAGCAAGCCTTGTATGTAGTGCTTTTTCAGGGGGAATATCAGTTTCAGCCGTGGGAACCTGCAAAAGGGGCTGGTACTTTTCCATAGGAAGGAAAGCACAGAGCCTTAGTGCTCCAGGAGCTGATGAGAGGCAGTCCTCAACATTCCAGGATCAGCCAGTCTTGCCAGGTGGCCCCCGGGGAGGCCCAGCCAGCCAGACCTGTTCCATGTTGCCTTGGTTCCATGGGGCCTCACAGTGTCACAATGTTCTCCTTGATTCCAGGAGTCCCTGTAGTGTCCCGATATTCTCCTTGTCACAATATTCTCCCTGCTTCTGTAGTGTAAACAATGGCCCCTTGCTTCCCTAAGGTCCTGCAGAGTCACCACGGCCCCTGGGCTCCATGTGGCCCTGCTGTGTAACAAAGGCTCCTTGGTTCTCTGGGCCGCACAGCTTCATCACTGACCCTTGGTTCCATTGGGGTCCTGAGTCTCACAAAGGTGCCCCTGATTGCATGAGGCACCAGAGTGTCAAAATGGTCTCTTTGGTTCCATGAGGTTCCGCAGTGTCCCCATGGTCGCTGTCAGAGGCTGGATGACATCAATGTCCCCAGACCCGTCGGGATGCTCGGAATGCCCGAGTGGGGCCGGGGCTGGGACAGACCTTGGAATGAGGTGGGACAGAACCCCGCCCCCAGCCATGGCCTGGCAGATCTGCCAATCACACAGCAGGGGCAGAGCAAACCCAGCTGTGACTGCCTGAGCCGTCAATCAATCACACAGCAGGGGCAGCGCCCAGCCAGCTCTGATTGGCTGAGCCGTCAATCAATCACACAGCAGGGGCAGCGCCCAGCCAGCTCTGATTGGTTGAGCCGTCAATCAATCACACAGCAGGGTCACCGCCCAGCCAGCTCTGATTGGCTGAGCCGTCAATCAAGCACACAGCAGGGGCAGCGCCCACCCAGCTCTGATTGGCTGAGCCGTCAATCAATCCCACACAAAGGCAATGAAACACAGCAGTGCGTGGTAAGAAAGCAGATGTCCCTGAAAAGAGGAGAGCTTAGAAAACGCTAGGGATTTAAAAAATCGGGCATGACGTCAAGCCCTGGTCTGAATCCTGAAATCTCCTGGGTCTGTGTCTCAGCCACACTGGAAGCCTAGCAGCTGGTAGCTCTCTGCATATCTATCTGGAGATCTTCTGTCTTTCTGTCTCTTTTTTCTCTTTTAACCTTCTTATCCTCTTTTACTGGAATGTTTTTGGGTAGTTTAACATTTTTATGCCTAAAGGTTTCCATCTTACATGGGCCGAGTTAATGATGTTCCTGCTACGCTAAGTGATGCACGTTGAATTGGATGTTGTATGAAATCATTTGCCAAAGGAGCTCGGTTTTCTGTATTTTTCCAGTACACTTTTGTGTCGTTTTGACCTCTTGAGAATATCTGGCTGGGGTTTCTACTCTGCACCAAACTCGAGTAAAGGAGCCTTTGCTCACCCTCAGCATTTCAGTGTTCTGGGGTGTTAGAGGCGCGCAGGCTCAGCACGGCCTCTTGTTTCCATGAGGCCCCGCTGTGTCACACTGGCCCTTGGTTCCATGAGCATCTGGAGTGTCACACAGCTTGATGACATTTGTCCTTGCTGCCTCTCCCATCCCAGTGCTCCAGGAACAGCCCCGAGCCACCTGTGAGGGACAGGCCCTGCTGGCCCAGGCCTGGGCTCAGGCCTTGGCCTTTCTGCTTCCTCCAACCAGCCCAGGCCTTGCTCAGCATTGCAGTTCCCTGCTCACAGCCTCGGGCTCCTGCAATCCTGGCCTCAAGGATCTGCTCTCACCACTCCCTGGGGAGCCTTTGGCAGTCCCTGCCCTCAGTGGGGCCAGTGATGCTCCAAGGGACTTGGAGTTTTGCTTCTGACTCCTTGAGCAGCTTCTTCAACCTTCTCTCAGTGCCTGGGGCTCCTGGACTCAGCCCCAAATCCACCGTTGGGGATCATTAAAATACAGAAAACCCTCAGGAGCTCTTTGTCTTCTTTCCAATGTCTTCCAGTCTCCAGGCCTTGTGCAGCTGCTTGGAGTCACTTTGGAGTTCTCTTAAGGAGGAAGATTTCAAGGTACAGCTCATGATTTTCAGTTTTATAAAAGGGAGTAATTTTTCTTTTTCAGTTCAAAGAAGAAGCAACTTAGGCATTCCCCAGGTGATCTTGATGCTGAATGTCTCCTTAGGAGGTGTGGGCCCACTGAAGAATGAGCCCCTTGCCAGGCTGACCCTGTTTGGACAAGCTGCTCCCCAAGCCCAGCCTGGGGACATGTCTGACATGGCCCAGCTGGGACTGACATGCCTGGCCCTGCACCAGAAGCCCTTCCCCCTGAACTCTGCAGCTGGCTGTCCCTGCCCACTGCACCATGTCCCACGTGCTCTCCTCAGGGCTCTGCCTGCATCCAGGCCCAGGACAAGTATTCCTGTTTGTGAGGAAAGAAGGGAAAAGCCTGAGCAGGTTTTCCTAAACGACAAACCCCCACTGTAGAAGCACATGCTGAGTACAGGCTGCCTGGAACCTGGAATGATGACACCTTTCTACTAGGGACAGTGGGACCAGAAATGATGTCTGGATGCAGAATTCTCGGAGTCTTGCAGCTGAATTCTCTGTCCTTGTCCTTTCCCTGCATCTCTGTTGCAGATGGAAGCTGCTGGTGCCTTTCTCAGCTGTGACCTGTCTTTTGAATGCAGACAGATGTTCCCAGGTGTGTTAAGCAGGTGCTGCTCAATGTTTATGCAAAGCTTTGGTGTGCTCATGGAACCAAGGGGACCCTTGTGACACAGCGGGGGCTGATGGAACCAAGGAGACAGTTGTGACAGTTCAGAGCCTCACAGAAACAAGGCTCCATTGTGACACTGAAGGCAATTACGGAATCCACATCACTGTGACACAGCCAGGCCACATGGAACCAATGGTCCCTGATGACAATGCAGGTCCAAGGAGACCATGGTGACACTATGGGACCGCATGGATCCAAGGGGCCACTGTGACACTGAAGAACTTCATGGAAGCCAGGGTGCAGTGTGACACAGCGGTGCCTGATTGGAACAAAGGAACCACTGTTGACAGCCCAGAAACTCCTGGAACCAAGGGGCTGGGGTGACACAGCAGGGCCACATGGAACCAAGGAGACCTGTGACATTTAGGAACCTCATGGAACCAAGAGTCCACTATGACACTGCAGAAACAAGGAGACCATTGGGACGTTGTGGAAGCTCACAGAACCAAGCAGCCCTCGAGACACTCCAGGGCCTCGTTGAAGCAGGGAGACCACTGTGACAGTCCAGAACCTCATGGAGCTAAGGCTCTCTTGTGACACAGCAGGCTCCCATGCAACCAATTGTCCATTGTGACAATGCAGATCCCAGGAGACCATGGTTACACTACGGAAGCTCATGGAACCAAGGGTCCATTGTGACAAAGCAAGGCCTTGTGGAACCAAGGAGAGCATTGTGACGTAATGGAACCTCGTGGAACCAAGGGTCCGTTGTTAGAGTCCAGAACCAAGGACACCATTGTGACAGTCCAGAACCTCATGGGACCAAGATTCCCTTGTTACACAGTGGCACTTGATGGAACCAAGGAGCCACTGTAGCACAGCAAAGCTGCATGAAACCTATGGTCCGTAGCGCTACTGCGGATCCAGGGAAACCATGGCGATACCACGGAACCTCATGGAACCAAGGGTCCAGTGTGACCCAGCAGAACCTCTTGGAATCAAGGCACCCATGTTACACTATGGAACCTCATGGAGCCAAGGGTCCGGTGTGCCGTTGCGGGGCCTCACTGGAGCAAAGGACATGGTTGATGGGACAGAAGCTCATGGAAACGATGGGATATTGGGACATTGCAGAGCCTCATGGAACCAAGGAGACCACTGTGACACTGAGGAAGAATTATGGAAGCAAGCAGCCACTGTAGAACCAAGGAGAGCACTGTTGACAGTACAAAACCTCCTGGAACTGAGAGGCCATTGTTCTACAGCGAGGCCTCGGGGAACCAAGGGGCCATGGTGACACTGTGGGGCCTCATGAACCAAGTAGTCGTTGTGACACAGCGGGGCTGCTTGTAACCAATTGTCCATCGTGATACTGCAGATGCAAGAGACCGTGCTGACACTATGGCAGTTCATGGAACCGAGAGGCTGTTGTGACACACCAAGGCCTCGTGGCACCAAGGAGAGAGCATTGTGGCAGTGCAGAACTAAGGAGGCCATTTTGACAGTACAGACCCAAATGGAACCAAGGGTCCACTGTTATCCAGCAGGGCCTCGTGGAACCAAGGGGCCCTCGTGAAAGTGTGCAAGGGGCATAATGGAGTCAGGGACACCACTGATACTGAAATCTGCTGGATAGCAACTTTTGAACACAGTTTTGAGGATTTGAGAGCAGGTATTCTTTATTACACCATGGTGGTCACTTGGGCAATCCTTCATCTACTCGAGTGCACTGGCCACCAGGCAATCGGAGCTTTTATCACTCACACTGATGATGTATTCATTAGTTAACCCCACCTGGAATTTATTTGCCATAATTGCACCCCTTCTCACAAGTCCTTCTATGGTTCTTTGGAGTGTGTCTTCAACATGCACTGTCCTTTTTAGGTGACTGCTCTTTGATCCCCGCTTTTGAGGAAGGGCAATATTATTGTTGTGTATAACTTCTGCTTTTGTCAGCCTTGCAGAGCTGAGCTGACATTCTCCTTGCGTTTTGTGCACGCTCCGTTTGCCTCGGCTACATCCTTTGTGCGTTTCTCCAAGACTGTGCTCTTCTGTTCTCTGCCCTTGGTAAGTGTAAATGTTGTTCTGTTCTCCTGTCCTTGTCACAGTGCTCGCCCCACGAGGCGTGTCTGCAAGCCCCTCCAACCCATGGACTTGGGATGGGCAAGTGTTCCTGAGGGAACAGGGATGGGACAGCTGGGCTGGACTGGCCCAAGGGATGTTCCATTCCATGTCACACCACGATCAGCAATCAACTGGGAGAAGCAGGGGCATGGGGGATGGGGGGGGGTGGGGGGGTGGGGGTGTGTCACCATCTGCCAACACAGGCCGAGGATTGTTCGATCTCAGAGGTGCAAACAGGTAAATAGCGGGGGACAAATCAGTTTATTCAACAACAGCAATGCATTTTTATTGAATGCCAAACAATTCAGTTGCGCTAGAGGGGAGAGATATAGGAAACGGAGTATAGAGAGAGAAAAGGAGGGGAAGGGGGAAGTAGCTACCAACAGACGAGACCAAGGTCATGGTGGGCCAGCCAATGGAAGGGTGGTCATCCGTGGGGAGTACTCAGGGTCTTCTCCAGAGGATCGCTCTTTTGTAGTCCTTTTCCAAAGCGAGTGGCTTGTGGCCAAGAGGCGGGGAGATTTATGGAGCATTGTGTGGTGCTCCAAGAGACAGGTGCGGTCGTGCAGTACATGCAGGCTTCAGCTGGTACCATGACAGCACAGTCCAGTGAGCACAACACACCTGCAAAGAGTCCCTTGGCAAGCACCCACCTCAAGCAGGCCAGAAAACCATTGTCCAGAGTCAACCTGGGCGGGGGTCCTTGAGGTCTTCTTGAGAGGGTCATGAGGCAAAAATGAGGGAAACTTCACACCGACCCTTAGAGTGGTAGATGAGAGGCAGCCCTCAGGAAACGGTGGCCACCCAGAGCTGTTACTCCTAGCAGATTTTGGCTGGGAGCAAGCCTTGTATGTAGTGCTTTTTCAGGGGGAATATCAGTTTCAGCCGTGGGAACCTGCAAAAGGGGCTGGTACTTTTCCATAGGAAGGAAAGCACAGAGCCTTAGTGCTCCAGGAGCTGATGAGAGGCAGTCCTCAACATTCCAGGATCAGCCAGTCTTGCCAGGTGGCCCCCGGGGAGGCCCAGCCAGCCAGACCTGTTCCATGTTGCCTTGGTTCCATGGGGCCTCACAGTGTCACAATGTTCTCCTTGATTCCAGGAGTCCCTGTAGTGTCCCGATATTCTCCTTGTCACAATATTCTCCCTGCTTCTGTAGTGTAAACAATGGCCCCTTGCTTCCCTAAGGTCCTGCAGAGTCACCACGGCCCCTGGGCTCCATGTGGCCCTGCTGTGTAACAAAGGCTCCTTGGTTCTCTGGGCCGCACAGCTTCATCACTGACCCTTGGTTCCATTGGGGTCCTGAGTCTCACAAAGGTGCCCCTGATTGCATGAGGCACCAGAGTGTCAAAATGGTCTCTTTGGTTCCATGAGGTTCCGCAGTGTCCCCATGGTCGCTGTCAGAGGCTGGATGACATCAATGTCCCCAGACCCGTCGGGATGCTCGGAATGCCCGAGTGGGGCCGGGGCTGGGACAGACCTTGGAATGAGGTGGGACAGAACCCCGCCCCCAGCCATGGCCTGGCAGATCTGCCAATCACACAGCAGGGGCAGAGCAAACCCAGCTGTGACTGCCTGAGCCGTCAATCAATCACACAGCAGGGGCAGCGCCCAGCCAGCTCTGATTGGCTGAGCCGTCAATCAATCACACAGCAGGGGCAGCGCCCAGCCAGCTCTGATTGGTTGAGCCGTCAATCAATCACACAGCAGGGTCACCGCCCAGCCAGCTCTGATTGGCTGAGCCGTCAATCAAGCACACAGCAGGGGCAGCGCCCACCCAGCTCTGATTGGCTGAGCCGTCAATCAATCCCACACAAAGGCAATGAAACACAGCAGTGCGTGGTAAGAAAGCAGATGTCCCTGAAAAGAGGAGAGCTTAGAAAACGCTAGGGATTTAAAAAATCGGGCATGACGTCAAGCCCTGGTCTGAATCCTGAAATCTCCTGGGTCTGTGTCTCAGCCACACTGGAAGCCTAGCAGCTGGTAGCTCTCTGCATATCTATCTGGAGATCTTCTGTCTTTCTGTCTCTTTTTTCTCTTTTAACCTTCTTATCCTCTTTTACTGGAATGTTTTTGGGTAGTTTAACATTTTTATGCCTAAAGGTTTCCATCTTACATGGGCCGAGTTAATGATGTTCCTGCTACGCTAAGTGATGCACGTTGAATTGGATGTTGTATGAAATCATTTGCCAAAGGAGCTCGGTTTTCTGTATTTTTCCAGTACACTTTTGTGTCGTTTTGACCTCTTGAGAATATCTGGCTGGGGTTTCTACTCTGCACCAAACTCGAGTAAAGGAGCCTTTGCTCACCCTCAGCATTTCAGTGTTCTGGGGTGTTACAGGCGCGCAGGCTCAGCACGGCCTCTTGTTTCCATGAGGCCCCGCTGTGTCACACTGGCCCTTGGTTCCATGAGCATCTGGAGTGTCACACAGCTTGATGACATTTGTCCTTGCTGCCTCTCCCATCCCAGTGCTCCAGGAATAGCCCCGAGCCACCTGTGAGGGACAGGCCCTGCTGGCCCAGGCCTGGGCTCAGGCCTTGGCCTTTCTGCTTCCTCCAACCAGCCCAGGCCTTGCTCAGCATTGCAGTTCCCTGCTCACAGCCTCGGGCTCCTGCAATCCTGGCCTCAAGGATCTGCTCTCACCACTCCCTGGGGAGCCTTTGGCAGTCCCTGCCCTCAGTGGGGCCAGTGATGCTCCAAGGGACTTGGAGTTTTGCTTCTGACTCCTTGAGCAGCTTCTTCAACCTTCTCTCAGTGCCTGGGGCTCCTGGACTCAGCCCCAAATCCACCGTTGGGGATCATTAAAATACAGAAAACCCTCAGGAGCTCTTTGTCTTCTTTCCAATGTCTTCCAGTCTCCAGGCCTTGTGCAGCTGCTTGGAGTCACTTTGGAGTTCTCTTAAGGAGGAAGATTTCAAGGTACAGCTCATGATTTTCAGTTTTATAAAAGGGAGTAATTTTTCTTTTTCAGTTCAAAGAAGAAGCAACTTAGGCATTCCCCAGGTGATCTTGATGCTGAATGTCTCCTTAGGAGGTGTGGGCCCACTGAAGAATGAGCCCCTTGCCAGGCTGACCCTGTTTGGACAAGCTGCTCCCCAAGCCCAGCCTGGGGACATGTCTGACATGGCCCAGCTGGGACTGACATGCCTGGCCCTGCACCAGAAGCCCTTCCCCCTGAACTCTGCAGCTGGCTGTCCCTGCCCACTGCACCATGTCCCACGTGCTCTCCTCAGGGCTCTGCCTGCATCCAGGCCCAGGACAAGTATTCCTGTTTGTGAGGAAAGAAGGGAAAAGCCTGAGCAGGTTTTCCTAAACGACAAACCCCCACTGTAGAAGCACATGCTGAGTACAGGCTGCCTGGAACCTGGAATGATGACACCTTTCTACTAGGGACAGTGGGACCAGAAATGATGTCTGGATGCAGAATTCTCGGAGTCTTGCAGCTGAATTCTCTGTCCTTGTCCTTTCCCTGCATCTCTGTTGCAGATGGAAGCTGCTGGTGCCTTTCTCAGCTGTGACCTGTCTTTTGAATGCAGACAGATGTTCCCAGGTGTGTTAAGCAGGTGCTGCTCAATGTTTATGCAAAGCTTTGGTGTGCTCATGGAACCAAGGGGACCCTTGTGACACAGCGGGGGCTGATGGAACCAAGGAGACAGTTGTGACAGTTCAGAGCCTCACAGAAACAAGGCTCCATTGTGACACTGAAGGCAATTACGGAATCCACATCACTGTGACACAGCCAGGCCACATGGAACCAATGGTCCCTGATGACAATGCAGGTCCGAGGAGACCATGGTGACACTATGGGACCGCATGGATCCAAGGGGCCACTGTGACACTGAAGAACTTCATGGAAGCCAGGGTGCAGTGTGACACAGCGGTGCCTGATTGGAACAAAGGAACCACTGTTGACAGCCCAGAAACTCCTGGAACCAAGGGGCTGTGGTGACACAGCAGGGCCACATGGAACCAAGGAGACCTGTGACATTTAGGAACCTAATGGAACCAAGAGTCCACTATGACACTGCAGAAACAAGGAGACCATTGGGACGTTGTGGAAGCTCACAGAACCAAGCAGCCCTCGAGACACTCCAGGGCCTCGTTGAAGCAGGGAGACCACTGTGACAGTCCAGAACCTCATGGAGCTAAGGCTCTCTTGTGACACAGCAGGCTCCCATGCAACCAATTGTCCATTGTGACAATGCAGATCCCAGGAGACCATGGTTACACTACGGAAGCTCATGGAACCAAGGGTCCATTGTGACAAAGCAAGGCCTTGTGGAACCAAGGAGAGCATTGTGACGTAATGGAACCTCGTGGAACCAAGGGTCCGTTGTTAGAGTCCAGAACCAAGGACACCATTGTGACAGTCCAGAACCTCATGGGACCAAGATTCCCTTGTTACACAGTGGCACTTGATGGAACCAAGGAGCCACTGTAGCACAGCAAAGCTGCATGAAACCTATGGTCCGTAGCGCTACTGCGGATCCAGGGAAACCATGGCGATACCACGGAACCTCATGGAACCAAGGGTCCAGTGTGACCCAGCAGAACCTCTTGGAATCAAGGCACCCATGTTACACTATGGAACCTCATGGAGCCAAGGGTCCGGTGTGCCGTTGCGGGGCCTCACTGGAGCAAAGGACATGGTTGATGGGACAGAAGCTCATGGAAACGATGGGATATTGGGACATTGCAGAGCCTCATGGAACCAAGGAGACCACTGTGACACTGAGGAAGAATTATGGAAGCAAGCAGCCACTGTAGAACCAAGGAGAGCACTGTTGACAGTACAAAACCTCCTGGAACTGAGAGGCCATTGTTCTACAGCGAGGCCTCGGGGAACCAAGGGGCCATGGTGACACTGTGGGGCCTCATGAACCAAGTAGTCGTTGTGACACAGCGGGGCTGCTTGTAACCAATTGTCCATCGTGATACTGCAGATGCAAGAGACCGTGCTGACACTATGGCAGTTCATGGAACCGAGAGGCTGTTGTGACACACCAAGGCCTCGTGGCACCAAGGAGAGAGCATTGTGGCAGTGCAGAACTAAGGAGGCCATTTTGACAGTACAGACCCAAATGGAACCAAGGGTCCACTGTTATCCAGCAGGGCCTCGTGGAACCAAGGGGCCCTCGTGAAAGTGTGCAAGGGGCATAATGGAGTCAGGGACACCACTGATACTGAAATCTGCTGGATAGCAACTTTTGAACACAGTTTTGAGGATTTGAGAGCAGGTATTCTTTATTACACCATGGTGGTCACTTGGGCAATCCTTCATCTACTCGAGTGCACTGGCCACCAGGCAATCGGAGCTTTTATCACTCACACTGATGATGTATTCATTAGTTAACCCCACCTGGAATTTATTTGCCATAATTGCACCCCTTCTCACAAGTCCTTCTATGGTTCTTTGGAGTGTGTCTTCAACATGCACTGTCCTTTTTAGGTGACTGCTCTTTGATCCCCGCTTTTGAGGAAGGGCAATATTATTGTTGTGTATAACTTCTGCTTTTGTCAGCCTTGCAGAGCTGAGCTGACATTCTCCTTGCGTTTTGTGCACGCTCCGTTTGCCTCGGCTACATCCTTTGTGCGTTTCTCCAAGACTGTGCTCTTCTGTTCTCTGCCCTTGGTAAGTGTAAATGTTGTTCTGTTCTCCTGTCCTTGTCACAGTGCTCGCCCCACGAGGCGTGTCTGCAAGCCCCTCCAACCCATGGACTTGGGATGGGCAAGTGTTCCTGAGGGAACAGGGATGGGACAGCTGGGCTGGACTGGCCCAAGGGATGTTCCATTCCATGTCACACCACGATCAGCAATCAACTGGGAGAAGCAGGGGCATGGGGGATGGGGGGGGGGGGGTGGGGGTGTGTCACCATCTGCCAACACAGGCCGAGGATTGTTCGATCTCAGAGGTGCAAACAGGTAAATAGCGGGGGACAAATCAGTTTATTCAACAACAGCAATGCATTTTTATTGAATGCCAAACAATTCAGTTGCGCTAGAGGGGAGAGATATAGGAAACGGAGTATAGAGAGAGAAAAGGAGGGGAAGGGGGAAGTAGCTACCAACAGACGAGACCAAGGTCATGGTGGGCCAGCCAATGGAAGGGTGGTCATCCGTGGGGAGTACTCAGGGTCTTCTCCAGAGGATCGCTCTTTTGTAGTCCTTTTCCAAAGCGAGTGGCTTGTGGCCAAGAGGCGGGGAGATTTATGGAGCATTGTGTGGTGCTCCAAGAGACAGGTGCGGTCGTGCAGTACATGCAGGCTTCAGCTGGTACCATGACAGCACAGTCCAGTGAGCACAACACACCTGCAAAGAGTCCCTTGGCAAGCACCCACCTCAAGCAGGCCAGAAAACCATTGTCCAGAGTCAACCTGGGCGGGGGTCCTTGAGGTCTTCTTGAGAGGGTCATGAGGCAAAAATGAGGGAAACTTCACACCGACCCTTAGAGTGGTAGATGAGAGGCAGCCCTCAGGAAACGGTGGCCACCCAGAGCTGTTACTCCTAGCAGATTTTGGCTGGGAGCAAGCCTTGTATGTAGTGCTTTTTCAGGGGGAATATCAGTTTCAGCCGTGGGAACCTGCAAAAGGGGCTGGTACTTTTCCATAGGAAGGAAAGCACAGAGCCTTAGTGCTCCAGGAGCTGATGAGAGGCAGTCCTCAACATTCCAGGATCAGCCAGTCTTGCCAGGTGGCCCCCGGGGAGGCCCAGCCAGCCAGACCTGTTCCATGTTGCCTTGGTTCCATGGGGCCTCACAGTGTCACAATGTTCTCCTTGATTCCAGGAGTCCCTGTAGTGTCCCGATATTCTCCTTGTCACAATATTCTCCCTGCTTCTGTAGTGTAAACAATGGCCCCTTGCTTCCCTAAGGTCCTGCAGAGTCACCACGGCCCCTGGGCTCCATGTGGCCCTGCTGTGTAACAAAGGCTCCTTGGTTCTCTGGGCCGCACAGCTTCATCACTGACCCTTGGTTCCATTGGGGTCCTGAGTCTCACAAAGGTGCCCCTGATTGCATGAGGCACCAGAGTGTCAAAATGGTCTCTTTGGTTCCATGAGGTTCCGCAGTGTCCCCATGGTCGCTGTCAGAGGCTGGATGACATCAATGTCCCCAGACCCGTCGGGATGCTCGGAATGCCCGAGTGGGGCCGGGGCTGGGACAGACCTTGGAATGAGGTGGGACAGAACCCCGTCCCCAGCCATGGCCTGGCAGATCTGCCAATCACACAGCAGGGGCAGAGCAAACCCAGCTGTGACTGCCTGAGCCGTCAATCAATCACACAGCAGGGGCAGCGCCCAGCCAGCTCTGATTGGCTGAGCCGTCAATCAATCACACAGCAGGGGCAGCGCCCAGCCAGCTCTGATTGGTTGAGCCGTCAATCAATCACACAGCAGGGTCACCGCCCAGCCAGCTCTGATTGGCTGAGCCGTCAATCAAGCACACAGCAGGGGCAGCGCCCACCCAGCTCTGATTGGCTGAGCCGTCAATCAATCCCACACAAAGGCAATGAAACACAGCAGTGCGTGGTAAGAAAGCAGATGTCCCTGAAAAGAGGAGAGCTTAGAAAACGCTAGGGATTTAAAAAATCGGGCATGACGTCAAGCCCTGGTCTGAATCCTGAAATCTCCTGGGTCTGTGTCTCAGCCACACTGGAAGCCTAGCAGCTGGTAGCTCTCTGCATATCTATCTGGAGATCTTCTGTCTTTCTGTCTCTTTTTTCTCTTTTAACCTTCTTATCCTCTTTTACTGGAATGTTTTTGGGTAGTTTAACATTTTTATGCCTAAAGGTTTCCATCTTACATGGGCCGAGTTAATGATGTTCCTGCTACGCTAAGTGATGCACGTTGAATTGGATGTTGTATGAAATCATTTGCCAAAGGAGCTCGGTTTTCTGTATTTTTCCAGTACACTTTTGTGTCGTTTTGACCTCTTGAGAATATCTGGCTGGGGTTTCTACTCTGCACCAAACTCGAGTAAAGGAGCCTTTGCTCACCCTCAGCATTTCAGTGTTCTGGGGTGTTACAGGCGCGCAGGCTCAGCACGGCCTCTTGTTTCCATGAGGCCCCGCTGTGTCACACTGGCCCTTGGTTCCATGAGCATCTGGAGTGTCACACAGCTTGATGACATTTGTCCTTGCTGCCTCTCCCATCCCAGTGCTCCAGGAACAGCCCCGAGCCACCTGTGAGGGACAGGCCCTGCTGGCCCAGGCCTGGGCTCAGGCCTTGGCCTTTCTGCTTCCTCCAACCAGCCCAGGCCTTGCTCAGCATTGCAGTTCCCTGCTCACAGCCTCGGGCTCCTGCAATCCTGGCCTCAAGGATCTGCTCTCACCACTCCCTGGGGAGCCTTTGGCAGTCCCTGCCCTCAGTGGGGCCAGTGATGCTCCAAGGGACTTGGAGTTTTGCTTCTGACTCCTTGAGCAGCTTCTTCAACCTTCTCTCAGTGCCTGGGGCTCCTGGACTCAGCCCCAAATCCACCGTTGGGGATCATTAAAATACAGAAAACCCTCAGGAGCTCTTTGTCTTCTTTCCAATGTCTTCCAGTCTCCAGGCCTTGTGCAGCTGCTTGGAGTCACTTTGGAGTTCTCTTAAGGAGGAAGATTTCAAGGTACAGCTCATGATTTTCAGTTTTATAAAAGGGAGTAATTTTTCTTTTTCAGTTCAAAGAAGAAGCAACTTAGGCATTCCCCAGGTGATCTTGATGCTGAATGTCTCCTTAGGAGGTGTGGGCCCACTGAAGAATGAGCCCCTTGCCAGGCTGACCCTGTTTGGACAAGCTGCTCCCCAAGCCCAGCCTGGGGACATGTCTGACATGGCCCAGCTGGGACTGACATGCCTGGCCCTGCACCAGAAGCCCTTCCCCCTGAACTCTGCAGCTGGCTGTCCCTGCCCACTGCACCATGTCCCACGTGCTCTCCTCAGGGCTCTGCCTGCATCCAGGCCCAGGACAAGTATTCCTGTTTGTGAGGAAAGAAGGGAAAAGCCTGAGCAGGTTTTCCTAAACGACAAACCCCCACTGTAGAAGCACATGCTGAGTACAGGCTGCCTGGAACCTGGAATGATGACACCTTTCTACTAGGGACAGTGGGACCAGAAATGATGTCTGGATGCAGAATTCTCGGAGTCTTGCAGCTGAATTCTCTGTCCTTGTCCTTTCCCTGCATCTCTGTTGCAGATGGAAGCTGCTGGTGCCTTTCTCAGCTGTGACCTGTCTTTTGAATGCAGACAGATGTTCCCAGGTGTGTTAAGCAGGTGCTGCTCAATGTTTATGCAAAGCTTTGGTGTGCTCATGGAACCAAGGGGACCCTTGTGACACAGCGGGGGCTGATGGAACCAAGGAGACAGTTGTGACAGTTCAGAGCCTCACAGAAACAAGGCTCCATTGTGACACTGAAGGCAATTACGGAATCCACATCACTGTGACACAGCCAGGCCACATGGAACCAATGGTCCCTGATGACAATGCAGGTCCGAGGAGACCATGGTGACACTATGGGACCGCATGGATCCAAGGGGCCACTGTGACACTGAAGAACTTCATGGAAGCCAGGGTGCAGTGTGACACAGCGGTGCCTGATTGGAACAAAGGAACCACTGTTGACAGCCCAGAAACTCCTGGAACCAAGGGGCTGTGGTGACACAGCAGGGCCACATGGAACCAAGGAGACCTGTGACATTTAGGAACCTCATGGAACCAAGAGTCCACTATGACACTGCAGAAACAAGGAGACCATTGGGACGTTGTGGAAGCTCACAGAACCAAGCAGCCCTCGAGACACTCCAGGGCCTCGTTGAAGCAGGGAGACCACTGTGACAGTCCAGAACCTCATGGAGCTAAGGCTCTCTTGTGACACAGCAGGCTCCCATGCAACCAATTGTCCATTGTGACAATGCAGATCCCAGGAGACCATGGTTACACTACGGAAGCTCATGGAACCAAGGGTCCCTTGTGACAAAGCAAGGCCTTGTGGAACCAAGGAGAGCATTGTGACGTAATGGAACCTCGTGGAACCAAGGGTCCGTTGTTAGAGTCCAGAACCAAGGACACCATTGTGACAGTCCAGAACCTCATGGGACCAAGATTCCCTTGTTACACAGTGGCACTTGATGGAACCAAGGAGCCACTGTAGCACAGCAAAGCTGCATGAAACCTATGGTCCGTAGCGCTACTGCGGATCCAGGGAAACCATGGCGATACCACGGAACCTCATGGAACCAAGGGTCCAGTGTGACCCAGCAGAACCTCTTGGAATCAAGGCACCCATGTTACACTATGGAACCTCATGGAGCCAAGGGTCCGGTGTGCCGTTGCGGGGCCTCACTGGAGCAAAGGACATGGTTGATGGGACAGAAGCTCATGGAAACGATGGGATATTGGGACATTGCAGAGCCTCATGGAACCAAGGAGACCACTGTGACACTGAGGAAGAATTATGGAAGCAAGCAGCCACTGTAGAACCAAGGAGAGCACTGTTGACAGTACAAAACCTCCTGGAACTGAGAGGCCATTGTTCTACAGCGAGGCCTCGGGGAACCAAGGGGCCATGGTGACACTGTGGGGCCTCATGAACCAAGTAGTCGTTGTGACACAGCGGGGCTGCTTGTAACCAATTGTCCATCGTGATACTGCAGATGCAAGAGACCGTGCTGACACTATGGCAGTTCATGGAACCGAGAGGCTGTTGTGACACACCAAGGCCTCGTGGCACCAAGGAGAGAGCATTGTGGCAGTGCAGAACTAAGGAGGCCATTTTGACAGTACAGACCCAAATGGAACCAAGGGTCCACTGTTATCCAGCAGGGCCTCGTGGAACCAAGGGGCCCTCGTGAAAGTGTGCAAGGGGCATAATGGAGTCAGGGACACCACTGATACTGAAATCTGCTGGATAGCAACTTTTGAACACAGTTTTGAGGATTTGAGAGCAGGTATTCTTTATTACACCATGGTGGTCACTTGGGCAATCCTTCATCTACTCGAGTGCACTGGCCACCAGGCAATCGGAGCTTTTATCACTCACACTGATGATGTATTCATTAGTTAACCCCACCTGGAATTTATTTGCCATAATTGCACCCCTTCTCACAAGTCCTTCTATGGTTCTTTGGAGTGTGTCTTCAACATGCACTGTCCTTTTTAGGTGACTGCTCTTTGATCCCCGCTTTTGAGGAAGGGCAATATTATTGTTGTGTATAACTTCTGCTTTTGTCAGCCTTGCAGAGCTGAGCTGACATTCTCCTTGCGTTTTGTGCATGCTCCGTTTGCCTCGGCTACATCCTTTGTGCGTTTCTCCAAGACTGTGCTCTTCTGTTCTCTGCCCTTGGTAAGTGTAAATGTTGTTCTGTTCTCCTGTCCTTGTCACAGTGCTCGCCCCACGAGGCGTGTCTGCAAGCCCCTCCAACCCATGGACTTGGGATGGGCAAGTGTTCCTGAGGGAACAGGGATGGGACAGCTGGGCTGGACTGGCCCAAGGGATGTTCCATTCCATGTCACACCACGATCAGCAATCAACTGGGAGAAGCAGGGGCATGGGGGATGGGGGGGGGGGGGGGTGGGGGTGTGTCACCATCTGCCAACACAGGCCGAGGATTGTTCGATCTCAGAGGTGCAAACAGGTAAATAGCGGGGGACAAATCAGTTTATTCAACAACAGCAATGCATTTTTATTGAATGCCAAACAATTCAGTTGCGCTAGAGGGGAGAGATATAGGAAACGGAGTATAGAGAGAGAAAAGGAGGGGAAGGGGGAAGTAGCTACCAACAGACGAGACCAAGGTCATGGTGGGCCAGCCAATGGAAGGGTGGTCATCCGTGGGGAGTACTCAGGGTCTTCTCCAGAGGATCGCTCTTTTGTAGTCCTTTTCCAAAGCGAGTGGCTTGTGGCCAAGAGGCGGGGAGATTTATGGAGCATTGTGTGGTGCTCCAAGAGACAGGTGCGGTCGTGCAGTACATGCAGGCTTCAGCTGGTACCATGACAGCACAGTCCAGTGAGCACAACACACCTGCAAAGAGTCCCTTGGCAAGCACCCACCTCAAGCAGGCCAGAAAACCATTGTCCAGAGTCAACCTGGGCGGGGGTCCTTGAGGTCTTCTTGAGAGGGTCATGAGGCAAAAATGAGGGAAACTTCACACCGACCCTTAGAGTGGTAGATGAGAGGCAGCCCTCAGGAAACGGTGGCCACCCAGAGCTGTTACTCCTAGCAGATTTTGGCTGGGAGCAAGCCTTGTATGTAGTGCTTTTTCAGGGGGAATATCAGTTTCAGCCGTGGGAACCTGCAAAAGGGGCTGGTACTTTTCCATAGGAAGGAAAGCACAGAGCCTTAGTGCTCCAGGAGCTGATGAGAGGCAGTCCTCAACATTCCAGGATCAGCCAGTCTTGCCAGGTGGCCCCCGGGGAGGCCCAGCCAGCCAGACCTGTTCCATGTTGCCTTGGTTCCATGGGGCCTCACAGTGTCACAATGTTCTCCTTGATTCCAGGAGTCCCTGTAGTGTCCCGATATTCTCCTTGTCACAATATTCTCCCTGCTTCTGTAGTGTAAACAATGGCCCCTTGCTTCCCTAAGGTCCTGCAGAGTCACCACGGCCCCTGGGCTCCATGTGGCCCTGCTGTGTAACAAAGGCTCCTTGGTTCTCTGGGCCGCACAGCTTCATCACTGACCCTTGGTTCCATTGGGGTCCTGAGTCTCACAAAGGTGCCCCTGATTGCATGAGGCACCAGAGTGTCAAAATGGTCTCTTTGGTTCCATGAGGTTCCGCAGTGTCCCCATGGTCGCTGTCAGAGGCTGGATGACATCAATGTCCCCAGACCCGTCGGGATGCTCGGAATGCCCGAGTGGGGCCGGGGCTGGGACAGACCTTGGAATGAGGTGGGACAGAACCCCGTCCCCAGCCATGGCCTGGCAGATCTGCCAATCACACAGCAGGGGCAGAGCAAACCCAGCTGTGACTGCCTGAGCCGTCAATCAATCACACAGCAGGGGCAGCGCCCAGCCAGCTCTGATTGGCTGAGCCGTCAATCAATCACACAGCAGGGGCAGCGCCCAGCCAGCTCTGATTGGTTGAGCCGTCAATCAATCACACAGCAGGGTCACCGCCCAGCCAGCTCTGATTGGCTGAGCCGTCAATCAAGCACACAGCAGGGGCAGCGCCCACCCAGCTCTGATTGGCTGAGCCGTCAATCAATCCCACACAAAGGCAATGAAACACAGCAGTGCGTGGTAAGAAAGCAGATGTCCCTGAAAAGAGGAGAGCTTAGAAAACGCTAGGGATTTAAAAAATCGGGCATGACGTCAAGCCCTGGTCTGAATCATGAAATCTCCTGGGTCTGTGTCTCAGCCACACTGGAAGCCTAGCAGCTGGTAGCTCTCTGCATATCTATCTGGAGATCTTCTGTCTTTCTGTCTCTTTTTTCTCTTTTAACCTTCTTATCCTCTTTTACTGGAATGTTTTTGGGTAGTTTAACATTTTTATGCCTAAAGGTTTCCATCTTACATGGGCCGAGTTAATGATGTTCCTGCTACGCTAAGTGATGCACGTTGAATTGGATGTTGTATGAAATCATTTGCCAAAGGAGCTCGGTTTTCTGTATTTTTCCAGTACACTTTTGTGTCGTTTTGACCTCTTGAGAATATCTGGCTGGGGTTTCTACTCTGCACCAAACTCGAGTAAAGGAGCCTTTGCTCACCCTCAGCATTTCAGTGTTCTGGGGTGTTACAGGCGCGCAGGCTCAGCACGGCCTCTTGTTTCCATGAGGCCCCGCTGTGTCACACTGGCCCTTGGTTCCATGAGCATCTGGAGTGTCACACAGCTTGATGACATTTGTCCTTGCTGCCTCTCCCATCCCAGTGCTCCAGGAACAGCCCCGAGCCACCTGTGAGGGACAGGCCCTGCTGGCCCAGGCCTGGGCTCAGGCCTTGGCCTTTCTGCTTCCTCCAACCAGCCCAGGCCTTGCTCAGCATTGCAGTTCCCTGCTCACAGCCTCGGGCTCCTGCAATCCTGGCCTCAAGGATCTGCTCTCACCACTCCCTGGGGAGCCTTTGGCAGTCCCTGCCCTCAGTGGGGCCAGTGATGCTCCAAGGGACTTGGAGTTTTGCTTCTGACTCCTTGAGCAGCTTCTTCAACCTTCTCTCAGTGCCTGGGGCTCCTGGACTCAGCCCCAAATCCACCGTTGGGGATCATTAAAATACAGAAAACCCTCAGGAGCTCTTTGTCTTCTTTCCAATGTCTTCCAGTCTCCAGGCCTTGTGCAGCTGCTTGGAGTCACTTTGGAGTTCTCTTAAGGAGGAAGATTTCAAGGTACAGCTCATGATTTTCAGTTTTATAAAAGGGAGTAATTTTTCTTTTTCAGTTCAAAGAAGAAGCAACTTAGGCATTCCCCAGGTGATCTTGATGCTGAATGTCTCCTTAGGAGGTGTGGGCCCACTGAAGAATGAGCCCCTTGCCAGGCTGACCCTGTTTGGACAAGCTGCTCCCCAAGCCCAGCCTGGGGACATGTCTGACATGGCCCAGCTGGGACTGACATGCCTGGCCCTGCACCAGAAGCCCTTCCCCCTGAACTCTGCAGCTGGCTGTCCCTGCCCACTGCACCATGTCCCACGTGCTCTCCTCAGGGCTCTGCCTGCATCCAGGCCCAGGACAAGTATTCCTGTTTGTGAGGAAAGAAGGGAAAAGCCTGAGCAGGTTTTCCTAAACGACAAACCCCCACTGTAGAAGCACATGCTGAGTACAGGCTGCCTGGAACCTGGAATGATGACACCTTTCTACTAGGGACAGTGGGACCAGAAATGATGTCTGGATGCAGAATTCTCGGAGTCTTGCAGCTGAATTCTCTGTCCTTGTCCTTTCCCTGCATCTCTGTTGCAGATGGAAGCTGCTGGTGCCTTTCTCAGCTGTGACCTGTCTTTTGAATGCAGACAGATGTTCCCAGGTGTGTTAAGCAGGTGCTGCTCAATGTTTATGCAAAGCTTTGGTGTGCTCATGGAACCAAGGGGACCCTTGTGACACAGCGGGGGCTGATGGAACCAAGGAGACAGTTGTGACAGTTGAGAGCCTCACAGAAACAAGGCTCCATTGTGACACTGAAGGCAATTACGGAATCCACATCACTGTGACACAGCCAGGCCACATGGAACCAATGGTCCCTGATGACAATGCAGGTCCGAGGAGACCATGGTGACACTATGGGACCGCATGGATCCAAGGGGCCACTGTGACACTGAAGAACTTCATGGAAGCCAGGGTGCAGTGTGACACAGCGGTGCCTGATTGGAACAAAGGAACCACTGTTGACAGCCCAGAAACTCCTGGAACCAAGGGGCTGTGGTGACACAGCAGGGCCACATGGAACCAAGGAGACCTGTGACATTTAGGAACCTCATGGAACCAAGAGTCCACTATGACACTGCAGAAACAAGGAGACCATTGGGACGTTGTGGAAGCTCACAGAACCAAGCAGCCCTCGAGACACTCCAGGGCCTCGTTGAAGCAGGGAGACCACTGTGACAGTCCAGAACCTCATGGAGCTAAGGCTCTCTTGTGACACAGCAGGCTCCCATGCAACCAATTGTCCATTGTGACAATGCAGATCCCAGGAGACCATGGTTACACTACGGAAGCTCATGGAACCAAGGGTCCATTGTGACAAAGCAAGGCCTTGTGGAACCAAGGAGAGCATTGTGACGTAATGGAACCTCGTGGAACCAAGGGTCCGTTGTTAGAGTCCAGAACCAAGGACACCATTGTGACAGTCCAGAACCTCATGGGACCAAGATTCCCTTGTTACACAGTGGCACTTGATGGAACCAAGGAGCCACTGTAGCACAGCAAAGCTGCATGAAACCTATGGTCCGTAGCGCTACTGCGGATCCAGGGAAACCATGGCGATACCACGGAACCTCATGGAACCAAGGGTCCAGTGTGACCCAGCAGAACCTCTTGGAATCAAGGCACCCATGTTACACTATGGAACCTCATGGAGCCAAGGGTCCGGTGTGCCGTTGCGGGGCCTCACTGGAGCAAAGGACATGGTTGATGGGACAGAAGCTCATGGAAACGATGGGATATTGGGACATTGCAGAGCCTCATGGAACCAAGGAGACCACTGTGACACTGAGGAAGAATTATGGAAGCAAGCAGCCACTGTAGAACCAAGGAGAGCACTGTTGACAGTACAAAACCTCCTGGAACTGAGAGGCCATTGTTCTACAGCGAGGCCTCGGGGAACCAAGGGGCCATGGTGACACTGTGGGGCCTCATGAACCAAGTAGTCGTTGTGACACAGCGGGGCTGCTTGTAACCAATTGTCCATCGTGATACTGCAGATGCAAGAGACCGTGCTGACACTATGGCAGTTCATGGAACCGAGAGGCTGTTGTGACACACCAAGGCCTCGTGGCACCAAGGAGAGAGCATTGTGGCAGTGCAGAACTAAGGAGGCCATTTTGACAGTACAGACCCAAATGGAACCAAGGGTCCACTGTTATCCAGCAGGGCCTCGTGGAACCAAGGGGCCCTCGTGAAAGTGTGCAAGGGGCATAATGGAGTCAGGGACACCACTGATACTGAAATCTGCTGGATAGCAACTTTTGAACACAGTTTTGAGGATTTGAGAGCAGGTATTCTTTATTACACCATGGTGGTCACTTGGGCAATCCTTCATCTACTCGAGTGCACTGGCCACCAGGCAATCGGAGCTTTTATCACTCACACTGATGATGTATTCATTAGTTAACCCCACCTGGAATTTATTTGCCATAATTGCACCCCTTCTCACAAGTCCTTCTATGGTTCTTTGGAGTGTGTCTTCAACATGCACTGTCCTTTTTAGGTGACTGCTCTTTGATCCCCGCTTTTGAGGAAGGGCAATATTATTGTTGTGTATAACTTCTGCTTTTGTCAGCCTTGCAGAGCTGAGCTGACATTCTCCTTGCGTTTTGTGCACGCTCCGTTTGCCTCGGCTACATCCTTTGTGCGTTTCTCCAAGACTGTGCTCTTCTGTTCTCTGCCCTTGGTAAGTGTAAATGTTGTTCTGTTCTCCTGTCCTTGTCACAGTGCTC
This sequence comes from Sturnus vulgaris, assembly GCF_052056855.1. NCBI lineage: Eukaryota > Metazoa > Chordata > Aves > Passeriformes > Sturnidae > Sturnus > Sturnus vulgaris. The sequence continues at coordinate 938,411 of NW_028276064.1, forward strand.
GCCCCACGAGGCGTGTCTGCAAGCCCCTCCAACCCATGGACTTGGGATGGGCAAGTGTTCCTGAGGGAACAGGGATGGGACAGCTGGGCTGGACTGGCCCAAGGGATGTTCCATTCCATGTCACACCACGATCAGCAATCAACTGGGAGAAGCAGGGGCATGGGGGATGGGGGGGGGGGGGGGGTGGGGGTGTGTCACCATCTGCCAACACAGGCCGAGGATTGTTCGATCTCAGAGGTGCAAACAGGTAAATAGCGGGGGACAAATCAGTTTATTCAACAACAGCAATGCATTTTTATTGAATGCCAAACAATTCAGTTGCGCTAGAGGGGAGAGATATAGGAAACGGAGTATAGAGAGAGAAAAGGAGGGGAAGGGGGAAGTAGCTACCAACAGACGAGACCAAGGTCATGGTGGGCCAGCCAATGGAAGGGTGGTCATCCGTGGGGAGTACTCAGGGTCTTCTCCAGAGGATCGCTCTTTTGTAGTCCTTTTCCAAAGCGAGTGGCTTGTGGCCAAGAGGCGGGGAGATTTATGGAGCATTGTGTGGTGCTCCAAGAGACAGGTGCGGTCGTGCAGTACATGCAGGCTTCAGCTGGTACCATGACAGCACAGTCCAGTGAGCACAACACACCTGCAAAGAGTCCCTTGGCAAGCACCCACCTCAAGCAGGCCAGAAAACCATTGTCCAGAGTCAACCTGGGCGGGGGTCCTTGAGGTCTTCTTGAGAGGGTCATGAGGCAAAAATGAGGGAAACTTCACACCGACCCTTAGAGTGGTAGATGAGAGGCAGCCCTCAGGAAACGGTGGCCACCCAGAGCTGTTACTCCTAGCAGATTTTGGCTGGGAGCAAGCCTTGTATGTAGTGCTTTTTCAGGGGGAATATCAGTTTCAGCCGTGGGAACCTGCAAAAGGGGCTGGTACTTTTCCATAGGAAGGAAAGCACAGAGCCTTAGTGCTCCAGGAGCTGATGAGAGGCAGTCCTCAACATTCCAGGATCAGCCAGTCTTGCCAGGTGGCCCCCGGGGAGGCCCAGCCAGCCAGACCTGTTCCATGTTGCCTTGGTTCCATGGGGCCTCACAGTGTCACAATGTTCTCCTTGATTCCAGGAGTCCCTGTAGTGTCCCGATATTCTCCTTGTCACAATATTCTCCCTGCTTCTGTAGTGTAAACAATGGCCCCTTGCTTCCCTAAGGTCCTGCAGAGTCACCACGGCCCCTGGGCTCCATGTGGCCCTGCTGTGTAACAAAGGCTCCTTGGTTCTCTGGGCCGCACAGCTTCATCACTGACCCTTGGTTCCATTGGGGTCCCGAGTCTCACAAAGGTGCCCCTGATTGCATGAGGCACCAGAGTGTCAAAATGGTCTCTTTGGTTCCATGAGGTTCCGCAGTGTCCCCATGGTCGCTGTCAGAGGCTGGATGACATCAATGTCCCCAGACCCGTCGGGATGCTCGGAATGCCCGAGTGGGGCCGGGGCTGGGACAGACCTTGGAATGAGGTGGGACAGAACCCCGTCCCCAGCCATGGCCTGGCAGATCTGCCAATCACACAGCAGGGGCAGAGCAAACCCAGCTGTGACTGCCTGAGCCGTCAATCAATCACACAGCAGGGGCAGCGCCCAGCCAGCTCTGATTGGCTGAGCCGTCAATCAATCACACAGCAGGGGCAGCGCCCAGCCAGCTCTGATTGGTTGAGCCGTCAATCAATCACACAGCAGGGTCACCGCCCAGCCAGCTCTGATTGGCTGAGCCGTCAATCAAGCACACAGCAGGGGCAGCGCCCACCCAGCTCTGATTGGCTGAGCCGTCAATCAATCCCACACAAAGGCAATGAAACACAGCAGTGCGTGGTAAGAAAGCAGATGTCCCTGAAAAGAGGAGAGCTTAGAAAACGCTAGGGATTTAAAAAATCGGGCATGACGTCAAGCCCTGGTCTGAATCATGAAATCTCCTGGGTCTGTGTCTCAGCCACACTGGAAGCCTAGCAGCTGGTAGCTCTCTGCATATCTATCTGGAGATCTTCTGTCTTTCTGTCTCTTTTTTCTCTTTTAACCTTCTTATCCTCTTTTACTGGAATGTTTTTGGGTAGTTTAACATTTTTATGCCTAAAGGTTTCCATCTTACATGGGCCGAGTTAATGATGTTCCTGCTACGCTAAGTGATGCACGTTGAATTGGATGTTGTATGAAATCATTTGCCAAAGGAGCTCGGTTTTCTGTATTTTTCCAGTACACTTTTGTGTCGTTTTGACCTCTTGAGAATATCTGGCTGGGGTTTCTACTCTGCACCAAACTCGAGTAAAGGAGCCTTTGCTCACCCTCAGCATTTCAGTGTTCTGGGGTGTTACAGGCGCGCAGGCTCAGCACGGCCTCTTGTTTCCATGAGGCCCCGCTGTGTCACACTGGCCCTTGGTTCCATGAGCATCTGGAGTGTCACACAGCTTGATGACATTTGTCCTTGCTGCCTCTCCCATCCCAGTGCTCCAGGAACAGCCCCGAGCCACCTGTGAGGGACAGGCCCTGCTGGCCCAGGCCTGGGCTCAGGCCTTGGCCTTTCTGCTTCCTCCAACCAGCCCAGGCCTTGCTCAGCATTGCAGTTCCCTGCTCACAGCCTCGGGCTCCTGCAATCCTGGCCTCAAGGATCTGCTCTCACCACTCCCTGGGGAGCCTTTGGCAGTCCCTGCCCTCAGTGGGGCCAGTGATGCTCCAAGGGACTTGGAGTTTTGCTTCTGACTCCTTGAGCAGCTTCTTCAACCTTCTCTCAGTGCCTGGGGCTCCTGGACTCAGCCCCAAATCCACCGTTGGGGATCATTAAAATACAGAAAACCCTCAGGAGCTCTTTGTCTTCTTTCCAATGTCTTCCAGTCTCCAGGCCTTGTGCAGCTGCTTGGAGTCACTTTGGAGTTCTCTTAAGGAGGAAGATTTCAAGGTACAGCTCATGATTTTCAGTTTTATAAAAGGGAGTAATTTTTCTTTTTCAGTTCAAAGAAGAAGCAACTTAGGCATTCCCCAGGTGATCTTGATGCTGAATGTCTCCTTAGGAGGTGTGGGCCCACTGAAGAATGAGCCCCTTGCCAGGCTGACCCTGTTTGGACAAGCTGCTCCCCAAGCCCAGCCTGGGGACATGTCTGACATGGCCCAGCTGGGACTGACATGCCTGGCCCTGCACCAGAAGCCCTTCCCCCTGAACTCTGCAGCTGGCTGTCCCTGCCCACTGCACCATGTCCCACGTGCTCTCCTCAGGGCTCTGCCTGCATCCAGGCCCAGGACAAGTATTCCTGTTTGTGAGGAAAGAAGGGAAAAGCCTGAGCAGGTTTTCCTAAACGACAAACCCCCACTGTAGAAGCACATGCTGAGTACAGGCTGCCTGGAACCTGGAATGATGACACCTTTCTACTAGGGACAGTGGGACCAGAAATGATGTCTGGATGCAGAATTCTCGGAGTCTTGCAGCTGAATTCTCTGTCCTTGTCCTTTCCCTGCATCTCTGTTGCAGATGGAAGCTGCTGGTGCCTTTCTCAGCTGTGACCTGTCTTTTGAATGCAGACAGATGTTCCCAGGTGTGTTAAGCAGGTGCTGCTCAATGTTTATGCAAAGCTTTGGTGTGCTCATGGAACCAAGGGGACCCTTGTGACACAGCGGGGGCTGATGGAACCAAGGAGACAGTTGTGACAGTTCAGAGCCTCACAGAAACAAGGCTCCATTGTGACACTGAAGGCAATTACGGAATCCACATCACTGTGACACAGCCAGGCCACATGGAACCAATGGTCCCTGATGACAATGCAGGTCCGAGGAGACCATGGTGACACTATGGGACCGCATGGATCCAAGGGGCCACTGTGACACTGAAGAACTTCATGGAAGCCAGGGTGCAGTGTGACACAGCGGTGCCTGATTGGAACAAAGGAACCACTGTTGACAGCCCAGAAACTCCTGGAACCAAGGGGCTGTGGTGACACAGCAGGGCCACATGGAACCAAGGAGACCTGTGACATTTAGGAACCTCATGGAACCAAGAGTCCACTATGACACTGCAGAAACAAGGAGACCATTGGGACGTTGTGGAAGCTCACAGAACCAAGCAGCCCTCGAGACACTCCAGGGCCTCGTTGAAGCAGGGAGACCACTGTGACAGTCCAGAACCTCATGGAGCTAAGGCTCTCTTGTGACACAGCAGGCTCCCATGCAACCAATTGTCCATTGTGACAATGCAGATCCCAGGAGACCATGGTTACACTACGGAAGCTCATGGAACCAAGGGTCCATTGTGACAAAGCAAGGCCTTGTGGAACCAAGGAGAGCATTGTGACGTAATGGAACCTCGTGGAACCAAGGGTCCGTTGTTAGAGTCCAGAACCAAGGACACCATTGTGACAGTCCAGAACCTCATGGGACCAAGATTCCCTTGTTACACAGTGGCACTTGATGGAACCAAGGAGCCACTGTAGCACAGCAAAGCTGCATGAAACCTATGGTCCGTAGCGCTACTGCGGATCCAGGGAAACCATGGCGATACCACGGAACCTCATGGAACCAAGGGTCCAGTGTGACCCAGCAGAACCTCTTGGAATCAAGGCACCCATGTTACACTATGGAACCTCATGGAGCCAAGGGTCCGGTGTGCCGTTGCGGGGCCTCACTGGAGCAAAGGACATGGTTGATGGGACAGAAGCTCATGGAAACGATGGGATATTGGGACATTGCAGAGCCTCATGGAACCAAGGAGACCACTGTGACACTGAGGAAGAATTATGGAAGCAAGCAGCCACTGTAGAACCAAGGAGAGCACTGTTGACAGTACAAAACCTCCTGGAACTGAGAGGCCATTGTTCTACAGCGAGGCCTCGGGGAACCAAGGGGCCATGGTGACACTGTGGGGCCTCATGAACCAAGTAGTCGTTGTGACACAGCGGGGCTGCTTGTAACCAATTGTCCATCGTGATACTGCAGATGCAAGAGACCGTGCTGACACTATGGCAGTTCATGGAACCGAGAGGCTGTTGTGACACACCAAGGCCTCGTGGCACCAAGGAGAGAGCATTGTGGCAGTGCAGAACTAAGGAGGCCATTTTGACAGTACAGACCCAAATGGAACCAAGGGTCCACTGTTATCCAGCAGGGCCTCGTGGAACCAAGGGGCCCTCGTGAAAGTGTGCAAGGGGCATAATGGAGTCAGGGACACCACTGATACTGAAATCTGCTGGATAGCAACTTTTGAACACAGTTTTGAGGATTTGAGAGCAGGTATTCTTTATTACACCATGGTGGTCACTTGGGCAATCCTTCATCTACTCGAGTGCACTGGCCACCAGGCAATCGGAGCTTTTATCACTCACACTGATGATGTATTCATTAGTTAACCCCACCTGGAATTTATTTGCCATAATTGCACCCCTTCTCACAAGTCCTTCTATGGTTCTTTGGAGTGTGTCTTCAACATGCACTGTCCTTTTTAGGTGACTGCTCTTTGATCCCCGCTTTTGAGGAAGGGCAATATTATTGTTGTGTATAACTTCTGCTTTTGTCAGCCTTGCAGAGCTGAGCTGACATTCTCCTTGCGTTTTGTGCATGCTCCGTTTGCCTCGGCTACATCCTTTGTGCGTTTCTCCAAGACTGTGCTCTTCTGTTCTCTGCCCTTGGTAAGTGTAAATGTTGTTCTGTTCTCCTGTCCTTGTCACAGTGCTCGCCCCACGAGGCGTGTCTGCAAGCCCCTCCAACCCATGGACTTGGGATGGGCAAGTGTTCCTGAGGGAACAGGGATGGGACAGCTGGGCTGGACTGGCCCAAGGGATGTTCCATTCCATGTCACACCACGATCAGCAATCAACTGGGAGAAGCAGGGGCATGGGGGATGGGGGGGGGGGGGGGGTGGGGGTGTGTCACCATCTGCCAACACAGGCCGAGGATTGTTCGATCTCAGAGGTGCAAACAGGTAAATAGCGGGGGACAAATCAGTTTATTCAACAACAGCAATGCATTTTTATTGAATGCCAAACAATTCAGTTGCGCTAGAGGGGAGAGATATAGGAAACGGAGTATAGAGAGAGAAAAGGAGGGGAAGGGGGAAGTAGCTACCAACAGACGAGACCAAGGTCATGGTGGGCCAGCCAATGGAAGGGTGGTCATCCGTGGGGAGTACTCAGGGTCTTCTCCAGAGGATCGCTCTTTTGTAGTCCTTTTCCAAAGCGAGTGGCTTGTGGCCAAGAGGCGGGGAGATTTATGGAGCATTGTGTGGTGCTCCAAGAGACAGGTGCGGTCGTGCAGTACATGCAGGCTTCAGCTGGTACCATGACAGCACAGTCCAGTGAGCACAACACACCTGCAAAGAGTCCCTTGGCAAGCACCCACCTCAAGCAGGCCAGAAAACCATTGTCCAGAGTCAACCTGGGCGGGGGTCCTTGAGGTCTTCTTGAGAGGGTCATGAGGCAAAAATGAGGGAAACTTCACACCGACCCTTAGAGTGGTAGATGAGAGGCAGCCCTCAGGAAACGGTGGCCACCCAGAGCTGTTACTCCTAGCAGATTTTGGCTGGGAGCAAGCCTTGTATGTAGTGCTTTTTCAGGGGGAATATCAGTTTCAGCCGTGGGAACCTGCAAAAGGGGCTGGTACTTTTCCATAGGAAGGAAAGCACAGAGCCTTAGTGCTCCAGGAGCTGATGAGAGGCAGTCCTCAACATTCCAGGATCAGCCAGTCTTGCCAGGTGGCCCCCGGGGAGGCCCAGCCAGCCAGACCTGTTCCATGTTGCCTTGGTTCCATGGGGCCTCACAGTGTCACAATGTTCTCCTTGATTCCAGGAGTCCCTGTAGTGTCCCGATATTCTCCTTGTCACAATATTCTCCCTGCTTCTGTAGTGTAAACAATGGCCCCTTGCTTCCCTAAGGTCCTGCAGAGTCACCACGGCCCCTGGGCTCCATGTGGCCCTGCTGTGTAACAAAGGCTCCTTGGTTCTCTGGGCCGCACAGCTTCATCACTGACCCTTGGTTCCATTGGGGTCCTGAGTCTCACAAAGGTGCCCCTGATTGCATGAGGCACCAGAGTGTCAAAATGGTCTCTTTGGTTCCATGAGGTTCCGCAGTGTCCCCATGGTCGCTGTCAGAGGCTGGATGACATCAATGTCCCCAGACCCGTCGGGATGCTCGGAATGCCCGAGTGGGGCCGGGGCTGGGACAGACCTTGGAATGAGGTGGGACAGAACCCCGTCCCCAGCCATGGCCTGGCAGATCTGCCAATCACACAGCAGGGGCAGAGCAAACCCAGCTGTGACTGCCTGAGCCGTCAATCAATCACACAGCAGGGGCAGCGCCCAGCCAGCTCTGATTGGCTGAGCCGTCAATCAATCACACAGCAGGGGCAGCGCCCAGCCAGCTCTGATTGGTTGAGCCGTCAATCAATCACACAGCAGGGTCACCGCCCAGCCAGCTCTGATTGGCTGAGCCGTCAATCAAGCACACAGCAGGGGCAGCGCCCACCCAGCTCTGATTGGCTGAGCCGTCAATCAATCCCACACAAAGGCAATGAAACACAGCAGTGCGTGGTAAGAAAGCAGATGTCCCTGAAAAGAGGAGAGCTTAGAAAACGCTAGGGATTTAAAAAATCGGGCATGACGTCAAGCCCTGGTCTGAATCATGAAATCTCCTGGGTCTGTGTCTCAGCCACACTGGAAGCCTAGCAGCTGGTAGCTCTCTGCATATCTATCTGGAGATCTTCTGTCTTTCTGTCTCTTTTTTCTCTTTTAACCTTCTTATCCTCTTTTACTGGAATGTTTTTGGGTAGTTTAACATTTTTATGCCTAAAGGTTTCCATCTTACATGGGCCGAGTTAATGATGTTCCTGCTACGCTAAGTGATGCACGTTGAATTGGATGTTGTATGAAATCATTTGCCAAAGGAGCTCGGTTTTCTGTATTTTTCCAGTACACTTTTGTGTCGTTTTGACCTCTTGAGAATATCTGGCTGGGGTTTCTACTCTGCACCAAACTCGAGTAAAGGAGCCTTTGCTCACCCTCAGCATTTCAGTGTTCTGGGGTGTTACAGGCGCGCAGGCTCAGCACGGCCTCTTGTTTCCATGAGGCCCCGCTGTGTCACACTGGCCCTTGGTTCCATGAGCATCTGGAGTGTCACACAGCTTGATGACATTTGTCCTTGCTGCCTCTCCCATCCCAGTGCTCCAGGAACAGCCCCGAGCCACCTGTGAGGGACAGGCCCTGCTGGCCCAGGCCTGGGCTCAGGCCTTGGCCTTTCTGCTTCCTCCAACCAGCCCAGGCCTTGCTCAGCATTGCAGTTCCCTGCTCACAGCCTCGGGCTCCTGCAATCCTGGCCTCAAGGATCTGCTCTCACCACTCCCTGGGGAGCCTTTGGCAGTCCCTGCCCTCAGTGGGGCCAGTGATGCTCCAAGGGACTTGGAGTTTTGCTTCTGACTCCTTGAGCAGCTTCTTCAACCTTCTCTCAGTGCCTGGGGCTCCTGGACTCAGCCCCAAATCCACCGTTGGGGATCATTAAAATACAGAAAACCCTCAGGAGCTCTTTGTCTTCTTTCCAATGTCTTCCAGTCTCCAGGCCTTGTGCAGCTGCTTGGAGTCACTTTGGAGTTCTCTTAAGGAGGAAGATTTCAAGGTACAGCTCATGATTTTCAGTTTTATAAAAGGGAGTAATTTTTCTTTTTCAGTTCAAAGAAGAAGCAACTTAGGCATTCCCCAGGTGATCTTGATGCTGAATGTCTCCTTAGGAGGTGTGGGCCCACTGAAGAATGAGCCCCTTGCCAGGCTGACCCTGTTTGGACAAGCTGCTCCCCAAGCCCAGCCTGGGGACATGTCTGACATGGCCCAGCTGGGACTGACATGCCTGGCCCTGCACCAGAAGCCCTTCCCCCTGAACTCTGCAGCTGGCTGTCCCTGCCCACTGCACCATGTCCCACGTGCTCTCCTCAGGGCTCTGCCTGCATCCAGGCCCAGGACAAGTATTCCTGTTTGTGAGGAAAGAAGGGAAAAGCCTGAGCAGGTTTTCCTAAACGACAAACCCCCACTGTAGAAGCACATGCTGAGTACAGGCTGCCTGGAACCTGGAATGATGACACCTTTCTACTAGGGACAGTGGGACCAGAAATGATGTCTGGATGCAGAATTCTCGGAGTCTTGCAGCTGAATTCTCTGTCCTTGTCCTTTCCCTGCATCTCTGTTGCAGATGGAAGCTGCTGGTGCCTTTCTCAGCTGTGACCTGTCTTTTGAATGCAGACAGATGTTCCCAGGTGTGTTAAGCAGGTGCTGCTCAATGTTTATGCAAAGCTTTGGTGTGCTCATGGAACCAAGGGGACCCTTGTGACACAGCGGGGGCTGATGGAACCAAGGAGACAGTTGTGACAGTTGAGAGCCTCACAGAAACAAGGCTCCATTGTGACACTGAAGGCAATTACGGAATCCACATCACTGTGACACAGCCAGGCCACATGGAACCAATGGTCCCTGATGACAATGCAGGTCCAAGGAGACCATGGTGACACTATGGGACCGCATGGATCCAAGGGGCCACTGTGACACTGAAGAACTTCATGGAAGCCAGGGTGCAGTGTGACACAGCGGTGCCTGATTGGAACAAAGGAACCACTGTTGACAGCCCAGAAACTCCTGGAACCAAGGGGCTGTGGTGACACAGCAGGGCCACATGGAACCAAGGAGACCTGTGACATTTAGGAACCTAATGGAACCAAGAGTCCACTATGACACTGCAGAAACAAGGAGACCATTGGGACGTTGTGGAAGCTCACAGAACCAAGCAGCCCTCGAGACACTCCAGGGCCTCGTTGAAGCAGGGAGACCACTGTGACAGTCCAGAACCTCATGGAGCTAAGGCTCTCTTGTGACACAGCAGGCTCCCATGCAACCAATTGTCCATTGTGACAATGCAGATCCCAGGAGACCATGGTTACACTACGGAAGCTCATGGAACCAAGGGTCCATTGTGACAAAGCAAGGCCTTGTGGAACCAAGGAGAGCATTGTGACGTAATGGAACCTCGTGGAACCAAGGGTCCGTTGTTAGAGTCCAGAACCAAGGACACCATTGTGACAGTCCAGAACCTCATGGGACCAAGATTCCCTTGTTACACAGTGGCACTTGATGGAACCAAGGAGCCACTGTAGCACAGCAAAGCTGCATGAAACCTATGGTCCGTAGCGATACTGCGGATCCAGGGAAACCATGGCGATACCACGGAACCTCATGGAACCAAGGGTCCAGTGTGACCCAGCAGAACCTCTTGGAATCAAGGCACCCATGTTACACTATGGAACCTCATGGAGCCAAGGGTCCGGTGTGCCGTTGCGGGGCCTCACTGGAGCAAAGGACATGGTTGATGGGACAGAAGCTCATGGAAACGATGGGATATTGGGACATTGCAGAGCCTCATGGAACCAAGGAGACCACTGTGACACTGAGGAAGAATTATGGAAGCAAGCAGCCACTGTAGAACCAAGGAGAGCACTGTTGACAGTACAAAACCTCCTGGAACTGAGAGGCCATTGTTCTACAGCGAGGCCTCGGGGAACCAAGGGGCCATGGTGACACTGTGGGGCCTCATGAACCAAGTAGTCGTTGTGACACAGCGGGGCTGCTTGTAACCAATTGTCCATCGTGATACTGCAGATGCAAGAGACCGTGCTGACACTATGGCAGTTCATGGAACCGAGAGGCTGTTGTGACACACCAAGGCCTCGTGGCACCAAGGAGAGAGCATTGTGGCAGTGCAGAACTAAGGAGGCCATTTTGACAGTACAGACCCAAATGGAACCAAGGGTCCACTGTTATCCAGCAGGGCCTCGTGGAACCAAGGGGCCCTCGTGAAAGTGTGCAAGGGGCATAATGGAGTCAGGGACACCACTGATACTGAAATCTGCTGGATAGCAACTTTTGAACACAGTTTTGAGGATTTGAGAGCAGGTATTCTTTATTACACCATGGTGGTCACTTGGGCAATCCTTCATCTACTCGAGTGCACTGGCCACCAGGCAATCGGAGCTTTTATCACTCACACTGATGATGTATTCATTAGTTAACCCCACCTGGAATTTATTTGCCATAATTGCACCCCTTCTCACAAGTCCTTCTATGGTTCTTTGGAGTGTGTCTTCAACATGCACTGTCCTTTTTAGGTGACTGCTCTTTGATCCCCGCTTTTGAGGAAGGGCAATATTATTGTTGTGTATAACTTCTGCTTTTGTCAGCCTTGCAGAGCTGAGCTGACATTCTCCTTGCGTTTTGTGCACGCTCCGTTTGCCTCGGCTACATCCTTTGTGCGTTTCTCCAAGACTGTGCTCTTCTGTTCTCTGCCCTTGGTAAGTGTAAATGTTGTTCTGTTCTCCTGTCCTTGTCACAGTGCTCGCCCCACGAGGCGTGTCTGCAAGCCCCTCCAACCCATGGACTTGGGATGGGCAAGTGTTCCTGAGGGAACAGGGATGGGACAGCTGGGCTGGACTGGCCCAAGGGATGTTCCATTCCATGTCACACCACGATCAGCAATCAACTGGGAGAAGCAGGGGCATGGGGGATGGGGGGGGGGGGGGTGGGGGTGTGTCACCATCTGCCAACACAGGCCGAGGATTGTTCGATCTCAGAGGTGCAAACAGGTAAATAGCGGGGGACAAATCAGTTTATTCAACAACAGCAATGCATTTTTATTGAATGCCAAACAATTCAGTTGCGCTAGAGGGGAGAGATATAGGAAACGGAGTATAGAGAGAGAAAAGGAGGGGAAGGGGGAAGTAGCTACCAACAGACGAGACCAAGGTCATGGTGGGCCAGCCAATGGAAGGGTGGTCATCCGTGGGGAGTACTCAGGGTCTTCTCCAGAGGATCGCTCTTTTGTAGTCCTTTTCCAAAGCGAGTGGCTTGTGGCCAAGAGGCGGGGAGATTTATGGAGCATTGTGTGGTGCTCCAAGAGACAGGTGCGGTCGTGCAGTACATGCAGGCTTCAGCTGGTACCATGACAGCACAGTCCAGTGAGCACAACACACCTGCAAAGAGTCCCTTGGCAAGCACCCACCTCAAGCAGGCCAGAAAACCATTGTCCAGAGTCAACCTGGGCGGGGGTCCTTGAGGTCTTCTTGAGAGGGTCATGAGGCAAAAATGAGGGAAACTTCACACCGACCCTTAGAGTGGTAGATGAGAGGCAGCCCTCAGGAAACGGTGGCCACCCAGAGCTGTTACTCCTAGCAGATTTTGGCTGGGAGCAAGCCTTGTATGTAGTGCTTTTTCAGGGGGAATATCAGTTTCAGCCGTGGGAACCTGCAAAAGGGGCTGGTACTTTTCCATAGGAAGGAAAGCACAGAGCCTTAGTGCTCCAGGAGCTGATGAGAGGCAGTCCTCAACATTCCAGGATCAGCCAGTCTTGCCAGGTGGCCCCCGGGGAGGCCCAGCCAGCCAGACCTGTTCCATGTTGCCTTGGTTCCATGGGGCCTCACAGTGTCACAATGTTCTCCTTGATTCCAGGAGTCCCTGTAGTGTCCCGATATTCTCCTTGTCACAATATTCTCCCTGCTTCTGTAGTGTAAACAATGGCCCCTTGCTTCCCTAAGGTCCTGCAGAGTCACCACGGCCCCTGGGCTCCATGTGGCCCTGCTGTGTAACAAAGGCTCCTTGGTTCTCTGGGCCGCACAGCTTCATCACTGACCCTTGGTTCCATTGGGGTCCTGAGTCTCACAAAGGTGCCCCTGATTGCATGAGGCACCAGAGTGTCAAAATGGTCTCTTTGGTTCCATGAGGTTCCGCAGTGTCCCCATGGTCGCTGTCAGAGGCTGGATGACATCAATGTCCCCAGACCCGTCGGGATGCTCGGAATGCCCGAGTGGGGCCGGGGCTGGGACAGACCTTGGAATGAGGTGGGACAGAACCCCGTCCCCAGCCATGGCCTGGCAGATCTGCCAATCACACAGCAGGGGCAGAGCAAACCCAGCTGTGACTGCCTGAGCCGTCAATCAATCACACAGCAGGGGCAGCGCCCAGCCAGCTCTGATTGGCTGAGCCGTCAATCAATCACACAGCAGGGGCAGCGCCCAGCCAGCTCTGATTGGTTGAGCCGTCAATCAATCACACAGCAGGGTCACCGCCCAGCCAGCTCTGATTGGCTGAGCCGTCAATCAAGCACACAGCAGGGGCAGCGCCCACCCAGCTCTGATTGGCTGAGCCGTCAATCAATCCCACACAAAGGCAATGAAACACAGCAGTGCGTGGTAAGAAAGCAGATGTCCCTGAAAAGAGGAGAGCTTAGAAAACGCTAGGGATTTAAAAAATCGGGCATGACGTCAAGCCCTGGTCTGAATCCTGAAATCTCCTGGGTCTGTGTCTCAGCCACACTGGAAGCCTAGCAGCTGGTAGCTCTCTGCATATCTATCTGGAGATCTTCTGTCTTTCTGTCTCTTTTTTCTCTTTTAACCTTCTTATCCTCTTTTACTGGAATGTTTTTGGGTAGTTTAACATTTTATGCCTAAAGGTTTCCATCTTACATGGGCCGAGTTAATGATGTTCCTGCTACGCTAAGTGATGCACGTTGAATTGGATGTTGTATGAAATCATTTGCCAAAGGAGCTCGGTTTTCTGTATTTTTCCAGTACACTTTTGTGTCGTTTTGACCTCTTGAGAATATCTGGCTGGGGTTTCTACTCTGCACCAAACTCGAGTAAAGGAGCCTTTGCTCACCCTCAGCATTTCAGTGTTCTGGGGTGTTACAGGCGCGCAGGCTCAGCACGGCCTCTTGTTTCCATGAGGCCCCGCTGTGTCACACTGGCCCTTGGTTCCATGAGCATCTGGAGTGTCACACAGCTTGATGACATTTGTCCTTGCTGCCTCTCCCATCCCAGTGCTCCAGGAACAGCCCCGAGCCACCTGTGAGGGACAGGCCCTGCTGGCCCAGGCCTGGGCTCAGGCCTTGGCCTTTCTGCTTCCTCCAACCAGCCCAGGCCTTGCTCAGCATTGCAGTTCCCTGCTCACAGCCTCGGGCTCCTGCAATCCTGGCCTCAAGGATCTGCTCTCACCACTCCCTGGGGAGCCTTTGGCAGTCCCTGCCCTCAGTGGGGCCAGTGATGCTCCAAGGGACTTGGAGTTTTGCTTCTGACTCCTTGAGCAGCTTCTTCAACCTTCTCTCAGTGCCTGGGGCTCCTGGACTCAGCCCCAAATCCACCGTTGGGGATCATTAAAATACAGAAAACCCTCAGGAGCTCTTTGTCTTCTTTCCAATGTCTTCCAGTCTCCAGGCCTTGTGCAGCTGCTTGGAGTCACTTTGGAGTTCTCTTAAGGAGGAAGATTTCAAGGTACAGCTCATGATTTTCAGTTTTATAAAAGGGAGTAATTTTTCTTTTTCAGTTCAAAGAAGAAGCAACTTAGGCATTCCCCAGGTGATCTTGATGCTGAATGTCTCCTTAGGAGGTGTGGGCCCACTGAAGAATGAGCCCCTTGCCAGGCTGACCCTGTTTGGACAAGCTGCTCCCCAAGCCCAGCCTGGGGACATGTCTGACATGGCCCAGCTGGGACTGACATGCCTGGCCCTGCACCAGAAGCCCTTCCCCCTGAACTCTGCAGCTGGCTGTCCCTGCCCACTGCACCATGTCCCACGTGCTCTCCTCAGGGCTCTGCCTGCATCCAGGCCCAGGACAAGTATTCCTGTTTGTGAGGAAAGAAGGGAAAAGCCTGAGCAGGTTTTCCTAAACGACAAACCCCCACTGTAGAAGCACATGCTGAGTACAGGCTGCCTGGAACCTGGAATGATGACACCTTTCTACTAGGGACAGTGGGACCAGAAATGATGTCTGGATGCAGAATTCTCGGAGTCTTGCAGCTGAATTCTCTGTCCTTGTCCTTTCCCTGCATCTCTGTTGCAGATGGAAGCTGCTGGTGCCTTTCTCAGCTGTGACCTGTCTTTTGAATGCAGACAGATGTTCCCAGGTGTGTTAAGCAGGTGCTGCTCAATGTTTATGCAAAGCTTTGGTGTGCTCATGGAACCAAGGGGACCCTTGTGACACAGCGGGGGCTGATGGAACCAAGGAGACAGTTGTGACAGTTGAGAGCCTCACAGAAACAAGGCTCCATTGTGACACTGAAGGCAATTACGGAATCCACATCACTGTGACACAGCCAGGCCACATGGAACCAATGGTCCCTGATGACAATGCAGGTCCAAGGAGACCATGGTGACACTATGGGACCGCATGGATCCAAGGGGCCACTGTGACACTGAAGAACTTCATGGAAGCCAGGGTGCAGTGTGACACAGCGGTGCCTGATTGGAACAAAGGAACCACTGTTGACAGCCCAGAAACTCCTGGAACCAAGGGGCTGTGGTGACACAGCAGGGCCACATGGAACCAAGGAGACCTGTGACATTTAGGAACCTCATGGAACCAAGAGTCCACTATGACACTGCAGAAACAAGGAGACCATTGGGACGTTGTGGAAGCTCACAGAACCAAGCAGCCCTCGAGACACTCCAGGGCCTCGTTGAAGCAGGGAGACCACTGTGACAGTCCAGAACCTCATGGAGCTAAGGCTCTCTTGTGACACAGCAGGCTCCCATGCAACCAATTGTCCATTGTGACAATGCAGATCCCAGGAGACCATGGTTACACTACGGAAGCTCATGGAACCAAGGGTCCATTGTGACAAAGCAAGGCCTTGTGGAACCAAGGAGAGCATTGTGACGTAATGGAACCTCGTGGAACCAAGGGTCCGTTGTTAGAGTCCAGAACCAAGGACACCATTGTGACAGTCCAGAACCTCATGGGACCAAGATTCCCTTGTTACACAGTGGCACTTGATGGAACCAAGGAGCCACTGTAGCACAGCAAAGCTGCATGAAACCTATGGTCCGTAGCGCTACTGCGGATCCAGGGAAACCATGGCGATACCACGGAACCTCATGGAACCAAGGGTCCAGTGTGACCCAGCAGAACCTCTTGGAATCAAGGCACCCATGTTACACTATGGAACCTCATGGAGCCAAGGGTCCGGTGTGCCGTTGCGGGGCCTCACTGGAGCAAAGGACATGGTTGATGGGACAGAAGCTCATGGAAACGATGGGATATTGGGACATTGCAGAGCCTCATGGAACCAAGGAGACCACTGTGACACTGAGGAAGAATTATGGAAGCAAGCAGCCACTGTAGAACCAAGGAGAGCACTGTTGACAGTACAAAACCTCCTGGAACTGAGAGGCCATTGTTCTACAGCGAGGCCTCGGGGAACCAAGGGGCCATGGTGACACTGTGGGGCCTCATGAACCAAGTAGTCGTTGTGACACAGCGGGGCTGCTTGTAACCAATTGTCCATCGTGATACTGCAGATGCAAGAGACCGTGCTGACACTATGGCAGTTCATGGAACCGAGAGGCTGTTGTGACACACCAAGGCCTCGTGGCACCAAGGAGAGAGCATTGTGGCAGTGCAGAACTAAGGAGGCCATTTTGACAGTACAGACCCAAATGGAACCAAGGGTCCACTGTTATCCAGCAGGGCCTCGTGGAACCAAGGGGCCCTCGTGAAAGTGTGCAAGGGGCATAATGGAGTCAGGGACACCACTGATACTGAAATCTGCTGGATAGCAACTTTTGAACACAGTTTTGAGGATTTGAGAGCAGGTATTCTTTATTACACCATGGTGGTCACTTGGGCAATCCTTCATCTACTCGAGTGCACTGGCCACCAGGCAATCGGAGCTTTTATCACTCACACTGATGATGTATTCATTAGTTAACCCCACCTGGAATTTATTTGCCATAATTGCACCCCTTCTCACAAGTCCTTCTATGGTTCTTTGGAGTGTGTCTTCAACATGCACTGTCCTTTTTAGGTGACTGCTCTTTGATCCCCGCTTTTGAGGAAGGGCAATATTATTGTTGTGTATAACTTCTGCTTTTGTCAGCCTTGCAGAGCTGAGCTGACATTCTCCTTGCGTTTTGTGCACGCTCCGTTTGCCTCGGCTACATCCTTTGTGCGTTTCTCCAAGACTGTGCTCTTCTGTTCTCTGCCCTTGGTAAGTGTAAAATGTTGTTCTGTTCTCCTGTCCTTGTCACAGTGCTCGCCCCACGAGGCGTGTCTGCAAGCCCCTCCAACCCATGGACTTGGGATGGGCAAGTGTTCCTGAGGGAACAGGGATGGGACAGCTGGGCTGGACTGGCCCAAGGGATGTTCCATTCCATGTCACACCACGATCAGCAATCAACTGGGAGAAGCAGGGGCATGGGGGATGGGGGGGGGGGGGTGGGGGTGTGTCACCATCTGCCACACAGGCCGAGGATTGTTCGATCTCAGAGGTGCAAACAGGTAAATAGCGGGGGACAAATCAGTTTATTCAACAACAGCAATGCATTTTTATTGAATGCCAAACAATTCAGTTGCGCTAGAGGGGAGAGATATAGGAAACGGAGTATAGAGAGAGAAAAGGAGGGAAGGGGGAAGTAGCTACCAACAGACGAGACCAAGGTCATGGTGGGCCAGCCAATGGAAGGGTGGTCATCCGTGGGGAGTACTCAGGGTCTTCTCCAGAGGATCGCTCTTTTGTAGTCCTTTTCCAAAGCGAGTGGCTTGTGGCCAAGAGGCGGGGAGATTTATGGAGCATTGTGTGGTGCTCCAAGAGACAGGTGCGGTCGTGCAGTACATGCAGGCTTCAGCTGGTACCATGACAGCACAGTCCAGTGAGCACAACACACCTGCAAAGAGTCCCTTGGCAAGCACCCACCTCAAGCAGGCAGAAAACCATTGTCCAGAGTCAACCTGGCGGGGGTCCTTGAGGTCTTCTTGAGAGGGTCATGAGGCAAAAATGAGGGAAACTTCACACCGACCTTAGAGTGGTAGATGAGAGGCAGCCCTCAGGAAACGGTGGCCACCCAGAGCTGTTACTCCTAGCAGATTTTGGCTGGGAGCAAGCCTTGTATGTAGTGCTTTTTCAGGGGGAATATCAGTTTCAGCGTGGGAACCTGCAAAAGGGGCTGGTACTTTTCCATAGGAAGGAAAGCACAGAGCCTTAGTGCTCCAGGAGCTGATGAGAGGCAGTCCTCAACATTCCAGGATCAGCCAGTCTTGCCAGGTGGCCCCCGGGGGGAGGCCCAGCCAGCCAGACCTGTTCCATGTTGCCTTGGTTCCATGGGGCCTCACAGTGTCACAATGTTCTCCTTGATTCCAGGAGTCCCTGTAGTGTCCCGATATTCTCCTTGTCACAATATTCTCCCTGCTTCTGTAGTGTAAACAATGGCCCCTTGCTTCCCTAAGGTCCTGCAGAGTCACCACGGCCCCTGGGCTCCATGTGGCCCTGCTGTGTAACAAAGGCTCCTTGGTTCTCTGGGCCGCACAGCTTCATCACTGACCCTTGGTTCCATTGGGGTCCTGAGTCTCACAAAGGTGCCCCTGATTGCATGAGGCACCAGAGTGTCAAAATGGTCTCTTTGGTTCCATGAGGTTCCGCAGTGTCCCCATGGTCGCTGTCAGAGGCTGGATGACATCAATGTCCCCAGACCGTCGGGATGCTCGGAAATGCCCGAGTGGGGCCGGGGGCTGGGACAGACCTTGGAATGAGGTGGGACAGAACCCCGTCCCCAGCCATGGCCTGGCAGATCTGCAATCACACAGCAGGGGCAGAGCAAACCCAGCTGTGACTGCCTGAGCCGTCAATCAATCACACAGCAGGGGCAGCGCCCAGCCAGCTCTGATTGGCTGAGCGTCAATCAATCACACAGCAGGGGCAGCGCCCCAGCCAGCTCTGATTGGTTGAGCGTCAATCAATCACACAGCAGGGTCACCGCCCAGCCAGCTCTGATTGGCTGAGCCGTCAATCATGCACACAGCAGGGGCAGCGCCCACCAGCTCTGATTGGCTGAGCCGTCAATCAATCCCACACAAAGGCAATGAAACACAGCAGTGCGTGGTAAGAAAGCAGATGTCCCTGAAAAGAGGAGAGCTTAGAAAACGCTAGGGATTTAAAAAATCGGGCATGACGTCAAGCCCTGGTCTGAATCCTGAAATCTCCTGGGTCTGTGTCTCAGCCACACTGGAAGCCTAGCAGCTGGTAGCTCTCTGCATATCTATCTGGAGATCTTCTGTCTTTCTGTCTCTTTTTTCTCTTTTAACCTTCTTATCCTCTTTTACTGGAATGTTTTTGGGTAGTTTAACATTTTTATGCCTAAAGGTTCCATCTTACATGGGCCGAGTTAATGATGTTCCTGCTACGCTAAGTGATGCACGTTGAATTGGATGTTGTATGAATCATTTGCCAAAGGAGCTCGGTTTTCTGTATTTTTCCAGTACACTTTTGTGTCGTTTTGACCTCTTGAGAATATCTGGCTGGGGTTTCTACTCTGCACCAAACTCGAGGTAAAGGAGCCTTTGCTCACCCTCAGCATTTCAGTGTTCTGGGGTGTTACAGGCGCGCAGGCTCAGCACGGCCTCTTGTTTCCATGAGGCCCCGCTGTGTCACACTGGCCCTTGGTTCCATGAGCATCTGGAGTGTCACACAGCTTGATGACATTTGTCCTTGCTGCCTCTCCCATCCCAGTGCTCCAGGAACAGCCCCGAGCCACCTGTGAGGGACAGGCCCTGCTGGCCCAGGCCTGGGCTCAGGCCTTGGCCTTTCTGCTTCCTCCAACCAGCCCAGGCCTTGCTCAGCATTGCAGTTCCCTGCTCACAGCCTCGGGCTCCTGCAATCCTGGCCTCAAGGATCTGCTCTCACCACTCCCTGGGGAGCCTTTGGCAGTCCCTGCCCTCAGTGGGGCCAGTGATGCTCCAAGGGACTTGGAGTTTTGCTTCTGACTCCTTGAGCAGGCTTCTTCAACCTTCTCTCAGTGCCTGGGGCTCCTGGACTCAGCCCAAATCCACCGTTGGGGATCATTAAAATACAGAAAACCCTCAGGAGCTCTTTGTCTTCTTTCCAATGTCCTTCCAGTCTCCAGGCCTTGTGCAGCTGCTTGGAGTCACTTTGGAGTTCTCTTAAGGAGGAAGATTTCAAGGTACAGCTCATGATTTTCAGTTTTATAAAAGGGAGTAATTTTTCTTTTCAGTTCAAAGAAGAAGCAACTTAGGCATTCCCCCAGGTGATCTTGATGCTGAAGGTCTCCTTAGGAGGTGTGGGCCCACTGAAGAATGAGCCCTTGCCAGGCTGACCCTGTTTGGACAAGCTGCTCCCCAAGCCCAGCCTGGGGACATGTCTGACATGGCCCAGCTGGGACTGACATGCCTGGCCCTGCACCCAGAGAGCCCTTCCCCCTGAACTCTGCAGCTGGCTGTCCCTGCCCACTGCACCATGTCCCACGTGCTCTCCTCAGGGCTCTGCCTGCATCCAGGCCCAGGACAAGTATTCCTGTTTGTGAGGAAAGAAGGGAAAAGCCTGAGCAGGTTTTCCTAACGACAAACCCCGCACTGTAGAAGCACATGCTGAGTACAGGCTGCCTGGAACCTGGAATGATGACACCTTTCTACTAGGGACAGTGGGACCAGAAATGATGTCTGGATGCAGAATTCTCGGAGTCTTGCAGCTGAATTCTCTGTCCTTGTCCTTTCCTGCATCTCTGTTGCAGATGGAAGCTGCTGGTGCCTTTCTCAGCTGTGACCTGTCTTTTGAATGCAGACAGATGTTCCCAGGTGTGTTAGCAGGTGCTGCTCAATGTTTATGCAAAGCTTTGGTGTGCTCATGGAACCAAGGGGACCCTTGTGACACAGCGGGGGCTGATGAACCAAGGAGACAGTTGTGACAGTTGAGAGCCTCACAGGGAAACAAGGCTCCATTGTGACACTGAAGGCAATTACGGAATCCACATCACTGTGACACAGCCAGGCCACATGGAACCAATGGTCCCTGATGACAATGCAGGTCCAAGGAGACCATGGTGACACTATGGGACCGCATGGATCCAAGGGGCACTGTGACACTGAAGAACTTCATGGAAGCCAGGGTGCAGTGTGACACAGCGGTGCCTGATTGGAACAAAGGAACCACTGTTGACAGCCCAGAAACTCCTGGAACCAAGGGGCTGTGGTGACACAGCAGGGCCACATGGAACCAAGGAGACCTGTGACATTTAGGAACCTCATGGAACCAAGAGTCCACTATGACACTGCAGAAACAAGGAGACCATTGGGACGTTGTGAAGCTCACAGAACCAAGCAGCCCTCGAGACACTCCAGGGCCTCGTTGAAGCAGGGAGACCACTGTGACAGTCCAGAACCTCATGGAGCTAAGGCTCTCTTGTGACACAGCAGGCTCCCATGCAACCAATTGTCCATTGTGACAATGCAGATCCCAGGAGACCATGGTTACACTACGGAAGCTCATGGAACCAAGGGTCCATTGTGACAAAGCAAGGCTTGTGGAACCAAGGAGAGCATTGTGACGTAATGGAACCTCGTGGAACCAAGGGTCCGTTGTTAGAGTCCAGAACAAGGACACCATTGTGACAGTCCAGAACCTCATGGGACCAAGATTCCCTTGTTACACAGTGGCACTTGATGGAACCAAGGAGCCACTGTAGCACAGCAAAGCTGCATGAAACTATGGTCCGTAGCGATACTGCGGATCCAGGGAACCATGGCGATACCACGGAACCTCATGGAACCAAGGGTCCAGTGTGACCCAGCAGAACCTCTTGGAATCAAGGCACCCATGTTACACTATGGAACCTCATGAGCCAAGGGTCCGGTGGTGCCGTGCGGGGCCTCACTGGAGCAAAGGACATGGTTGATGGGACAGAAGCTCATGGAAACGATGGGATATTGGACATTGCAGAGCCTCATGGAACCAAGGAGACCACTGTGACACTGAGGAAGAATTATGGAAGCAAGCAGCCACTGTAGAACCAAGGAGAGCACTGTTGACAGTACAAAACCTCCTGGAACTGAGAGGCCATTGTTCTACAGCGAGGCCTCGGGGAACCAAGGGGCCATGGTGACACTGTGGGCCTCATGAACCAAAGTAGTCGTTGTGACACAGCGGGGGCTGCTTGTAACCAATTGTCCATCGTGATACTGCAGATGCAAGAGACGTGCTGACACTATGGCAGTTCATGGAACCGAGAGGCTGTTTGTGACACACCAAGGCCTCGTGGCACCAAGGAGAGAGCATTGTGGCAGTGCAGAACTAAGGAGGCCATTTTGACAGTACAGACCCAAATGGAACCAAGGGTCCACTGTTATCCAGCAGGGCCTCGTGGAACCAAGGGGCCCTCGTGAAAGTGTGCAAGGGGCATAATGGAGTCAGGGACACCACTGATACTGAAATCTGCTGGATAGCAACTTTTGAACACAGTTTTGAGGATTTGAGAGCAGGTATTCTTTATTACACCATGGTGGTCACTTGGGCAATCCTTCATCTACTCGAGTGCACTGGCCACCAGGCAATCGGAGCTTTTATCACTCACACTGATGATGTATTCATTAGTTAACCCCACCTGGAATTTATTTGCCATAATTGCACCCTTCTCACAAGTCCTTCTATGGTTCTTTGGAGTGTGTCTTCACATGCACTGTCCTTTTTAGGTGACTGCTCTTTGATCCCGCTTTTGAGGAAGGGCAATATTATTGTTGTGTATAACTTCTGCTTTGTCAGCCTTGCAGAGCTGAGCTGACATTCTCCTTGCGTTTTGTGCACGCTCCGTTTGCCTCGGCTACATCCTTTGTGCGTTTCTCCAAGACTGTGCTCTTCTGTTCTCTGCCCTTGGTAAGTGTAAATGTTGTTCTGTTCTCCTGTCCTTGTCACAGTGCCTCGCCCCACGAGGCGTGTCTGCAAGCCCCTCCAACCCATGGACTTGGGATGGGCAAGTGTTCCTGAGGGAACAGGGATGGGACAGCTGGGCTGGACTGGCCCCAAGGGATGTTCCATTCCATGTCACACCACGATCAGCAATCAACTGGAGAAGCAGGATGGGGCATGGGGATGGGGGGGGGGGGTGGGGGTGTGTCACCATCTGCCAACACAGGCCGAGGATTGTTCGATCTCAGAGGTGCAAACAGGTAAATAGCGGGGGACAAATCAGTTTATTCAACAACAGCAATGCATTTTTATTGAATGCCAAACAATTCAGTTGCGCTAGAGGGGAGAGATATAGGAAACGGAGTATAGAGAGAGAAAAGGAGGGGAGGGGAAGTAAGCTACCAACAGACGAGACCAAGGTCATGGTGGGCCAGCCAATGGAAGGGTGGTCATCCGTGGGGAGTACTCAGGGTCCTTCTCCAGAGGATCGCTCTTTTGTAGTCCTTTTCCAAAGCGAGTGGCTTGTGGCCAAGAGGCGGGGAGATTTATGGAGCATTGTGTGGTGCTCCAAGAGACAGGTGCGGTCGTGCAGTACATGCAGGCTTCAGCTGGTACCATGGACAGCACAGTCCAGTGAGCACAACACACCTGCAAAGAGTCCCTTGGCAAGCACCCACCTCAAGCAGGCCAGAAAACCATTGTCCAGAGTCAACCTGGGCGGGGGTCCTTGAGGTCTTCTTGAGAGGGTCATGAGGCAAAAATGAGGGAAACTTCACACCGACCCTTAGAGTGGTAGATGAGAGGCAGCCCTCAGGAAACGGTGGCCACCCAGAGCTGTTACTCCTAGCAGATTTTGGCTGGGAGCAAGCCTTGTATGTAGTGCTTTTTCAGGGGAATATCAGTTTCAGCCGTGGGAACCTGCAAAAGGGGGCTGGTACTTTTCCATAGGAAGGAAAGCACAGAGCCTTAGTA